>NC_048218.1:114835429-115024104 GCF_002007445.2 Ailuropoda melanoleuca | reverse complement strand
AGGTGGCTACCGCTTCCCGGCGCCCTGACACGGCGGCTCCCTCCCCCTTCTGTTTAGCTTCCGATATCTGTGCGCGGTTTCACGGCTCCCCGCTTCGTACCTCGATACTCAGCGCTGGAGATGTTCATTTGTAGAGATCCAGATGTATCTTCCTGCGTCTCAGGCTGATTCCGTGGATATTCCTGCTGGTCTGGTACCTATCCAGCTCAACTCAGGGGACCGGCTGAAAAAGGGGTCCCCTACTCCTCCGCCATCTTAACCTCCTAAACATACTTATTTTTAAAATATAAGGTAAAGATATTGAAATAAGTTGGAAGAAGCAAGATCACCATGGTCTATGGTTGGCTTTCTCTGTTCACAGATGCCAATGCTTTTCAGGGCTCTGTGTTGCCCCTAATGTTATATTTTAAGAATGTTGAAATTTTGCAAAATCATATTTGCACTGTGCATCTTTACCAATGTGAAAAGTCGTTTCTAGAGAACTATATCTATCCGATTCCCCCCAAAATAATAAAATTATAGAATGAGGTTATACCAGCAAATTTTTTTTTCTTCAATTGAGGTCAGAATTACATTCTGAGGTTTTTGAGAGCCAAGCAAACAAATACACATGATTTGGTAGTTTTGTGGGTCTCATCTAATCAAAGAGAGAATCAGTGCATTAGAGAAGGCTAATTCTTTCCTAGCATTAAGCTAAAAATACCTAGTTTAGCTCAATAATTCTTAAAATAGGACTTACTTGGGTAATTTTGCTTTGTACAGTACCGTGCATTTTGTGATCTCTAATTTAGTTTCCAATTATGAAAGGAGATTTTTCAATGCATATTTCCATCTATTTATCTCTGTTTCAGTTCTCTGGATACAATATCCACTCTGTCACATGTAGATTTTCCTTGAGAACCATAATAGAATTTTAGAATAAATTCTACATTACGTAACTTTGTTTTCTGTTCTGTCAACTGGAATGTTGACAAATCACTTAGCGTTTTTAATTAAATTCTTTTTATTTTAGCCTCTGATCTGTCGGCCTTGTAAACTAAAATGAGATTTCATATTTTAAGAGTAACAGGGTGAGATTTCTTTATTGAATATAGCAAAACAAATATTTCTAGCTTTAGGATAATTTAAAATGATAGACCAAGAACTTACTGTTAAAAACAAAATTAAAACTATCATGTTTTGGGGTGTCTTTTTGTTTTTTGTTTGTTTAGCAAGTCTAGAATATTCTGTTGCATTGTCAATGCATAACATACACAGAGTAATGAATTATGTCTTTAATTCATTCCATTATCAATTTTATGAGGTATTTTCCCTTCCTAAATATGAGATTTAACAAAGGGTTCTGTATTTATTATCTTTGTGTTGAATTTTAACGATTTTTGTATTTCTTATCTTTATGTTGAATATATTAATAATGTTATTTCCAAATGACAACTAAGTACAAAGATTTGAGAAGAGACAGAGATAAGCCAAAAGTGAATTTTAATAATCATATGAACCTCCGTTGTTGAATTTCTAATTAAAAAGTACATTATTTTAATTCACACTGTATGTGTTTCGTTTGAATAACTTCTGAAAGAGATTTCAATGTTGGTGTGATTTGGGGTCCTTGAGAGTTCTAATAAGCAATAATGGTATATAAGCTATACCATGTAAGATAAATTACACAAGAATTTTTCTGTTTCCTCTTTTATTTTGAGTGTATACTGTGCTAAGAAGAATTTATTTATTTTTATTTTTTTTTTTTTAGATTTTAATTATTTATTTGAGAGAGAATGAGCAGGAAGGAGAGGGAGAAGCAGACTCCCTGCTGAGCAGGGAGCCAGATGCAGGGCTCAATCCCAGGACAATGAGACCATGACCTGAACTGAAGGCAGATGCTTAACTGACTGAGCCACCCAGGTGCCCCATTTGTATATTTTTAAGAAGTATCTCTGATTGAGATTTCACATTAGATTATACCAAAACATTATTTAATAAACATTTTCCCTTGGATGATGAATGGTAGTGAGTACAAGCATGAACTTCTGAGCCTGGGTCCATGTGGCATTTCACTGCTTACCAGCTGCATGGCCTGGATGGTTTACTTTAGCTCCCTGGATGTTCTGCATTCAAAACTTATGGAACTCTGCTTTGGAAATACATGGTTTTTAATGCTTACATTAGTAAAAATAAAAGGCTGAATGTGAGTCATGTAAATATTTAGCTTTGAAAGATTTAAAAAAATAATAAATTAACCTCCCAAAATAAAGAAATGTGAAGGTATGGATAAAAATTAATAAAGTAGGGAATAAACATATAATAGAAATAGAAAAAAATGAATGTATGCTCTCGTGTTCCTTGAAAGTACAAATAATGGTGACAAACTTCTGAAGAACGTACAAAAAAAAAAGGAAAGAAAGAAAGTCAATAAAAATATAGATTTTAAAAAGGCGGCATAAATATAAAGAATATAAATATTTAAAAAATGATTAGACAATGTCATGAACAACTCTGGGCTAAAAGACTTGAAAATTTAAGATAAAGGCTCCAATTTCTGGAATCCATCTTATTTACTCACAGTTACTTAAGATAGATTAGGAAAATACAGAATGGGCCAATAACCATGAAAGTCAGTGATCAGGAATTACAAATCTTCCCAGAAAGGAGTTACCAGGTCCTTAAGTAAGTTCCATCAAATAATCAAGGAAAAAGTCATCCTGTGCAAAAGTTGCAGAATAAAAAAAAACAAATCATAATCTAAATATCAAAATCACTGATATTATTTTTAAAAGGGACAATTACTGGCAAAAAAATCATAATGGAAATGTTACCAAATTAACTTTAGAATTGATAAAAAAAATCAATACTGAGTTAACATTTTACTTGGATTATGAAGTTTAGGAAATAGTTATTGTATATTATCACATTAATCATTGAAAAGAGAAAATATAGTTTTCTACATAGAAGTAGACAGAATCATTCAATAATATAAAATTTATGTTCATAATGTCAACTCTTAGCAAACTAGGGACAAAAGACCAATGCTTTAATCTGATGATGGACCATTATGGTATTACATGTAGCAAGAATCATATATAATGGTGAGTGTCACAGCATTCCTGTTAAGATATGGAAATTATGAGTGTCATGATTAAGAATTGTAACAGCATGCCAGCCACACAGTACAATAAGAAAAAGAAAAAAGCAGTGTAAGAAATTGGGAAATAATAGACAAACATTCATCATTAGCAGCTTAATGATCATATATATATTCAAAAGCCATTAGTAATGAATATATTTACTCAGTCACTTAATAATTCAAAATACATTTCTGGAACACCCTCTATAATACGAAATACACAGTGAGGAGCATAGGATAGCTGCACTCATGGGGGTATGTAGTTTATATACTTAAATAATAAAGATATATAAATTGTATGTTAGAAGATGTCAAATGTGACAGATTAGATCAAACTAAGTAACATCCCTTCCTCCCTCACTGCTCCACATGTGTCCCTCCTAGACAATTCTTTGGTCAAGGGTATAGGAATAGCTGCACTCCCCCTTGCTACAACCTCCAAACAAGCTCTCAGTAGGGTAAGGAGTAGGGTAAGGAGTCAGGAGTATCATGGAGCAAAGTGGGAATTTTATGTAGGAAACAACTCAATGAATAGTGCCATTTGAACAAATGTGTAAAAAAAGTGAGGGATAGAGAAATGGAGTGATCCAAGGAAAGTGTGTGCCAAGGAGAAATAAAATAGGTCCTGCATCCAGTAAGGGTCAGCTCCCATCTTTTCAAAGAGCTGGGAGGAGAGTTCACTTGGCCAGGGAAGGGAGGAGGGGAGACTCCTAGCTGATGAGGTTGAAGAAATAGCAGGAGCCAGGCATAGACAGTCTTCTAGAGCATTAGGAATGCGATATTAATCCAGAGTGAATTAGGGAACCGTAGAGTTTTAAGTGGACTAATGACACAATCTAAGATTACAGTAAGAGGAATAAGCTGACTGTTGTAACTGGAAAAAAAAAAAGTCAGGAGCACACTGTCATACTGTAGGTGCAAGGAATGGAGTGACTTGCAATGAAATAAAATGACATAAAGTTGATTGTTTTTCAAATTAGAGCCAACAGAATTTCTTGATGCAGTAGATAAGACTTGAAGGAAAGAGAGGAGTCAAGAGTAACTTCAGATTAATTAGCGAAATTAGCAAGAGTTTAACAAACTTGTGGATTTTGAAACCAACATACATCAGATGATGGATTTTCATACAGTGAAAACAATTTTGAAATATAATTTTAAAATATAAAATTTTAAATGACAACCAAAAAGTAATTAAATATAAATCTAAAGAAATATACAAGCAATATTTTTTATGGAGAAAATATTATAAAACTGTTGTAAGTCCCTTAAGCTAAATACATAGAAGACTCAGTATTTCAAAATGTGAGGTTTTCAAATATGACAGTTTATTTATAATGAAACTAGCTTTGCATTTTGAGATAGAGCAAGAACCATTAATAAATTGTCTTGAATCATATGGTTCTCAAAATGAAAAATGATTTAAATCAGAATTTTAACACATATAATATACAAAATCAGCTCACAGTGGATTTGTAAACACAGGTAAAAAGAAGAGCTACAAACCCGAGACTATCGTTTGTATTTAGAGTGAAAAAAGATTTATTAAATATGACCTAAAATATAAATAACAAAGGAGGTTAAATTAAACTGTATAAAATTAAGTATTACTGCTCATTAAAAAAAGCTGTGACGAAAGGGAAATGGCAAGAACCAAACTGGGAGAAGACAAATATAAGCAGAAAGGATTAGTATCCAAACTATGTAAATAGCACTTACAAACAATTAAGAATCAATTAATTGGGGGGCGCCTGGGTGGCGCAGTCCTTAAGCAGCTGCCTTCGGCTCAGGGCGTGATCCCGGAATTCTGGGATCGAGCCCCACATCGGGCTTCCTGCTCCCCTGGGAGCCTGCTTCTTCCTCTCCCACTACCCCGGCTTGTGTTCCCTCTCTCGCTGGCTGTCTCTGTCAAATAAATAAAATCTTAAAAAAAAAAAAGAAGCAATTAATTGGGATGTGGCAATTTGTCACCTCATTGATCACCAGGGTTATTCTGCTGGTCTGGCTGACTAGGTGGGTGTCCCTTCCTCCCTCACTGCTCCACATGTGTCCCTCCTGGACAATTTTTGGTCAAGTGTATAGGAATAGCTGTACTCCCCCTTGCTACAACCTTCAAACAAGCTCTCAGGGTCCTTTTGTAGGAGACTATAGGGTAGTCAAGCTTCTAAGATTCCAGACATCCAAATGAGGTACTGCAGGTGGCCATCTGCTTTTCTAAGAAAAAAGAAGCAATTAATCCAATGGAAACAAAAGTATGCACTTTACTGATATCAGAATATAAGTGATTTAATTCTTTAGGAAATGTAAATAAAAACTAAAATGAAATACTGACTCACACCCATAAGATATAAAAGACTAAAAATATAATATCAAATTTATTCAAAGAATAAATTTCATCCACTTCTTATTCACTAATGGTGAGAATATAAATACCCATTTTGGAAAACAATTAGGCATTTTCACTAAAGTTCAGACACACATATCTGATAACTTAGCAAATCAGTCCTTAATCATATGCATTAGAACAGGGATCCTTAGCAGTGGCACTACTGACATTTCAGGCTAGAGAATTTTTTGTTGGGGCATAGCTGTCCTGGGCTTTGCAGGATGGTTTGCAGCATCCCTGGCCTATCTATCCACTAGCTCTTGGTAATAGTTTCCAGAGGGGTTACTATAGAATATCTTGAAATTGTCAATTTATCCTGTAGGATAAACTTGTGCCCCGTTGACAATCACTCTTCTAGAGAAACTCCACAATATCTCCCTATCTACCTAGGCAAAATTGTGCCTAGGAACATTACTTGCAATATCAAAAATCTAGAAACAAACCAAGTGTCTACTGTAGAAAGAATAAATAAGCTACGAAGTATTCATGCAATGTAAAACTATGCAGAAATGCAAATTAATGAAGTTTAACCACATTTATCAATGTGAGATTTCAGGAAAATAATATTAGCTGAAGATAGCAAGTCCCAGAATAATACACTTAGTATGATTCAATATTTATAAATTACAATAACATGCACAACTAGAAGATATGCTTGAAAATGAATAAATGTGCGAAAATAACATAAAACAACTGTAGATAAAATTACTGTAATACAAATGCAGAATTCTAGGCTGGTTTCTTCTGATTTGTGAGGAAGAGTAAGAAATCTGAGAGACATTCATGGGGGATTCAAGATGATGGCAATGATACATTATTCAGGCTGGCCAGGGAAGGATATCGGTGTTAATTTCATCATTATTTTTTACACTACTGGTTCTAAACTGGGAGTGTTTGTTGCCTACGTGGATATTTTGAAATGCCTGGAATTAGTTTTGGTTATTGCAGCCAGGGGAGAGGCATCTAGTGGGAAGAGGCCAGGAATTCCTCTAACATGTACAATGCAAAATGTCCATAATGTTGAGGCTAAGAAATGTTCTTTTAGATTTATGAATACGTCATATTCTGTTAAAACTAATCATATTTAACAAGAATGCATATTCAAAAATAAAACATCATCTTGCTGTTATTAAAGTAAAAATCTATATTACATTGATAAAAGAAATTGATGAAGATACAAATAAATGGAAAGCTATACCATGCTCATGAATTGGAAGAATTAATATTGTTAAAATATCCATACTACCCAAAGCAATCCACAGATTCAGTGCAATCCCTATCAAAACTCTGAGGACATTTTTCATAGAAATAGAATAAACAATCCCAGATTTTTATGGAACTACAAAAGACCCTGAATAGACAAATAATCTTGAGAAAGATGAACACAGCTGGAAGCATCACACTCCCTGATTTAAAATTATATTACAAAGATATAGTAATCAAAACAGTATAGTATGTGGCATAAAAACAGACATGCAGATTAATAGAACAAAATAAAGAGTTCAGAAATATATATATTCATTGAATTTATGAAAAGAAGGTAAGAACACCCAATGGTGAAAGGACGGTTTCCTCAATAAATGGTGCTGGGAAAACTGGACAGAAACATACAAAAGAATGAGATTAGACCTTACCGCCTACACAAAAATTAACTCAAAATGGTATAAAGACTTGAGGGACACCTGCCTGCCTCAGTTGGAAGAGCATGCAAATCTGGATCTCAGGGTCATGACTTTGAGCCCCACGTTAGGAATAGAGATCACTTAAATAAACGAAACTTTTAAAAATGGTTTAAAAACTTGAATGTAAGACAGGAAACTTTAAAAGTCCAGGAGAAAACTTAGTAAGCTCTTTGACATCAGTCTTGGCAATGATTTTTTTATCTGATTCCAAAAGCAAAGGTATCAAAGGTAAAACAAGTAGGACAATGTCAAACTATAAAGCTTCTTCACAGCTAAAGAAATCATCAATAAAATGAAAAGGCAACCTACTGAATGGGAGAAAATACTTACAAGTCATATATGTGATAAGTGGTTAACATCCAAAATATATAAAGAACTCATACAACTCAATAGAAAACAAACAAGCAATCCTGAAAAAATTGACAGAGGATCTTAATAGACATTTTTCCAAAGAAGACATGCAGATGGTCAATAGGTACAACGAAAAGATACTCAAAATCACTAGTCATCAGGGAAATGTAAATCGAAACCACAAAGAGATATCACCTCACACTCGTTAGAATGTCTATTATCAAAAGAACAAGAAATAGTAATTGTTGGTGAGGATGTGGAGAAAAGAAAACCCTTGTGCACTACTGGTGGGAATGGAAATAGTTGCAGCCACTATGGAAACCGGTATGGAAGTTCCTAAAATAATTTTAAAAAGAAATACAACTATCATATAATCCTGCAATTCTGCTCCTGAGTATTTATTTAAAGAAATTAAAAACACTAATTAAGAAAATATATGCCCTCCTTGTTGATTGTAGCAATATTTACAATTGACAAGATATGGAAGCAAACTATGTGTCCATCAATGGATAAATGGACAAAGGAATTGTGGTATAAATACAACCAATTGCTTTTCAGCAATTAAAAATAAAGAATAAAGTCTTGACATTTGTGACAACATAAAGGGACATTGAGGGCATTAAAGTGAAATAAGTTAGTCAGAGAAAGACAAATTATCTCACTTACATGAGGGATCTAAAAACCAAAACAAAAAAAAATTCATAGATACAGAGAATAGATTGGTTGTTTCCAAAAATGGGGGTAGGATGGGGTGTGAAGCATGTGGAGGGGCTCAGAGGAGACAAACTTCCAGCTATAAAATAAATAAATCGTGGGCATGAAATGTTCAGCATGGTGGCTGTAATTAATATACTGTATTGAATATTTGAAAGTTGCTGAGAGTAGATCTTAAAAGTCCTCATCATGAGAAGAAGAAAAAAAAATTGTAACTATGTATGTTGACCACTTACCATGGTGATTATTTTTTCAATGCATATATACAAATTATTGCACACATAGAACTAGTATAATGCTATATGTCAATAAAAATTTGAATAATGAAAGTATCCCAAAGTGAGATTTTCAGGTCATGGTGCTCTGCACTGGTTTAGAAATACCTTAGATTTATAAAGAAGTGCCCTTAGATTATTTGAACAATTTTTTTTCTTAAACTTCAGCATCTAGAATCCTGGAAAGTCAGAAAACAGGATTCTTTTTGAATCATGAGTTTTGCAAATGTACTTTGGATGAATCTGATTCTACTTTGAAGACCTGTTTTTAAATAAAATTCATCAGGTTTCAAGGCATGGCTATACTTAAATAGACTACTAAATGAACTTATTAAAACACACACACACACAATTGAAGATCATTACTGAGATTGGTTGCAGTCAAGGTATACTTTATTAGCTTGTCTGTCTCCCCAGCAACTTTAAATATTGGAAATCCTAAGGGCTCAGTTCTATCTTTTTCATTCTGTTGATTCTACATAGAAAATGTATCTTTACTCCAGAGCTTTAAGTATATGCCAGGGACTCGCAATTTAAACCACTGATCTATCATGAGCTCATGGATTGAGTACCCAGGTCTACTCAACAAGCTTACTTGAATTTTTCACAACTATTGGTATCCATTAAAAGGAACCTCTCACTGAAACCTCATCCTTGAACTTGATACCAGTCTTCTTCAAAAAAACCACCTGGAAATTCAAGAAACAGATTAAAACTCCACTCAATCCCCATATTAAGACCAGATTCTTCCAACTTTAGCTACTATATTTCCCTCCAAACTGTTCCCTCTTTCCATCTTAGTTCTGCTATCACTGAATACCATCACTTGAGTGGCTTGCAAACAACAGAAGAATATTTCTCCCAGTTCTGGAAGCTGTAAGTCCAAGATCAAAGCACTGGTAGACTTGGTATCTGGTGAGAACCAGTCCTGGTTCATAGCTGGCATCTTGGCCTGTACTCACAAGATGCAAGGATTAAGGGCTGTCTGAGGTCTCTTCTGCATGGGCACAAATCCCATTCATGAGGCTTTACTCTCATGATCTAATCACCTTTATATACCATCACATTGGGGGTTAGACCTTCAACATATAAATATCAGGAGATGACATAAACATTCCCTCCATAGCTTCATCTTTTCTGAGTTTGTGCTTTCTTTTGAATACACTCAGTCATCAAACTCTTTGTTGCTATAAAAAGGATGGATTTTCTTTAAAATTTTAATTTATTACTAAGTGATATGTTGTTACTTAATTACTTTAACACATTCCCGTTGCTAGTAGCATATACAGAATATTCTCATCATGACCGTGAAGGCTCTGCATGATCTGACACCTGACCTCTTGCACACCTCACCTGGTTTCAGCACCTCACCCTCTGTTCTGAGCCAAACAGACCTTACTCAGCTGCCATCCAATGTACCAAGCTTCTTTATGACTCCTGTCCATTTTCATAATCTGTAGCTTGCTTATATCAGTTTCCTTTCTGTATGCTTTGATATACGTCTCTGTAGAATTAATCCAAATAAAATTTTATAAATTGCTTTGCCATCTTTCTTTTCTCTGTTAGAATTTAAGACCCATGAAAACTGACATCAAAATCGCTCTACTTACTGTGATATTTTCAACACCTTAACATGGTGTCTTGGTGTAATAGGCAGTCAATAAAGATTTACTAAATGAATAAAATAAAATTGCAAGCTCTGCACTGGAAAATGCAATTAAAAAAAATAAATTAAAAAAAACCAGGTGAAACTCAACTGGTGAAATTGGAAAGTGAATGAAATTTGTTCATGGAAAGCAAAGTATCATTTTAATTTTGGATTTCAGGAAACTTTTGAATGACAGTTTCTTAAGACATTTGCTCATTCATCTGCTTTTTCAGTCAACAGGTATTTTTTGAGCCCTGCTATGGCTAAGTGCTCTCGTGAACACTGGAAATAGGTTGTGCCACACGAAATGGCCTATATTCGACCAGCTGATGATTGACCATGATTGGTATAGTTGACTAAAAGTATATTTGCCTTTGCGCAAATTAGAAAGTATAGTGTTATTATTTTCTCCTTTTTGATGTGATTAGTGTGTTGTTTCTATCATTGCTTATTATTTTCCAGAGAAGTAAAAAGTATGTTAATCCCCCCAAAATTATACATATTTCCTTTGTATCTAAACATAAGAAGTTATATACTGAAATCAGGCAGCTAGACATTAGTTTGGCCTCCACAGAAGATTCCATTAAAAAAGGAACTGTTCAGTCTGCTTCAAAATAATTTCATTCATTCTGTGTATATAAATCACAAAAAAATGTAGATTTCTGTACCCATTCAAAAAAAAAAGCAATTAAAAATCATGGTAGAAATTAATCCACAAAGCAGAGTAATTTGAGATGTTACAGTAGATAAGGTTTTCCACTATGGACAACTGTAGTAACTTGCAGTACGTACCGACGATCAAAAATGAAGACTCTGGGTGGGGGCTCTTTGCTTAAGGCTGAGAGTAACAGAGACAGTTTTCTTGGGTAAGATTTATAATTTGTGACCAAAAGCAGGGTACTACATGATAATTGAGGCTATCTAAGGTGGATATTGTTGAAGACCCCAAACATGTGCCAAAACAATCAATTTATAGATGAAAACAAGTTCTGTGCCTTTCCAGTGATCTAGAAAAGGACTTTTTTTTGTTTTAATACTATGGTAGTAAATTGAAATTTAAAAAAATTATTATCTTTTGATATTAAAAACATTCACATCATCTGATATTATCAAATAATGTAGAAAAGTGGAATATATCATTTAATATTGCATTTAGATCAATGTTAATGATACCTAAATATTTTGACTCAATACATCATTTTATGCAAAGTTAAACGTGAATTTTATATAGGGGAACATTTGAAATTCGATCAAGAGCTCTCTTTTATTTATTTATTTATTTTTAATTTTTTTAAAAGATTTTATTTATTTATTCGACAGAGATAGAGACAGCCAGCGAGAGAGGGAACACAAGCACGGGGAATGGGAGAGGAAGAAGCAGACTCGTAGCGGAGGAGGCTGATGTGGGGCTCGATCCCATAATGCCGGGATCACGCCCTGAGCCAAAGGCAGACGCTTAACTGCTGTGCCACCCAGGCGCCCCAAGAGCTCTCTTTTAGAAATGGAAAGATTGCTCTATGATTTCAGGGCTTTCAGAAACTGTGACTCAGTACTATTTCCACGTTGGGAATGTTTAAAATGAGAGCACAAAGTTGCTTCTCATGTCATCTAGTTGAGGCACTGAAATGCCTTGCTGTGTCTCCAATTAACCTGGACACTGATTTACTGGTGATAAAATTTATTACAGGAAGCTGCTCTGATCTTCAGCAAAGTCAATGTGCAAAGTATTTTGTAAGAAGATATTTTCAGTGCTTTCTTAGCAAGATCACAGAGCATGTGACCTCGTTTAATGGTTTTATATGACCCTTATATGTCTACATGTCTCTGACATGTCACAATTATGATATACAACTAAAACTGTTATATTTCTTCCAAAAAGTTAAAATGAAATAAATACAATGAAAAAGGGAATGTTGTAACTATAAAACAAAACAAAACAAAACAAAACACCAGCATCAAACA
Organism: Ailuropoda melanoleuca; assembly: GCF_002007445.2. NCBI lineage: Eukaryota > Metazoa > Chordata > Mammalia > Carnivora > Ursidae > Ailuropoda > Ailuropoda melanoleuca. Next base: position 115,011,968 of record NC_048218.1, on the reverse strand, counting down.
ACAGGTGTAATGACAGCTCCTTCATTTAGGAAATGTGAAGTGACTCATTCCAGCCCCCACATCTTCTGCTGCCCCAGCTGCTGAGTCAGGCATTCTTGAGCCTGTAGCCAGCACCGTCACCTGTGCAGCAGGGCTGGCGCTCCTGTGCTTCTGTGCAGGGAAGCCTGCCAGCAGCCCTCTGGGCTCCATCTCAGAGCTATTAGAAAGCAATTGGGGAAATGATTAGCCTTCACTTGAAAGCTGGGACTTCAGATGCTTGTCAAATACCAACTTCTCTGAAATAGGGTTGCTCCCTGCACTGCCTTTCTGCGCCTCCTTCACGCTGCCAGTGTTGCCCTTCAAGAGCTAGTCCTCCACGGGCTGGCTTTGCCTGTTGTCGGATCACAGCTTTAAAATGAAGGCATTTAAGAGAGGATGGACAGACTCTACATAATGATTGGAGAAGTGTCCATAGTCAGGACTGAATACGTCACCTTCAGTTACAGGACCTGAACCTTCACCACTATGAGAGACACAAGTGGATCCCAGGGCCTCCAGCATGGCACCCACTGAAATCTTACTGAGCGCCTACTCCATGGGAGCCATTGTATCTGGCCACGATCAACAACTCTTTCATTCTTCACAAGTCTATGAAGCCGTGTCATTCTTTATAGCCAACTGCATAATTGTGGAAAGGCTAAGCCACTTTCACAAGATTGTACACCCATCGGAGTTTTAGTTGATATTGGGAGTCAAGCCTGAATGATGTCTAACACCTTATCCTTGAGCATGACATTATAGTACTCCCTTTGTTACTCTCATTCTTGGAAGTTCCCCTAAAGCAGCCCCAGATTCTCCTATGCACAGACACCCCAGATTCTCCATGACCCTACTCTCCACACACAGCGCCCTTCCCTCAGAACTAAACTGCCAATATCTTCAAGCCAGTTGCATATTGGATGTTCCCTGACTTTACCTATTTTGTTTTCTAGATGGCTATGAACAGGCTCCTGTGCCCCACTTCTGAACCAGCCAAGGAATTCACCAACCTTCTAAACTTTCTGTGGAATTCAGAAGAATATAAACACAGGTCAGGAAAACTCTGTCATCAAGGGGTTCCAATCCCTTTACCTTTTGATGGATCCTTCGTGTCGTCTGTGTAATCACTGTTGACACCTGGTGATGAATCGTTCAGAGATCTCCACAGCTCTTCTGTTTTGGTTACAGAATCAGGCCTTACAATATATAATTTACATTAGACTTTGCCCCTTTTCTGAGCTTTTGGGACTGGTAGCATCTGCTGGCTCTATGTTTATAATAAATAAGACTAATATAATATAATAAAAAACATTAAAAAATAAAATAAAAAATAAAAAAATAAAAATAAAACAGGTGTGAAACAAAAAAAAAGAAGCACTAACTTAGAACTTCTAAAAATTCTGCTATTATTTCTGAATAAATTTGTGTCAGTAAGAAGTCAAAAAAAAAAAGCAGTGTGAAGTGTAAGAATGATTTTTTTTTTTTACCCTCGATTTCATTTCCTTTGGAGCACACAAATCACATAGGAATGATATTTATTTATGTCAGTGTGAATTAACTGAACCGTATGCAGCATATTGGATTGTGTACCAGAAAAGAGCTCCAGCTCACCGACATACAGCATCCCCTTTCCCACATCGGTCATTCCTTTTCCACTCAGACCAACACGGCAAGAGAACAGGAGGGAAATTGTGGTGTGCTTTACCTTGTTACTGTTGTTTTAGACAATACTGGGAATCCATTTTCTAATTTTCAGGTTATGATTATTATTTTTCACTGTGTCGTGTTAGAGGCCCCTTAAAAATAGTAACAATATTGTTAAACACATATTATTGGAACTGGCATATGCACTTTATATGTATTATCTGGATGAAATCTTGAAGCAACCTCATGAGATATTTATTTGTATTGGTGAAGCACAAGGGCTGCTAGTAATTATTACTGCTAGCTCAAATACACCAGGAATCTAAATTTAAAGCTTCAACTCTTACCCCTTATGGTAATCACAAGAGTGATTTGAAATTATCTTGATCGAGTGCAAAGTAGAAGTTTTGTCAGCCTTAAATATTTTTAAAATTATGAAACCATGTATTTGTATTTTTTTAAGCTCCCTACCAGAATACTAAAATGTAAGAAGCTGGAGGTCATGGATCTTGTTCGTCTTGTCAACTTTCATAACTCCAATACTTAAAATAGCGCCTGACACACAGCAGGTGTTCACTAAGTACCTGTGGCCTGGAGGATGAAAGAAGGGACCAGAGGGGGACATTCACATGCAGGCAGGTGCCTACAAGGCTGGTGAGTGGTCAGGTTCCTTTACAGAGTCTCTGCTGAAGCAAGGGATCCCTGACACATTGCACATCTTTAATCAGATAAGAACAAGGATCTGCAAGTGTTTATATTTCACTTTCATCTATAAAATAAATCTAAATTGTTTGAAGAATTATAAGACAATGCCCTTCCCCCAAACCCGATACCCACCCATACTAGGTCATTCTGTAAGTGTTGATCCGTTTTCTCCTGACATTGCATGGAGGAGAAATTCATAACAAACCTGATATGGATCTATCTGAAAAGAATTTTTCCAGGAGTCCTTCTTTATTCTTGAAATTAAAAAAAAATATTAAAAAGTCTTCATCATTAAATTTTCTTGAAATACATCTTAGTTTTCAAAGCCAGTTTCTTCATTCAATTTTACCAAGGTTTCTTCAAGTTTGATTACAGTTCTTTTTCTTTCCGAATATCTATTCTTTCAAGGTTTTTACTTTCTAAGTATTTATTCTCTTTTCTAATTTATTAATATCTATTTTAATCTCCTCTAGAATCATTCTTGATATTGATGCTTTGTTTATTCTTCTGTTTCTTTCTTTGAAATGTCTCTTTAAGCTATATTTAATTCCAAAAAATTTAATTTTAAATAAGATAAATAACTGACACCTACACAGCTTAAGAACAAAAACCTTAAAACAACAGAGAAATGAAACTAATAACAAACTAAAGTGACAAGGTAATTAAAACTACATGAGAACAGCGATAAATCAATTATCATAAAGTAAGTTGGAGAGAGAGGCAACTTAAACTATTTTAAAGAATAAGAATAAAAATAAAAATAAAACTTGACTCCTTTTCCTAAAGGTCACTACTACTAACTCTTTGGAGTATTTTCTGTTCTTTCTTTCTGCCCCTACATACCCGTGTATACAATTTTGGGCCTGCCATATAGACAGACATGCTTCCTGTGTCATCATTTGACATCATGACATGAAGGATGATCCCATATATTTAAAATTATTTGAAAACTTAATTTTAATGGTGGTCAGTATGCTAATGCCCAGATGTACCATTTTTTGTGGCCAATCTTCTGTTGTTAAAATACTTACATAATTTCTAAATTGTGCTATTTTAAATGATGAGACATGTCCTGGGTATAATATTAGAATAATTTTTTCCTCAGGATAAATTTTGGTTAAGTGAACCTGCTAAAGTCGATAAGCATAAATATGGTTTAGACTTTTTGATTCATGTAGCCAAATGTTCTCAGTGGAAGTCATGACAATTCACAATCTCACAGCCTTTCCAAAGGCACGATCACACTACTCCAAATTATTTTATTTTATTTTTTCCTGTCTGTAATGGCCTCCAATACTTAGGTCTTGTTAGAAATAAGCTAATCCTATTTGGCCAGCTTTTTATCTGGAGCAGTGTCCCCTGTGTTGGTTGAGACCTCTTGCAGCAGCTGTGCCTGACTTTGGCTGATGAGAATAGGTGAAGACATCTCTGAATATTGCCATCCTATCTCTCATTCGGGCTGCGCCCACTTCCAGCTCTTGCTGAAATAGTGTTTGTAAGGGATTCTGCCCATCTTCTTCTACACTTATACACTTTGATGAAAGCCCGAGATATGCCCTGCAGGTTTTGTCCTTGGTGAGCAACCAAAATTCCTCCAGAGACTTAGCTGCAAGAGAGAAGAGAGTCCAAGTGGTGGCTCTTGTGTGTCAGTTCACAAACTTGCCTTTGTCTTCAGACCAGAGGCTATCACTTCAGCAAGCTGTGGAATCACTGCAGAGCATGACAGAAGATGACTGCTGGCCACACTTCCAGAATTCCTAAGTCAGTAAGTCTTGGCGTGCTCAAGAATGTGCGCTTTGAACAAATTCCCATGTGCTGGTGACGCTGCCAGTCGGGACCACACTTGGGGAACCACCGCCGTAAACCTTATCATTCCCATATGACACAGTTAGTTGAAGTTCTGCCAGAAAGCTCTCTATTGACTTCCTAAAACCACTGCCACTAATTAGGTTAATTAGGTCAGAGGGACCTCATTCTAGTGCAGTTGAAAGCCTATCTTCCCTCTTTGTGGGCAAATGTGTTCAGAATCCCCTTTCCCCTGGAAGGGCATCTCCCTTCTGATTTAACTCCTGCATTGACTTCTGAATCTCTACATTCTCATTAGCCCCACTCTGAGAAAGTCTATATCAAATTTAACATCCAATCAAGAATATTTTTCTTTGGCAAAATATTTACTATTCTTAGAAGAAATATATTTCTAATCTCATTTACTACCAACCCTAAAAGACAAAACTAACAAAACAAAATAGTGTTTTACAATAAGTTTTACCATAAATCCCCAGCTGTTTTTTATGTGAACATTTTCCTGATTTTTTTTGGCTTCAATGATATATTTGGTTTCTCCTGATACTGTGATTTTCCTAATTCTTTCCAAGTCCATTCTCAAAGTACTGGTGGGTGTGTCTTTTCATTATGGTTTAATACATGGATGGAACTTGAGTTGCGATGCTAAGTGAAATAGTCCAACAGGGAAAGACAAATACTGTATGATCTCACTTATACACGGAATCTAAAAAAGCTGAACTCACAGAAACAAAAAAAGTTTGGTGGTTGCCAGAGGCTGAGGGGTAAGGGAAATGGGTGATGATGGTCAAAGGGTACAAACTTTCATTTGGAACATGAACAAATCATGGGGATCTAATGTGTAGCATGGTGACCAAATTAACAAGCTGTATTATATACTTGAAAGTTGCTAAGAGAATAGATCTTAAATGTTCTCACCACACACAAAAATAAGTTTAATCTGTGAAGTCAGGCAAAGTGAGGTGAGGTGAGGCAAGGCAAGGTGAGATGAAGCTGTCTTACCTGACTTTACTGTGTTAATCGTTTTGCAATATGTATGTATATCAAATTGTCATATTGTACATCTTAAACATACACAATACTATATGTCAAATATATCTCAATAAATTTGGGAGAAAAGAAGAAAAAAAATTAAGCACCCAAAAGTCATGGTTAATAAGTTTATTTTAAATTAAAAAAAGAGAACTTCATCATATCCACAGAAAGATTTCAGCAGTAGATCCCTTTCTCCATGACTTTAGACATTTTCCTTTCAAAAACTCTAAATTCCTCCTGTTAACATGACTCAAAGAACAAAATAACTGTTTAAAACGCATAACCCATTGTTATTGCAAGTATATTTGTTATTACCCCAGCTTAAAAATTCCCTTAAATGTAGTAATGTCTGGTCTGCACAGAAGTCGGGGTGAGAAAGTCAGCCCTTGAATTGGGAGTTGGCATTGGAGATGGATTTGAGATGTGAGATATTGTAGATTTTTTTTAATTTACTTACTTTTATTAGTTTTCTTTTGTTGTTGTTGTTTTGTTTTGTTTTAAGTAAACTCTGTGCCACACATGGGGCTCAAACTCACGACCCTGAGATCAAGAGTCACATGCTGCACTGACTGAGCCAGCCGGGAGCTATGTGATATTGTAGATTTGATAAAATTTAACACTTAAGTAGTACAGGAGGAAAGGGAGAATGAGTAACAGAAAATCCCAGTGTTAACAGAGTTAGCAAAGTGAGAAGGACTTGGCTATGCAAGGCATGTAATGACTTTGTGGCAGGGGTGTTGAGTTAAGGCAATTGCAGAATATATGGGTAAAAAATGCTAACGAGGGAGTAGGAAATGAGGTACCAACAATAAAAGCTTTAAGAGCTGGAGATGAAGAGTTAAATATAAGCTCATGAGTTAATTACAAAAACAGATCCCTTTGCTAGTGAATAAGGAGAAAAGTTATAAAATCGACAGTGCTATGGCAATGGCTACATTTAAGGAAGAAGAGAAGTTGTTGTGCTATCAAGGTAATGAGGAAGGTGAGGTCTGAGAGGTGGGAGGGGTCACAGGATAATGTTGGGTGGGCTGGGGAAATGATGCGTGGAGGAGGTTTTAAGGACAGAGTGGAAAACAGAGCATAACTAAACAAGAAACACCCAAACTCATAGAACGAGAGATCGGACTAGTGCGTCCCAGAGCGAGGGGAGGGGGGATAAGATGGAGGGGAGGAAAAGGTTCAAACTTCCAGATATAAGTATTGAGATGTAATGTACAGCATGGTAACTATCGCTAACATCATATGCTACATTTGAAATTGCTAAGAGAGTAGATCCTAAGAGTTCTCGTCACAAGGCAGAAACATTTAAAAAAAATGTTGTATCTATAAAAGAAGAATGTTACCTCAACTTATGGTGATGATCATTTCACAATATACATGTCAAGCTGGTATGCTGTGCACCTGAAACTTATCTAGTGCTGAATGTCAATTATATCTCAATAAAACTGGGGAAAATGAGGGTGGAGAAGGCAATAGAATTTATTATTGAAGTTGGGAAAAGCAAGAAAACTGAAAAAAAATGGAGCATTACTTAGTTTGACAATTTGCAGGAGACACATGATGGAAATGAGGTAGGTGAGGATTTGCAGAGCTTAGATGCTTAAAGTTAATCTCCAAAGTAGAGGGTAGATGATCCATGATGATAGAAAGGAGGAAGAGTTGGCATGACAGAGGAGGGAACGTCCTGGGCAAAGGACACGTGGAATTTCTTTGTTTTGTTTTGTTTGTTTTTAATAAAGAAAATCGGGCCCTTTTGAAGAAGTCAGTTGAGAAAATGAGTGCTACACAATGTAGTCTAAAAGGGGATAATTAATGGAACAGGATTGTCACAGTGGCAAGGGAACTGGATCAAGGGAAGGCAGAGAAGTGTAACCCTTGGACCATAAGCCCCTCCTGTATGAGTGAAATAAAACAAATAAGACAGAGGGACAGAATCATTGAAATAGACAACTTTATGGGATCCCGTGTAACATAGTTGTAGTTTTCTTGTCACGGGAAAAGCCTATTGTCTACCAGTTCACAGGGGATTCTAGGAAGGGCTGGACCGAGTGAAGAAAGGGAAAGCTTCCAGCTCCTGCCGAACGACAGCAAGTAGGTGGTCATGTTAGGTAGTAGGAGTAGACGTACTAAAATAAAGCTAAATGATTTTTAAATAATGATTTATGTTTTATTTATTTATTTATTTATTTATTTATTTATTTTTAAAAAAGATTTTATTAATTTATTCGACAGAGATAGAGACAGCCAGTGAGAGAGGGAACACAAGCAGGGGGAGTGGGAGAGGAAGAAGCAGGCTCATAGCAGAGGAGCCTGATGTGGGGCTCAATCCCATAACACCGGGATCACGCCCTGAGCCGAAGGCAGACACTTAACCACTGTGCCACCCAGGCGCCCCATGATTTATGTTTTAATAAGACACTGTTATTGCATTGGTGGCCCTTTAAAATATTTTTTTACATATAAATTTTTAATTTTATTTCCATTATACTTAACATACAGTGTTGTGTTAATTTCAGGTGTACGACATAGTGCTTCAACAATTTTATACAACACTGGGTGCTCATCTCCACAGGTTCAGCCTTCATCCCCATCACCGATTTCCCCCAACCCCCACCTCCTTCCCCTTTGGTGACCAGCTGTGTGTTCTCTATAGTGAAGAGTCTGTTTCTTGTTTTGTCTCTTTTTTTTTACGAAAATAGTTATTTTTATTTTTATTTTATTTATTTTTTAAAAGATTTTATTTATTTATTTGACAGAGAGACAGCCAGCGAGAAAGGGAACACAAGCAGGGGGAGTGGGAGAGGAAGAAGCAGGCTTCCAGTGGAGGAGCCTGATGTGGGGCTCGATCCCAGAACCCTGGGATCACGCCCTGAGCCAAAGGCAGACGCTTAACAACTGCGCTACCCAGGTGCCCCTAAAACAGTTATTTTTAAAATATGTTTTTAAAAAATTTTCTGGGAAGCCTGGGTGACTCAGTGAATTAAGTGTCTGCCTTCAGCTGAGGTCATGATATCAGGGTCCTGGTATTGGGTCCGGCTTCGGGCTCCTTGCTCAGCGGGAGCCTGTTTCTCTCTCTGCCTGCCTCTCCCTTTGCTTCTGCTTTCTTGCTCTCTCTCTAACAAAAAAATAAACTCTTTAAAAAAATTAAATAAATAAAAACATTTTCTAAAAATTAAGACAATGTTTTCCATGTGTATTAAATCAAATTATTTTTAAACCCCTTATTTATATTGATTTTTCTGAACATTAAAGAACATAAAGAGAATAATTTGTCTTGGCACAGAGTTACTTAAGTTAGTTTCTTAGCCAGATATAGATAGATGCATAGCTATAGATACAGATATAAACACCACATCCCTGATATTTTCTAAATTCTATAACCTAGTATTTAAATTTCATAATTATAATTTTCTGCAGTTTTGTACAAAGTTACATTAGACAGTTAATATACTTTAAATTGCTGACATGTTCAATTGAGTCTTTTTTTGTAAAATGTAATATTTTGGTTTGAGGGAATATATTTTCTGCAAGCCTACAGCAAATTAAGCTTTTTGGATAATGCTTTCAATTGTAGTGTTTTCTTTTAATTGAAATTTGTAAGTATTCCAGCCAAAATGTCATGGTAGGTATTATCTTTTTTTTTTTTTTTTGCCTGTGATTCAATTAAATTTTCAACAAATGTTCTTTTATAAGAAAAACCTCACTAAAGATGTGTTTCCACCATTGTTTTGAATATTTATTCAAATAGAGATGCTGCCAGATTATAGTTTTTCTCATTTGAACAATTGAAGTACAGCCTATCAATTTATCCAATTAAATATTGGAGCTCTATCAGAAAAATATTCCCACAATTCAAGATACTCAAAAGTATAATTCTATAATTTAGAGTTAAATGTTGTAAACTATTGATGTTTCATAGTTTCTCTTTTGCTTCTGTTAAAATAAATCTTAATATCTTACTGTTTACAGGTTGTGCTTCTGGAAACTGCAGGATTCAAAAAGCTTTAAAAGCTAAATACTCTGCCACTCTACTCATTGAACACTTCAGTTAGAGAGTCAATGAACTTTAAAAACAGATTTATCGTTACGTAATTCACACATCACACAATTCGTCCATTTAAACCATATCATTGAATGTTTTTAGTGTATTCAGAGTTGTGCAACTACCACTACCATCAATTTTAGAACATTCGTACTACTCCCAAAAGAAACCCCACATCCATTAGTGGTCAATGCTTATGGCCCATAGCTTCCCCAGCGCCCTCAACCAGTGGTCTACTTTCTGTCTTCATAGATTGTCTATTCTGACATTTCATGATATCCCACAATATGAGGTGTTTTGTAACTATCTCCTTTCACTCAGGATAATATTTTCAATGTTCATCCATATCACAATATGTATTAACACTTTTTAAATTTATTGTCAAATAATGTTCCATACATTGTTGGATACACCAGATTTTGTTTATCCTTTTATCAGTTGATGGTCATTTATATTGATTCAATGTTTTGGCTTTTATGAATAACAATACTATGAACATTTGTGTACAAGTTTTTGAATGGGCATGTAACTAGGAGTGGAATTGCTGGGTCATAAGTGTATACCTTTAAAAAATATATATGCTAAGTATGTAACTTTTGAGTAACTTTCAGACTTTCCCAAGGGAATTTTTCACATTGCCATGAACAGTGTGTGAGGATTCGAAATAAGAATCCCACACATCCCACATCTTCACCAACAATTAGTATCTTCCCACTTTTTGTTATGGCCATCCTGGTGGGTATAAAATGACACCTCATGGTGCTTTTGATTTGCATTTCCCTGGTGGTTATGGTCTTTTCATGTGTTCACTTGGCACCTTCTATATACCTTCTTTAAAAAATGTCTATTCAACTATTTTGCCTATCTTTAACTTAGTTATTTATCTTTTTATTATTGAATTATAATTTATGTATCCTGGATCCAAAACTGACCAAATATATGATTTGCAAATATTTTGTCCCATTCCATGGCTTGTCTTTTCACCAATTGAATAGTTTTGAATTTCGATGTAGTCTGTTATCTTGTTTCTCACTTGCACTTTTGGGCATTGTATCTAAGAAGGCTTGCCTACCTCCAAGTCACAACCATTTATCCCTGTGTTTTCTTCTGAGCATTTTATGGTTTTCGATCTTATTTAGAGTTATGATCCATTTTAAGTTGATTTTTATGTATGGGGTAAGGAAGGTGTCCAACTTCACTCTTTTGCATGTGGATTAGGTACAGTATTATATCAGGTTGTGAAGGAAGAGATTCTGAGAAAGAAATTAATGTTTAGAAGGTTATTGTAGAATTTTACTGTGAACATCACCTTAATGGAATAAAGGATGTAGGATAGGGCAGAGAGAATAGCTGGGCTGTGATATAGTCATTATGAAGACTTTGGCCATTCCATGAGGACCTCTGAAGCTGAAACGGCTTCATCTCCCTATGGAGATGTCTGGACTTTTGGGCACTCGTAACATCTACTCATTGAATTTAGGCTGACCCAAGGAGGGGTAAAACCTTGTATCAACTATTCATTAGATTTAGGCTGCCCTATTGAGGGGCACAGCTTTAGAAAAGGCTGCTAAGTTTGGGTGAGAGCAATTTCTCGAGAGGTTCTCATCTGTGAGCTGTCAGCTGTTGGCTGTCAGCAGCCAAGATTATTGCCAACTGTAAAAACGAGCGCCTCCATCCTAAAGAGTGTCTGAGTCCACCACAGCCCATGAACTCTGCCATTTTGATTCATTTCATTCCTATAATCATTTACCTTATTTAGAAATGGACTGGCTAGGATTCTGATGGGTTGGTTTTCCTGGGGAAATGGACAAAAGGAATAGTAGTTAGGGAACTTCAGCTCCTGCCATAAACATTTTTAAAGCTGTAAATAGCATTCATCACATCTCTTCTCTCCTCCCATTTTCCATTCCACTCACTCTTAGCTTACCTGGTGGGGTGACCCTGATTCTCAATTCAGGAGAGTTTCATCTCCTGATCATCATGTCCTTCTTCAGCTGTGGCTGCTACACTTGTCAATTTACCATTTAGTCGGATGGGTGAGGGCCAAGAAATACCCAAAATGAATATCTGAGTGTCATCTAGTCCTACATCATGCAAAATCCAACTTCTTCCTGATAATGAGGGTCAATAATCCCTGCCAGGATGATGACACCTTTTCCTGTATGGTGGTCTCTGGCTGCAAGAAGCTTGAAATGGCTGGGTGACAAAGATAGATTAAGATTTAGTAGGATTTTTATTATGTTTCCTAATGGAAGAGTACCTGTCTTCCCACTCCCACAATATGGAAAGAAGACCTCCCTCTTCACCCACAGATCCTAGAGTAATGGAGACAGAAATCGCAAATTCCAAATATGTCATTGGGAGGTAAATGAGATGCTCCTACTTTTACTCTCTATTTCCTGGATCCATACCTACTTCTTATTGGAGCCATAGTTTGCATACTGGTATTTGACACAAGGATGTGCTCTTTCCTGGAGAATGGTGCCCATCCTTGCAAGATGACCTTTCTTAATTGAAATTCCATGGCCATTGCATCACTCTAAACAGGAATCTTCCTGAGTGATGCCACATGTCTAATATGAATATTTCCTTTTGTGAATATTGTGTGGGCTTCCAATAATCCCTCTATCTGTGTTACGAGAAGGCTGCTCAGCTTCTGTGTTTAATAGTTGTATAAATCTCGTGTGCAATTCCGTCCCCACTAGTAGCTCCATGCATCCTGCCAGCCCGGACAGGCCACATCCAATCTTGCTCACATTTCAAATATCCCTTAGAGGCAATAGCATCTGATGATTTTTCTGTCAAGTCCACCCAAAATCATAGGCATTAACAGTTCACTAGCTGCTAGTAGTGTCAAATACCGCTTTGTTTATCAGCAAGTAACTTGGTTGCTAGTCGTCAGTTATGTAGCATTGGCAAAGATTGTAAAGAAATACGAAACATCACTGATTCCTTCATGGCTTAGATACCCATTAAGAGTGGAAGCCTGTTCAGTACATTTAAGTCACACATGCCACCAGATGCCATGATGACAGAAGCTGGGAGTAAAAAATAGAAGTCTAAAATCCAATCTATCAGTAGTAATAGTCTTCAAATAATAATTTTTTAAAAAATTTCTGGAACATATCCTAAACTACATGGGAAGCTGGGGAAACAGGAATTTGCCAAGATCGTCTCAAGAAATGAATAAGTTTGCAAAACAACAGGAGAAGTCCAAATTGCCATTTATCTGTAAGGAAACAGAGACTGCTATGCCATCCTCTAACCAGAGGTGGCTCAGAAATATTGTATGGAAAATGCAGATAAGGAAAGACGTCCAAGCTGACAAGGACAGTATGAGAACAGTAGAAGACTCCAGAGTCAAGAAAAGCAAAATTGGCAAACACCGCATTGCTGACTTGGCCAATTTTGGGGGTGCTTACAGAGCAAGAATTTAAATAAATAGCTAAAACCTGTGGACAGGGACAATTGGGATACCCCCAAATACGCAGAGGAATTGTCCTCTGAAATAACTGCAGGGGGCTTCAGTGTTGAATGAAATGAGGATGAACTGATTTTTTTCTGAGAAAGCAGTCTGACTCAGTTGTTCACCTTCTCACCTGGTATTCCTCCGGAACTCTTACCGAATACCTCACGCACGTATCTCCCATAATCCTCACAAAAGCACACGCTTGACGAAATTACTTACCTCCTTTTTCCCTGATGGTATATTTTGCTTCCTTGATGATTTCTAAATGGTATCATGCTCCCTACTCTTTCAGATCCCCACACCCTGGGGAGGTCTGAGCGGGCAGAGTCACACCGAGAGACTGGCAAATCAGCTGTGTTGGAGGTGCAAGGCATCACTGCCTTTCTGCTCCCTAATGAGCACACAGGGGCCCTATCTGCAGTGAATCTGGGTTCCAGAGGGGCATGGAGAGCTTTTGCCTGCCATGCACAGGACAGCAGACGTTCCCATTACTCTCCGCTGTAGTAAGCCCTGCAGTTTCTGAATGTCACAAAGGTTTATCCCAGCTGTATGCAAGCTGAGCCATCACAGACCAAGCGGTTAAACCTCTTTTACCACAACAGGTAATCTGGTCAGCATGGCCTGTCTAGAGGCTCTTCCACAGTGAGCAGAAATCAACTGTAAAAGCAGAAAATGTCTGTGTGTATTTGGAACCCCATTGTCTTTCACCATGGTGGGGGGAGGAGAAATAATTTCACCAAGTTTTCAAATTATCAGTTTAATTGGGCTCTTATTTCAGTAATGATTCACTGCAGCTTAAAAAAAGTAAAACACAGACAATTCAAGGTATTTTCTGAATGCTGTAAACCACGTATTCTTGAATCTGATCCTTCAAACCTTCAAAAAGTATGTGCTGAGTCTAAATATTTGAGCAAAGAGTTGAAGCTGCCAGTTGGTAACCATGATTTACCTCTCCTGTCATTGCTATATGTATTTGCTTTAATTTTTGGTTCCCCTTGTGTTTGCTGGCCAGGATCACATACCATTGCTTATTTCCATTCTCGGTCTGTTCTTGTTCAAGGTAACATCTATGTTGGCAGGTTTGAACCAACTGGCAGCTGCGGTCTGTATTAGGGCCCACAACTCATGTAACATGAAGAAAGTTGATAAAAATTTAGATGGTTTTGTACAGGAAGGTCATGCATTCAAAGAAGTGATTCCCTTTACAAACATAAAAGGGAAAGAGAGAAGGAGGGAGGAAGGGAGAGGAAAAGAGAAAAGTAAGAGGAAGAGAAAAGTTTAAGTAAGCAAATAGAGATAAAATCTGCAATATTTATGAGGTAATAGAAGTTTAAGTATCAAAAATGTAATTTTATCATATTTTTTATATTATTCTCAATATTATAGAAACATGAGAACACAGAACAATTATATCCTGGGTTAGATGAAGCAGTGAAAAAAAGAAAGAAAGAAAGAACTAGACTTTAACAAGCAGTTGATTTTATTCCTCACATAACAATATCTTCACTTGTTAAATATTCAAGTGAAAAGTATAGAGCCCACAAAATACACTCAAAACATAAAATTCACAAGGGAACACATTCAAATTTTTATTTCTGTGGCCAGTGGTCACTGTTCATCCTTCACACAAAAATGATGTCATGAGAAATTTGTGGATTTTCCTTTGCAGATTTTCCAGGGATATACCCCATTAGTAACCACTGCCAATTACAAGGCTTCCTCATGGCTCTTATTAACATGCTTTACGCTAAAGGTTCTCAAACATTGTCACTATGTAGATCAGTATGTTTATGAAGAGGAGGGCTGCTAACAAGATAGAGTTGACCATTTCTTCTTGGGTCAAATAATAGTATAGAAATAAAACAGCATAATTTCAAAAGAGAACAAAGAGTATATTAACAATTTTTGGGAAGAGTATGATCTCAGAATAACAATATTAATGTAATTGGCAAAATCACAATAAATATTTTAAAGATAGGATATATAAAATTGTTTAATTTGTAAGAAGTAACAGTACATAAAACATCTTTCATGACATATCTCAAACATAGAGAATGTATTCAGCAAATGTTAACCTCGTTTGAGATGTATTCTTTTCTTTTCTGAAGAAATATTATGAAATGTTGCAAAGGTTCCAGTACTTTTGGTTATAGAGTCTCCTATGTAGCCTCATCAAGCTTATCCCCCCCCATTTTTCATGATATTTGTAATCATTTTACTGAATTTGGACAAAAATCCTTCCCTTTCATGACATATACACACACATACACGCATACACATAAACAATATTAGTGATATTTTGAATAGTACAAATCTTGTCGGGGCGATGGATGTTACCTAAACTTATTGCAGTAATCATTTCACAATATTTATAAGTCAAACCATTAGGCTGTACACCTTAAATTTATACAGCGGTGTATGTCTATTATATCTCAACAGAACTGGGGGGAAATCTTCACATAAATGTGATAATATTGTACATAATCTCTTGAAAAAAATTGTTTTATTCAATATATCATGTTCTTCAGATTTATCATTGCTGATCCATGAAAGTCTAGTTTGTACATTTAGTTTTCTGTATGGTTATGCATTTTATATCTTTTGACAATGTATGCATTTATCCCCATTTTAATTGATATTTGGGTAATTTATAGTATATGTGTTTATGCTGCAATGAAGAGTCTTATGTATGTGCCCTTGTAACAGGTATGAACATTTCCATATAGTGGGCATTTAGAGGGCAAATCCCTGGATTGTAGTCTATATGCATTTTTCACCTTGCTCAGTAATGCCAAGTTTTCCCCAAAGTGGATATGTCAACTTACATTCCCAAATAATAGTGCATGAGACTTCTCATTCACTAATCTCTCCATTAACACTCATTGTGAGACTTTGTTATTTTTTGTTCACATGAAATTTTTAAAGTGATATTTTTTGTTTTAATTTATACTCATTAATTGCTTTCCCTTATATTTATTGGAAATTTGATTTTTATGATCTCTGAATTGCATATTTACCAATCATTTTTCTTCACTCTTGTTTCATGGGAAGTGTTTGTGTATGTATATATACAAAACAAGTAAAAAACATTTGAAAATAATAATACATAATATATGATATATATTATATATGTATACATATTCTTAGTTCTCATCTTTTGTTAGCAAATTATTTTCAAGTGTCTTAGACTTATTTTTTTCATACATTATGCTTATGGTGTCTTTAATGAACTAAACAAAATTTAATATTAATTGTATTCAAATGCATGTATTTCTTTATGATTTTTAATTTTTTATATCTTTATACAATTACTGTCATCTTCACCATATATCACATATTGAATCTAAAAGTTTTATAATTTTTCTTAGAGTTTAATCGGAATTATTTTGTATCTATACACAAAGTATAAACAGGACTGTATTGTATCTACATAAGATCAAATTTTTTCCACATAAACTGAATCCCATTAATCGATTATCATTTTTTAATTAGTTTCTATTCTGTTCATTGTCCTGTTGATGTATTTTTCTATAATTTTCTAATGGCAACTGTTTGTATTATAACATTATAGTAAAATTTGATACTGAGAAAATGTATAATTCTTATACTTTTTAAAAATTGTGTTTAAAAGTTACCCTTCAGAGATCAATATTAATTTTAAAATGAGCTAGTCAGGTTTCACAAAAGCAAATTTTTAAGTCTTTGCTGTTGTTGTGTTGAATTTATATTTTGTTTGTAGGAATTACTATTTTCATCATGTTTATTTTCTCATATATAAATAAGATACTTCACTTCATGTAGTTTAGACCTTCCATCATGTATTCTTTGAGATTCATTACTTTCTTCATACTTTCTTATACTTTGTAAGATTTCTTCCTAGGTACTTTGAAGACTTTATTGCTACATTAATAGGACTTAAAAAAATAGTTTAGTCATTAGTAATGAACAGACCCAATACTTTTTTATGGAATAGGTGGTTAGCAACTCTTTTATTATTTGAAATTATTATTTGTAGATATTCTTGCATTTTTCTGAAGGAATAGTCTTAAAAGCTGCAAATAATGAAAAGTTGTTTCTTCCTTTCTAAGGGCCACATACTAGAAACCTGTTTTGGTTTCCTGTTAGTATCAGCCTCATAAGATCCCTTATGCAGGTTTCTCTCTCCTGGAAGATTTCACTCTCCTACATAAGAGGGGATATCTACCACTTCAAAGTGTAAGAGAGAAACCCACTTGGAGTATTTGCACCTGCTGCTTTTGCTATTACAGTTTTCTGACTTGTGACTGGATAATGAACAAGTTTTAGACCTATTTTCTTTTTCACATTGTCTTTGAGTTGATTTGGGAAATGTATGTATTTAGAAAGTTTTTTCTGCATTTATTTTTTGTTTTATATTTAATTTTCAAAATGAAAATAAATCTACTGATTTGTGTTTCTCTTTCTTCATTTATTCTTATATTTTTCTCTTCTTTTCCTTAAGCTACAGCTAGAATGTTGCCTACTTCATTAATCTTTCCCAAATCAGCTGTCGTTGTTAATGCAATCAATTTTTTCTATTGTTTTTCTATTACCATACATTCTGCTCTGATGTTTTCCTGTTTCTTATACTTTTCTCAGATTCCCATTTCTTTGGTTTTTTCATTTGTTTTTTTTTTTTTTTTAAAGATTTTATTTATTTATTTGACAGAGATAGAGACAGCCAGCGAGAGAGGGAACACAAGCAGAGGGAGTGGGAGAGGAAGAAGCAGGCTCATAGCAGAGGAGCCTGACGTGGGGCTCGATCCCATAACGCCGGGATCACGCCCTGAGCCGAAGGCAGACGCTTAACCGCTGTGCCACCCAGGCGCCCCTGGTTTTTTCATTTGTATACTGAAAAAAAAATGGTGTATAAATTTTCACTCTTTCGTGTTCTACGGTATACCCATTGGACTAAAATTCCTTCTTAGACATGATTTAGTTTTTTCCTCAGATTTTTAAATGATTTGTATGCAGTGCTGTTCATTCTGAACAGTAATTATAATTTCTTCTTTAGGGGCGCCTGAGTGGCTCAATTGGTTAAGCATCCGACTTTTGGTTTCAGCTCAGGTCATGATCTCAGGGTCCTGGGATGGAGCCCCGCACAACCTGCTCTGTACTGAGCAGGGAGTCTTCCTGAGGATTCTCTTTCTCCCTCTTTCTCTGCCCTTTCTTGCTCTCTAAAATAAATAATTAAATCTTTATAAACATTTCTTCTTTAGTCAGTAACACAGAAGGTTTATTTTATTTCATATTTTTTAGTTTTTAAATGCATTACAGGATCATAGTTAATTTTTTACTGTTTTGTAACACAATTGAATTGTGTGTAGGAAATATCCATGTTATCTATGCTTTGGGATTTTTTGAGGCTTCCTTAGTGTTAGGATATGGCAAATTTTATAAATGTTCTGATTTATTTGCTTACCATTGCTTCTTATAGCCTCCTGTTTCCATCTTTGATCAAATTCCCTTCTATTGAAGTGCATATTTCACAGTTCTTTCAGCAAGTGTCTATTGGAGGAAAATATCTCTGAGTAGTTATTTGCTTGAAAATTACCTTTAATTTAACTGAACACATGAAAGAGGAATTAATGAGCAGAGAATAGAGAATCTTCAGTAATTAGTTTTTTTCCTCCATCCTTTGGTGCTATCTCTTTGACGTCTGTGTTGTTTCTCACTCTTGAGAAGTCTGCATAATTTTTTTTAAGACTTTCGAGAATCATTTCCTCTTTTCTTTCTCTTTACTTGAAAGGTTTTTGTCTTTGTTTTTGATGTTCTTTCTGAGGATACATTTTATTTATCCTTCCTTCGGTTTTAATATATTTCTTCAGCCTGAACATCATGTATTTTATCAGGTTTGGAAAAATGTGCTGTTTTTATCCTGTTGAATATCCCCCCCACCTCCCCATTTTACCTCCATCCTGTCCATGGACCTCCTATTGAAGATAGATTGTAACTTCACCTTGTCATCACTATTTCTCTGAACTTCTTTTATACTTTGTATATCTTTATCTCTTTGTGCTATATTTTGAGTAATTTTCTAATATTTATTGTTCAGTTTACTGATTATCTTGGAAGTATTAACATAACCATAATTTCATCCTATTGATTCAATTTATTTACTTATTTTTATTTCTGTCTTTCCTTATTGACTTCAGGGGCAGAACATGGGAATAAACACAATTCTCTGTCTATCCCACACTCTTAGTGAAATATGTAGCTTACTCCTACTTATTTGGTTTCATTTTTGTTTAATGTAGTAAGGCCTTGTGAACCAAAAGTCCAAATAAAAGCTACACCTGTGGAGTGCCTGGGTGGCTCAGTTGGTTACGGCTCTGACTCTTGATTTTGACTCAGGTCATGATCTCAAGGTCTCAGGATCAAGACTCATGTAGGGCTCTGCACTCAGCAAGAAGTCTGCTTGAGGATTCTTTCTCTCCCTCTCCCTCTCCCTATGCCCCTCTCCCCACTTAAGCACTCTCTCTCTCAAATAAATAAATAAATCTTAATAAAAAATAAAAAGCTACACCCATGAAGGCATTCTCCTAATTGTATCATGCAAAGCAGCAGCATAATGCCTTTCTTTCCAGTCCTCCAAAGTCATCTTTCCCCTGCATCCTCTTGTCTTTATTCTTATGAATTCCTTTGCTCTCACTTTCCTTAAGGTTCTTTCAATGAGCAAAAGTTATTTCTTTATGTTCGATATGGTAATATGTACCAGTCTCTATTTTCGTTGCACATGATTTTTGTATCATATTTATGAATTGCTTTTAGTTTTTTGTGATCAAAACCTCCATGCCCTGGGAGTTTAGGAGATTTTTTTCTTTTAAGATTTTATTTATTTATTTGGGGGCTCCTGGGTGGCACAGCGGTTAAGCGTCTGCCTTCGGCTCAGGGCGTGATCCCGGCGTTGTGGGATCGAGCCCCACATCAGGCTCCTCCGCTATGAGCCTGCTTCTTCCTCTCCCACTCCCCCTGCTTGTGTTCCCTCTCTCGCTGGCTGTCTCTATCTCTGTTGAATAAATAAATAAAATCTTTAAAAAAAAAAAAGATTTTATTTATTTATTTGAAAGAGTGAGAGAGACAGTGAGAGAGAGCATGAGAGCAGGGTAAGGGGCAGAGGGAGAAGCTGACTCCCCACTGAGCAGGGAGACCGATGAGGGGCTCGAATCCGGGGACTCCAGGATCATGACCTGAGCTAAAGACAGACACTTAACCAACTGAGCCAGCCAGGTGCTCCAAGATGTTTTGATATCGTATTTCTTTCCCTCTCTTTTATAGTCAAGTGCTTTACTCTTTTTTGCAAAATCAGATAGGCATACACAGGTATGCGTATGCCTCATCTGAGCATATACCTTTGTGACAATAATTTCTCCAAATCCTTCTTTATTCCTGAGTTGTGAAGGCTCAACCACCTTTCTCTCTTACTCTACCTTCAGATGCCTTGAGGAAGAGGATGAAGATATTCTCTGAGGTGGAAAAAAACCCATATCTCAAGTTTCTTCCTTTAAATTTAGGCTAAAGTCTGCCCATACCAGGTGATTTTGCAGGTGGCACTGGGATTAAATACCTGCAGACTTCATCAAGCTCTCTACTGTTTTACAATGTGGATTGATTCCTAGATAGACATGTACTAGAATTTTTTAATACATCTTGAGTTTCTAAATCCTAGCTTCGTATAATTAATATTAAATATTCTTTTATCATAGAGAAAGAAAAGTATGAGATGCCCTCACTTAGATGTCTTAAGAGTTTTTATGAAATGAGATCTATAACATGACAGTGAGTTACACATGTATTTTTAGTTATTTTTTTATGATTTCACAAGCACTACGAAAATTTTCATCACTTTTGAAAAAAAAACACAACTCTATAAAGGAAGTCGATGATGTTCAATGAAAATAACCTGTGCACTTTGAATAATTTTTCTTACGCAATATTTGCCAGATTATTTTTATTGTTAAAGACATTGGTTGGATTTCATATTCTGATTTTAGAAAACATAATTTTGCTAATATTAAACATTCTTTTGGGAATGGTTAGTATATAAATCACCAAGATCCAGGACTTTGAAAAAAAAAAAACAACGAACAAGTAAGCAGACATTTCTATTCTTACCTAGAAGGAATGCTTTTAACTGAGTTGAATTTAAACACACAAACATACACACATAATCTTGAATGCATCCGTTTTATTTTTAGTCTGTGGTAGATATGCAACAAGGTTGTGTTTGGAATAGAATTCCAAAATTTGCATTAAAAAACAACATGTTTTGCACCTGCATGCTTCCCTAGAGTAATTTAATGTTATAATTTTTGACAAGATAATTCCATCTTTGCTGTGGCTGACTGTGCAGTAAGCTGCTGGGAGAAAATAAATGTGAACCTACAGTGGGATAGGAAAAATACATTTATACGAGATAAGTTCGGCATATAAGCCAGAAAACTCCAAATTGGAACAGAATGACAACATAAAATGTGAAATCCAGTCCACAATGTTGTCGTTCCTGCACTCGTAAAGGTCTGTGCTGGGTGTGTACAGTGTGTTTGCATGTGTGCACAAATTGTTTTGCATACTTTGCACAAAAGTGACTTTGCCCTTGGAGGAATATTCTGTAGCAGCATTTTAGAACACACACACACACACAAAGTATGCTGCACTCTCTTTTGAGAGCTCTTACGAATAGTGGATTAAAACGTAGCACTTCTTGCTTCAAGCAAACTCAAGAGATAAAAGGTTAACTTTAGCTTTTGTAGTGCAGGAGGCAGAATTTATAGGCAGGCACACTGACTCTCCCTTCTGCTATATTCCTTCACCATTTAAAAATTCATTCTATTTTTCTCTGATGTATTTTTACATAAATTTCAGTGGAGTCCCTAGTCCATCCAGGAGAACATCAGTCAGAAACCTTTCTCAGAACTGAATAAGCATATTGTTTTCCAACAGGAGATGGACTCAAGTAACCTAAGTGAGCAGCAGAATGATGTCTCTGTGACTGTAGAATGACTTTTATTTTTCACTGTCAGAGAGTGAAGTATGACTTTCCTTATCTCACTACTCTTTATGTCTTTGCCTTAAAATGTCCATCTCCATGGGAATGATGATAATGTAAGCGGGAAATTTGTAAATTTTCCTTAAATTTGTTTAAGTACCCTAAATTATTTTGTAATACAATAGAATTCACAGTTCTGAAAAGGTGGCATGTTGACCAAATATTAGTGGGCTGAGGAACATACCCTGCTCAAAGGCTAAATAACATCCTATCCCTGGTTTTCTTTTTCACAAAGGGTTTGCCAACTCAGCTGATAAACTGGCTCACATTCAGCTTTGTTTAAAGACTCATGAGTCTACCCATTGGAAACCAGTTTAATAACCTCTGGGTCAACCCTAGAGGCGGACCACTCTCCAAGACCAAACAACCTGAACACATTTTGGTCTCTCCACAACCCAGAATTATATGACTCACTTCCCACCTTCCAAAGGGCAGACCACTTGCTGAGAAATGAATACTTTACTTCTTTTATAGATAAATATATTTTGGTACATAACTCTTCCTAAATTGCAGGATCACCAATTGTGATCAGATTTGTGTAATTATCTCATGCAATAGAATCAAACTTTGAATCAGTCTAGTATCTCTGCTTTCTGAGGCATTATTTTCTACTCAAATACAGGGTATTTCTAATCATTAGACTATACTGTGAGACCCCTGGGAAGGATGGTTTGGAGAAAATGGATTTGATAGAGTAGGCCAATAGAGTTTGGAAGTCTTGAGTCTATTGTCATTCTAACAATAAAGAAAGAAAAGAAAGGACAAATTCAAGCAAAAACAAAGGTGTGGTAGATCAAATAATGCTCATAGCAATTGAGACAGAAAAAAAACCTTCATATATTGATTATAAACAAAATACTAATTTTTTATCCCCAGTTTTATTTTGAACCTGAAGGTCAGTGAGGAAGACTTTGAGTCTCTCTTCCCCTACCCTTGTGTTTCCTGTGCAAACTTTTACAACTTGTGAATATTTTATGTTACACGGTAATGGGGAATTCAGGCTGAGAATCAGCGGACCTTAAATGCAGATCGCCTTAGAGTAGATAACCCAGATGGGTCCAACATAGAGGGGTCTGTAAAAGTGAAAGAGGGGTGCAGGGGAGGACAGAGCAGAAGATGGGACACTGGAAGCAGTGTCAGAATGGTGCGGTGTTGGTACAGTGCAAAGGGCCATTGCTGGCTCTGAGGATGGAGGAAGGACACTAGTCAAGGAGTGTAGACAGCTTGTAGAAGCTGGTAAAATCAAGGGATCAGACTGCCCCTAACAACCTCTAGAAAGAAATACAGCCCCATGGGCACCTTGATTTTAGCCCAGTGAAATCCATGTCAGACTTCAGACTCTTGAACTGTAAGTTAATAAGGCTGTGTTGCTTTAAGCCACTCAATTTTTGGTGATTTGTTACAGCAGCAGTAGGAAACTAGTACAAAAGAATTATAAAATAAACCATAATATAATACAATACATCCAAAAGATAATGTTAATGATTTTTGATTAACAGAAATAAAGAAAAATATTTTGTGCCTCTTGGACAGTCATACCCTTTGGGTCTCCTGAATCTGGGAATGGCACTAATAGAGATAAAAATAATCCTAGCACTCCATTTTTCTGGAGTTGAGTAATATCAACATGGTCACTAAAATGTTAATGCATCAAAGGTTTGGTATGGTTTGGGGGAAAAATTAAAGGTTAGCAACCTGACCATGAAGTTAAGGTGGGAAATGGAAGGTCAGATAGGGACGCTGATATCCCTTCTACAAATGCAGATTCACACGTGCATTATAGAAAAACAATGGTCTGGAAGCAGAGGATTATGTGCATTGTTTAAAAGAAGCCCTCAGCAAGAAAAGTAAAATAAATATAACAGCTGGCTGAAACTGTTTGAATGAACCAACCAGAGCTGTGGAAGCAGCTATAACAATTGAATACAGAGGTAAGAGGAGCTCCTTCCACCTCGTGGATGGGGGTTGGAGTCGTAGACTTGTGCTGTTTTCCTACCTAAGTTTTCCCACATTTGAGATAGAACAAATGTTTGCATATTAATCTGGTTAAATATAAATATTTTTAAATGAAGTGCTAATTTTTTAAAATTTTTATCTCCCCAGTTTTATTTTGAACCTGAAAGTCGATGAGGAATAATCTGAATCTCTGACAACAGTATTAGTTTTAGCTTACAGAAAGTATTATTCACTTCCCAAAAATGGGGGCAATATAGGATTGACTAAACCATGGATGCATGTCAATCTTATTTTGCCCAATCCAATATCTGGATATGCCAAATGATTGTTCCACATCATGGTCAAACAATTAGTGAAAGTTAAAGTCAAATCATGAAAACTTACTAAAGTACATCAAAGTAAAGCAGATTTTGAAATGTGTTGCTTTTCCATGTAATCAAGCAGAAACAAAGACATAATTGTGGATATCTGACATAGTATAAGGCGCACTCTAGGAAAGATCACATGAATGTCCTATGAAGACACATATGTTAATGACATGTTTCTGTTTGTTGTGCCCAGTGATGTGTGCTTTGCCATATGGTCAATAATGGAGAAGGGAGCTTGGTCCAGAGTGGTTTGTCATTAGTTTAATATGTATACATTTAATATAGAACATAACATATAATATGCATATAACATATATATAAATAAACCCTAATTTCCTTATGAATTGTAGCATAGGCTAATTGCATATAAACCTGGAGAACTAAAGAAAAAAATGATGTAACTTCAACTTCCCTTGGAGTGTAATATGCCCTTAGTAAATGATCGGCAACTGGACAAAGTACTGAAGCTCGTGAATTCAACACGGCCTATTCTCCATTGTGGTAATATAAACGTGTTTTAACATTTTTCCCATTAAGATGTGGAATTTATATCTCAACCCTTGGACCCTGGATGAGCTTTTGACTGCTTCTATTAATTGAGGCAAATGGAAATGATGCATATAATTTTGAAGATAGTTCATAAAATACCGTACATCTTCCTCTTACAGCTTTGTGGATGCTTGCTCTAGAAGGATGTGGTTACCGTGAAGAAGCCCAGCAACTGTGACACTGCTGTGCCTAGTCTGTAAGTGGCCACCCATTCACTTCCACTTCTCTCTGAGCTCTGAGCTGAGGGCGACACCATTTCACTGCCAGAGAAATGAGCATGTTGGTCCCATCCAGTTGAGCTCTTAAACGACTGTAGTACCAGCCTACATCTGACTGAAATTACATGAGATCCCAGGCAAGGACATCCCAGCTGAGCCCTTTTCAAATTCATCACTGGCAAAATTGTGAACAAAGTAAAATGGTTATTTTAAGCCTGTTTTGTATAATTACTGACAGCATAATAGTACCTGAAACATGTATTTATAGTTGTTATTATGGTTGAGAGGAGAGGAAGAACTCCAGGCAAGGACACAACTTTGTGCTTTACTTCATATTAATGGTATGACTTTGGAAGGGGAAGCAAAAGCAACACTTAATCTAGATCTTCATTTCAATATATTCAAAAGGGATTCATAATAATATGTAATGCCGCAGATTCTTATAAGAACCAAATAGGATAGAAATCAATAGAAAGTACAACATGGCCACCCTACCTGGGAGGTTCACCAGGGCTCCTAAACTTCCATAAAGCTGTGCGGTGTTTTCACCAGACACACAGCAACGACAGCGTTCTGTATTTAGAGATGGGAGGTATTTTATCTCTGATGTCCCTTCTCATTCTGAAAGCCTGTGAGCCTGCATTTCATTGTGGGTACATGGCTTTGATTCTGCTCTTGGAATTTTTGGAATAAAGGAGAAATGAAAAATTCAAGATTATTATTATTTTTTGCTTTTATTAATATAGTTAATGAAGGTGATCATACAGTGAAAACAACTTTCTCCTTTACCAACCAAGACATCCTCTCAGTTAATGAGTATGGGCAGTGCTCTTCAAAAGCATTTACTGAGATGCTTTCCAATGTAGACAAACAATGGCACCCTTTCCTGGGCAATCCACGGCAATTGTCCATTCCAAATGTGGTTCTCTAACATTTTCATTCAGAAAAAAAGTTATGAAATTAGAAAGAAAAGCTACATTGTGGGGTGCCTGGGTGGATCAGTCGTTAAGCATCTGCCTTTGGCTCAGGGCGTGATCCCAGAGTCCTGGGATCGAGCCCCACATCAGACTTCTCCAATGGGAGCCTGCTTCTTCCTCTCCCACTCCCCCTGCTTGTGTTCCCTCTCTCGCTGGTTGTCTCTCTTTCTGTCAAATAAATAAATAAAATCTTAAAAAAAAAGGAAGAAAAGCTACATTGTAATAACATAAATCAAATAGTAAGAGAAAGAACAAAAAATTAAAGGAAAAGATAACTCATTTATTTAAAATAACCTTATTCCAATTTTAACCATATTATTCACCAACAGGTAAGATAGCATCCATCTTAATTTGCTCTAAGTTGGTAGAAAAATAGGCAAGCTGTCAGTTTTTCTATGACTGCCTTTATAACCACACACAGGGACAAGTTTTCTGTTTGCTTCCCCTATGATGAGGTATAAACTAACCCATGCATATAAAGCACAGAAGTTACCCTCTAAAGAGCTTAAAGCATTAGCAAAACACATTGTTTTTCCCAATGGCACGTTTCAACAAGGAAGGTACTTGCAAATGTTAGTGTAAAGATCAGAAATTCACTTATATGCCTATCTGTGGTGCCGAATACAAGCTTTTAAAATGTCGTACAGATTACTGTTTATTAGCAAGAAGCACTTATGAGGAAGGTAACACAGTGTACTTTCTCTCAGAACCAGATGGTTGAGGCTCCTCCCGGGAAATGCAAGGGAGTGAAAGAAAAGTCACAGTGGGCACGGCTTCCTAAAACTCAAACAACCTTTCAAAGAAACTAAACCTCTTCACAGTAAAAGGCAAAAGAGGGAATGTTGACCTGGTGTTATGCTCATCACGCAAAGTGTGCTCTTCTTTGACCATCGCGCATTCTGTCCTATGGAATCATCTAGCACTGATCTGATATTTTAGAATGTTAAGCACCAATTTGGACAACAATTCACTCAACTAATTTTAAAATCTGATGATGTGCTTATGGAAATTAAATAAGTAGCTGAATTGATTCAGGCCTAGTTAGAAATTTATCTGAGTTAAGATAGCACCTGGCACACTTCAAAATGGTTCAACTGTCAGACCCACATCCCTGGAGAAAGAGTTTTCATCTTTCAAAATTCATTTCAAATGCCAGCCCCTCTGGGAAGCTCTCCTCACCTGAAAACACTCTAGGCAGTCCTATCGTGCCAATTAAATGCGTGATACTTCTTTTTTCATAATTATAACTTCTCTTTTGTCTACTTTAAAAAACCATGTGTCATATAATCTCATTGATTCATCAGAATTCTGTTTCTCAGACTGTTTTAAAAAATGGATTTCTTGGTTTCTTTGTTTAAACCATGACCTCTGTAATACAGTTTAATTCTTATTTGAATATTCTCCAGCTAATATGATGTTGAGCTTATTTTTCCTACATTCATAACATGAAAGAGTAAATGAATTAAAATGATTTGTGAAAGTGCACACATTCTCTCCCACCTAGACATTGTGACATTTCAACCGAATGGAGTAGTGGGGAATAGTTGAATGAGTCAGATTAGTAGATGAACACAAAACACTTAATTGCTGCCCATGTAGAGAGTGACATAGCCAGATAACCAATAGATAGATTGACAGATACATCAATAGATAGATGATCGATAGATTATAGACAGATAAGAGACACAAAGTTAATCTATAATGAAAGCAACATCATGGAAAACTACATCAGTCCATACATATCTGAAAAAAGAAATTCTTAATACAGGTCTTGGCCAAATAATATTCAATTATCTTTTTAAAAGTTTTAAAAAGATAATTGTTATTATTGCCAATTACAACTATCATATCACTATATAAAAATGAAAATATGAGGAAATTAAAAAAACAATAAAAGGAGATTAGAAAACTAATACAAATCATATTACTTATGACAACAAATATAGATGGATTAATCTAAGAGTAGGACAACCATTTACTCTTCAGGAAAATGCACGCAGTGAAAATAAAACAATAGAGTAGGGTAAAAAGTTGAAATGTTGACAGAAGGTGTAGCTGAAAAGTACAAAGAATAATAAAACATAGCTCAACATATTTTAGACGTAAATGCTTAGGTGTTTTAACCAGATAAAGAAATAAATGATGATGAAAAAATATGAACAGAATGATCTAAATAAATATATGAAGAGAAAGAGGAAGACAGACAGAAAACATTTAGTGGGAGAAACAGCACTCCGTTTTCTGAAGTTTCTTGCTTTGTTGAAATCCTAGTTCTTCATTTAATTCCGACATGACTTGGTGAAATGATTCAAATCTTTTTTGTCTTTTTTTATCTTTGGTCAAAAAAAATAGAATTGAAAATAGTTTCTGCTTTTATGATTATTTGAAGAATGAGTGAGATAAGTCACATAACGTATTAAGCACAATTCTTAGTGCGTATTCTTACTTAATAAATGTTAGGTAATCATCTACCTATCATCTATCTACCCACCTATTTATCTATATGTGTGTGTGTGTGCTTACCAAGAATATCCCCAAGCATTAACAGTGTTTACCTCTTGATGTTGATACTTGAATATATTTTTTCCAACGTGTATCTGAATATTTAAGCATTCTCTGTGTATTGCTTTTTAAAAAATGGTGAAAATTTTGAAGAAACTTTAAATCCAAAAATTTATTTTTTATTTATTTTTTATTTCTGATTTTTATATTCTTTTATATTTTTATATTCTGATTATTTTCCTTATGGAGCTGTAAAGATTAGGAAGAAAAAGCATTCAAAATTACTTATAAAGTCAATTTATTTTGCTGTCTGGTTAAAAAGATCAGGTGCACTTGTATAGAACTTTGTACCTTCTTTGAATTTCCATACTTTAAATTCCAGTGCATTTTCCTCCAGGTCAGAAATCATTTTTTGGGTTAGCCTTTAGGAGTTCATAAAAGATGTGTCTGGGATTTCATTGTTCCTTGTTACATTTCAGAACTATTCATCCTTTGCACATACCTTAAAGTTCAAAAGTCTGTAAAGCAAGCACATAATTTTTTCCATTAACTTGTTCCTGAGAGTTCTTGAAGCTCTCTATATGCACAGGCTTCCTGTCTCTACTTTCTGTGTTCCACCAAATGTGATTAGAAGTACGTGAAGGACCTGACCATATGTCCAGGCTAGCCAAACCAGTAGGATTAATGAAATGCCTTCTTTGGAAGAAATGGAAACCAAATGTACTTTCATTGTCTAATTTATCAGATCATTCTAGATGGAGCTTGAAGTGAAAATGCTTTTTTATCTTATATGTTGCAATGCTATAAGTCAGTTGATTGCTTCAAAGTTGCAGCAATAATTAATGATATTTTCAGCTCTTGATTTTGTATGCAAAATCAATATGAAATTGTAGAAAGATTAAAAAACAAATGTTTTGATAGATATAAGAATACACTATTTTATGTCAATAAATATTTATAAACTTTTAAGTAATGGTGTAAGTAAGAATAATGGAGATGATATTACAATGTTAAAAAAGTGAGATGGTAGATTTACTGACAACTACATTTGTATTTGAATTAAATGTAAATAAAATTAAGACTCAAAGGCAAAGATTGTAAAACTGGATTTTAAAAAGTCAAATATACCATTTATACCAATGCTACTCAAAATATATGGAGTTAGATATGTTGAAAATAAAAGAATGGGGGGAAAATACTGTGAACATCATCAAAAGTAGACTTTTTAAAGATTTTATTTATTTATTTGACAGAGAGAGATAGCCAGTGAGAGAGAGAACACAAGCAGGGGAAGTGGGAGAGGAAGAAGCAGGCTCATAGCAGAGCAGGGAACCTGACATGGGGCTCGATCCCAGGACCCTGGGATCACGCCCTGAGCTGAAGGCAGACGCTTAATGACTGAGCCACTCAGGTGCCCCCAAAAGTAGACTTTTAAAGAAAATAATATTTTTGGAATAGAAGAGAAATATTTAATAATGATTTAATTATCAGCTTAGAAAGATACAACAGTTCTAAAAGCATTATACAATAATATAACTTTATTATTTAAAGGTTTTATTTATTTACTTGAGAGAGAGAAGGAGAGAACCCACATTGGGGTGAGAGGCAGAGGGAGAAGCAGACTTCCCGCTGAGCAGGGAGCCTGATGTGGGGCTCAATCCCAGGACCCTGGGATCATGAGCTGAGCTGATGTCAGATGCTTAACTGATTGAGCCACCTAGATGCCCCCAATAATATAACTAAAAAATAATATAACTTTAAATTAAAAATAAAATAATAATATAACAAAGTAAGTAATATAACAAAATAAAAAATTCTATAATCTACAGATTATAGAACTGAAGGAGAAATAGGCACATTCATAACCTTGAAAATTGATTAAATTAGCAGAAAAATCTAGTGAGGAAATAGATTTGAAAGGAATTTCACAACTTTATTTAACTGATAAATATAAAATTGCACATCTCAAAAGTAGAATGTACATTTTTAGTGAGTGCACATTGGACCTTTGACAATATGTATCAGACTCTGGGCCAGAAATTAAGCCTCAGCTAATTTATATGCTTTAAAGTCAATCTGTGTATATTCGAACTCTATGGCATAAAAATAGAAATCACTATCAAAACAGAATAAAAAATTTCCAAATGTGTGCACAATATTCTATCCTAATCTATGCACTTTTCAGTAATTCTTGAGTTAGGAAGTCATAATAGATATCAGGTAATATTTGAGATGAATACTATTGGTGATAAGACATATCAACATTTGTGAAATTCATTTAAAGCAGTGCTTAGAAGCTAAATTATTTTAAGTACATGTATTGATAAAAAAGAGAGAGGGACAAACCAAGAAATAGACTCTTAACTGCAGAGACTAAACTGATGGTTACTAAAGGGGAGGTGGGTAGGGAATGGGTTAAATAGATGATGGGGATTAAGGAATGAACTTTTTTTTGAAAGATTTATTTACTTATTTTAAATAGTATGGAGGTTCCTTACAAAGCGAAAATAGATCTACCCTATGACCCAGCAATTGCACTACTAGGGATTTACCCCAAAGACACAAATGCAGTGATCCAAAGAACACCTGCATCCCAATGTTCATAGCAGCAATATGCACAATAGCCAAACTATGGAAGAGCCCAGATGTCCATCAACAGATGCATGGATAAAGAATTGTGGTAGATATATATACAATGGAGTATTACACAGCTATCAAAAAGAATGAAATCTTCATATTTTAATGGCATGGATGGAACTAGAGGTTATTATGCTAAGTGAAATAAGTCAATCAGAGAAAGACAATTATCATATGATCTCATGATAAGTGGAATTTAAGAAACAAAACAGAGGATCATAGGGGAAGAGAGGAAAAAATAAAACAAGATGAAACCAGGGTAGGAGACAGACTATAAGAGACTCTTAATCATAGGAAACAAACTGAGGGTTGCTGAAGGCGAGGGGGGTGGAGGGATGGGGAAACTGGATGATGGACATTAAGGAGGGCACATGATGTAATGAACACTGGGTATTATATAAGACTGATAAATCACTGACCTCTACCTCTGAAACCAGTAATACATTATGTATTAATTAATTGAATTTAAATTTAAAAAATAAACAAATGAAAAAAGGGGGGAAAGATTGATTTATTTATTTATATATTTTGGGGGGGGCCACAGAGAAAGGGAGAGAGAATCTCAAGCAGACTCCCTGCTGAGTGTGCAGCCAGACACTGTGCCAGATCCCACGAGCATGAGATCATGACCTGAGAGTTGGATGCTTATTTGACTTAGCCATCCAGATGCCCCAAGGAGGGCGCTTCTGATGAGCACTGGGTATTATATGGAGTTGTTGAATCACTGTATTTTATACCTGAAATTAATGTAACACTGTATGTTAAATATACTGAAATTAAAATTTAAAAATTTAATAATTTTTTAAAAGGGCTAATAACAAGAACATGGAAATTCCAAAAATAAAGAAGCAAAGAAATAAAAATAAGAATCAAATAGAAAGATTTTTTATTCTTATTTTTTTTAAGTAGTCTCCATGCCTGGTGGCCTACAACACAGGGCTTAAAATCATGACCCTGAGATCAATACTGAGCTGAGATCAAAAGTTAGTCACTCAACCAACTGAGCCACCCAGGTGCCCCTAATAGCAAGATATTTTTTAAAGAGACATAAAAAGTAGTAATGAGACATAGTAATGGAAAGTAACAATAAGAGAGTTGGATTCTTTGACAAGGTGAATCAAATTGAGCAGCCCTGAGCAACTGAAAATAATGCAACACTAATTAGCATCACTCTAAATATTACACACCATAAACAAATAGATAATATTATGAATAATTATATGCCAATTTTATATGAAATTCACAAATTCCTTGAAAAAACAAAATTTTCCCACATTTATATGTGATAAATTTAAAAAGCTGAACCATAGGGAATCAGTGAGGGTAAACATTCTCATCAGAAAAGTGCAGGCCTGATAGTTCCTTTAGTGAATTCTTCCAAACCTTTAAGAAAGAAACAATAACAATCTTATGCAAATTCTTCCAGAGAATAAAAATGAAGAGAAACTATTCCCCAACTCATTAATGATTCCAGATTAATGTTAAAACCTGAAAATGACATCAAAAGAAAGAAACATTCCAGGTCAAGATCCTTCTAAACTTGGATGCAAAAAAATGTCTGGAAAGATAGCCTATTGAATCAAAAACTATATGAAAAGTAAAATATTATCATGTAAAGAGGTACCCCAGGAATGCAAGGTTTGTATAACCTACAGAAAAATTAATGAATCACCAATTTAAACAAATAGAGGGGAGAAACATATGTTCAGGTCAATAGATATAGAAAAAAATCATTTGATAAAATTTCAAAAATTAGCAATAAAAAAATTCTCAGTAAACTATGACTAGAAGAAAATTCCCTAAGTCTGATTAAAGCTATTTTCACAAAACCCTCTAGAGCTAGTCAATAGACCTATGAAAAGATCAATATGACTGATTATCAGGGAAATGCAAATCAAACCCACAGTGAGATGTCACCATACAACTGTCAGAACGGCTAGAATTAAAAAGACAAGAAAAAACAAATGTTGGCAAAGATGTGGAGAAAAAGGAAGCCTTATGTACCATCAGTGGGAATTAATCAGGGCAAACATTGTGGAAAAAAATTAAAAATAAAATTACCATATCATCCAGTAATTCCACTACTGGGTATTTACCCAAAGAAAGAAAAAAAAAAAAACACTAATTTGAAAAGATGTATGCACCCTTATGTTTATTGCACCATTATTTACAGTAGTCAAGATATGGAAGCAACCCATGATCATGGGTAGATGAATGGATAAAGATTGGATTATTTATATATACAATGAAATATTACTCACCCATAAAAATGAATGGGATCTTACCATTTGCAACATGGGTGGATCTAGAGAGTATAATGTTAAGTGAAACAAGACAGAGAAATGCAAATACCATATGAATTCACTCATATATGGAATTTAAAAAGACAAAACAAATGAACAAAAAACAAAGCAAAAAGAGACAACAAACAAAATAATCCAGACTCTTTTTTTTTTTTAAAGATTTTATTTATTTATTTGACAGAGATAGAGACAGCCAGCGAGAGAGGGAACACAAGCAGGGGGAGTGGGAGAGGAAGAAGCAGGCTCATAGCGGAGGAGCCTGATGTGGGGCTCGATCCCAGAATGCCGGGATCACGCCCTGAGCCGAAGGCAGACGCTTAACCGCTGTGCCACCCAGGCGCCCCAAAATAATCCAGACTCTTAAATACAGAGAACAAACTGGTGTTTGCCAGAGAGGAGGTGGGTGAGGGGATGGGTGAAACAGACAAAGGGGATTAAGAGCACACTTATTGTGATGACCACTGAGTAATGTATAGAGTTGTTGAATCATTATATTGTTCACCTGAAGCTAATATAACACTGTATGTTAAATATACTTCAATAATAAAAAAAAAAAGAAAAAGAATGAGTGTAATAAAAGTAAAGCCATTTACAAGAACCCAAGTGCAATTTTGATAAGACAATTATGTTATTTTAAAGAAAATGAAGTTTGATGAAATCTGTTTCCTCATCTTTATGGTAATTTTCACAGTTGCGATACTTTATAAATAATGTCATTTTAATACAGTTCTTTGCATTTGTGTAGTATATAGATAATTATAGATTCTATATCACAAAATGTGTTTTGTTTTATTATTATACTGACATATAACAGCATTTTCTTCAACTTTACCATTTTCTATGAAGATTTTTGTGAAACCTACGAATAAAGAAAAAAACTTCTGGAGCTAGTATTATACCAAATAACAGAATAGTAAATATCTCCCCCCTGAATCTGGGAACAAGACAAGATGTCCACTATCCATGCTTGTATTTATTATTGTTTGGGATGTTCCACTCAACTTAATAGGGCAGGTACAAGGTACAAAATTGGAGAAGTTTTAAAAAAGCAGATATTGGGGTGCCTGGGTGGCTCAGTCAGTGAAGCATCTGCCTTCGGCTCAGGTCATGATCCCAGGGTCTTGGGTTCGAGCCCTGCATCAGGCTTCCTTGCTCAGCGGGGAGCCTGCTTCTCCCTCTCCCACTCCACCTGCTTATGTTACCTCTCTCACTGTGTCTCTTTCTGTCAAATAAATAAAATCTTTAAAAAAAAAAGCAGATATTTTCCACAATGTTGTTTGTGCATATGGAAAAGTGCAAAATAATGTACAGATCTACAAATTAGTATACATAGTAAGTGATTTTCCAAGTTTGCTGGATCCAGAGTTAACATGCTAATATAAACTATACTCCTATGATAAAAATAATATATTTTAAAATGTCACTTACAGTAGTATCAAAAATACAGCTACTTGGGGATAAATCTAATTTATAATCCCTCTACACTGAAAACTACACATCATTTAAAGAAATTAAAGAAGACTTAAATAGAGAAATATATTAAGTTCATAGGATAAAAACATGGTGTTACAATTCAGCATCTCTTCAAATTGATCTACTGATTTATTGCAGTTTCTACTTAGACAATTCCAGCAGGTGTGTGTGTGTGTGTGTGTAAATTGATGAGCTGATTCTTAAATATATATGAAAAAAAAAAAAGATCTATAGTAGGAGGGGCGATTTTGAAGAACAAAACATTAAGATTCGATCTCCTGTATGTCAATACTTACTATACAGCTTAAGTAATCAAGAAAGTATGATGTTGATGAAAAAAATAGACAAAGAGGCCAATAAAATAAAATTAAGAATCAGAGACAGACTTACATGTGTTTGGTTATTTGAGTTAAGACAAAGACTTCACTGCATTGCAGTAGGGTGAAAGATACTGTCTTTAATAATTGATGCTAGGGCAGTTGGATATCCAGATGGAAGAAAAACGAATCATAAATCTTAACTTTAATCATGTAAAATAACTAATTTGTGAGAAATCACCGACCTTAAACAAACAAGTTTCTAGAAGAAAGCAAAGGGAAATTTTCTCATGAAATGGACAGAAGTAATGGTTTTTGAAAAGGATATAAAAGAAAACTTACATTTTTTTTTAAATTATAAATTGCCCTGGATTAAAATTAAGACTTTCGTTCAGCAAAATACCTCTAAGAAAGAAAAAAAATAATACAAGCTATAGACTGAAAGAAGATATTCATACTCCATATCTGCGTACTTGATAAAAGGATGCATGTAGACTCTAGAAAGGAGCCCTAAGAATAATTTGTAAAGACAGGTAGCCAAATTCAAAAAAGAAGAGGAAAAATTCTAAAACTCTTGAATAGGCACTTCATAAGGAGAATATCAAAATGTTGAATGAATAAATGCCAAGATGTCACCTCACTAGTTTTCAGAGAAACGCAAAGTGAACACTTTTAAATACCATGATCCACCAAATAAAATAACTAAAATTAAAACACTGACCAGGTGTCCTGGCTGGCTCAATCATTAGAGCACGGAGCACTTGTTCTGGGCCCCACACTGGGGGTAGAGTTTTACTTTAAACACACATACACACACACAAACTGACCATACAAAGAGCTGGTGTGAGGGTAAAGCTATTAGAAATCTGTTCCATTGCTAACAAAAGTTTAAATTGGAAAATGGTTTTCAGTACTCACTATACCTAATTATATGGACACCTTGTGACCTTGAAATTCAACTTCTGGATATGTAGCTGTAAAATAAAAAATCAGGTTTTATGTCCATTGAAAACTTGTAGAAGGATATTCATAGAAGTCTCAGTTGGTACAGCTTCTGACTGGAAACTGGAAACTAGTATCAAACACATAAACAAACAAACAAAAAACCCTGATAAATACAGCAAATCTGTTTAAACACTACGTCTACCCAGCATCTATCTCTCTGTCAACCTATCTGTGTATAATTTATAATCTATTTTCTATCATCTATGTACTATTCATCTATTTATAGATGTACATGTATATATCTATATCAAGACTTGTTTTTTTATTTACTTACCTACTGATTTACTTACTTGCTTGCTTACATACATAATTTATTTGCAGGGGTTATTAATCCTAATATGAACTTTCAACTAGAAGCCCAAAGACAGAGAAGTCAACTTTCCCCTTAGCTCATGTACTGGTCATAGAAAATTCAAAAGAGAAAGAACATTCTGATTTAGAACTCTCAAATCATTCCAAACTATTTCTGGTGGAGTTTGGTATCCCATATCCACTGCCAACAATTACTTGGAAAAAAATCGATATTTGACAGAAACTTGATAATGAGACAAAAAAAAATCCTCTTGGGGAATTATTGACTTGTTTTCTTCATCTAATCTCAATTACTGATATTAATTAATGAGTGAAACTGTTGTCAGAGAATCAAAATTATCATTAGATATAAATAATCTCTTATTCTAAGTACATTAATAATTTTAGGAGTGAGGTTTTGTAGAAACACAAAGTTTTTACGATATTCTGCCCGGTGAAAATATTCCAAGGTTGCCTGTATTAAAGTATATATTATAGGAAAAATGAAGGTTACATTTCTAATTAAAAGACTTGTGCCAAACACAACTACCCTTCTCATTTGTGGAGCATTGTCATAAAATATTTCCTAAACATCCTTTATTTATGATGAAGAAGAAGGGCAACAAGAGTGTAAAAACCAGGACTTTCCTCACTGATTTTAATGATTACTCCTAAGTAATGGCGATCCTTTAATGGATAGGCCAGATAGATTAGGGGTCTGCGGTCTTACACTTGGCAATGCTATTTGAGGGTGCTGCTCTATCTCCATTTATTTGTGATAAGTCAGAAATTTCTAGGATGTTTTGCTGAAGTAACCTTAACTCTTATCTTCTAACCTCTCATTTTAAAGCAAGGAAATGAACCCACAGATGTTAAACATATTTCAAAAGATACTCTGTTTTCCAATGCGGTACACTAGCAGAGATCCCAAATTGTGGGTCTTTTGGAATAGTCATGGTAGAGACAAAAGACCCACTTTCTTTTCAAGCACATCTCAGAGCCAGCTAGCTTTTACTTCCAAAGGAATTGAGCAAAGCCATTCCCGGAAAAAAAAAAAAAAAAAGATAAAAAAGAAAGAAAAACAATTTCAGTTAATAAAAAAGACCTAGGAAAGACAGATTCTTCTTCAACTTTAAAGTGCTAAATTATATCATGGTACTGGTATTGCTGTCTAAGGCAATAATCAAGGTAGCTTTATCCCTACAGGTCAGAGTTTCGAACAATGTCATAGAACAGATCTTTCTAAATTAGAGCCAATTTCTCTGTCCTTCTACAGATGTACCAACTGTGCCTGGGTTAAGACGGGTCACAGAAGGAAGAGACCAGAACAAGAACACATTTCTAGAACAGGACAAGAACACATTTCTAGAACAAGAAATGTGGGAGTATCCTCTGGGCAATAAGGATGCAGAAGATGGACCAACCTGGGCTTTTACCTAGCCACAGATACGGTCCCTCTAGAGGCATAGTCTTACCTGTCATGAGCACAGCCATTTACATTTGCATATCAGGTTAGAGGCTGGGGTACGGTTGTGGAGACATACTTTGTTTTTGTTTTTTTTTTTTTTTAACATACTTTTTTTTTTTTAAATTTTATTTTATTATATTGTGTTAATCACCATACAGTACATCCCCAGATTCCGATGTAAAGTTTGATGCTTCATTAGTTGCGTATAACACCCAGTGCACCATGCAATACGTGCCCCCCTACTACCCATCACCAGGCTATCCCCTTCCCCCACCCCCTCCCCTCTGAAGTCCTCAGTTTGCCTCTCACAGTCCATAGTCTCTCATGTTTCATTCCCCCCTCTGATTACCCCCCTTTTCTTTATCCCTTTCTTCCCCTACCGATCCTCCTAGTTCTTATGTTCCATAGATGAGAGAAATCATATGATAATTGTCTTTCTCTGCTTGACTTATTTCACTTAGCATTATCTCCTCCAGTGCCGTCCATGTTGCAGCAAATGTTGAGAATTCGTTCTTTCTGATAGCTGAGTAATATTCCATTGTATATATGGACCACAGCTTCTTAATCCAGTCATCTGTTGAAGGGCATCTCGGCTCCTTCCATGATTTGGCTATTGTGGACAATGCAGCTATGAACATTGGGGTGCATATGGCCCTTCTCTTTACTACGTCTGTATCTTTGGGGTAAACACCCAGTAGTGCAATGGCTGGGTCATAGGGTAGTTCAATTTTTAACTTTTTAAGGGACCTCCACACTGTTTTCCAGAGTGGCTGTACCAACTTGCATTCCCACCAACAATGTAGGAGGGATCCCCTTTCTCCACATCCTCTCCAACAATTGTTGTTTCTTGCCTTGTCTATCTTTGCCATTCTAACTGGCGTAAGGTGGTATCTCAGTGTGGTTTTGATTTGAATTTCCCTGATGGCTAATGATTTTGAACATTTTTTCATGTGTCTGTTAGCCATTTGTATGTCTTCATTGGAAAAGTGTCTGTTCATATCTTCTGCCCATTTTATGATTTGTTTATTTGTTTCTCGTGTATTGAGTTTGAGAAGTTCTTTGTAGATCTTGGATACCAGTCCTTTATCTGTGGTGTCCTTTGCAAATATATTCTCCCATTCTGTGGGCTGTCTCTTACTTTGTTGTACTTATCTACAGCTATTACATTTTTTGAGGAATTTGTGTGACACATCAGAAATAGCTTCATGTACCTTCATCATCCCTTAAACTCTGAAATACAGCATCATTTGTAGAGGTCACAGGAGAGCATACAAGGAAGTCATCATTGTGTTCACTCTGGGAATTGCACTGTAATCAATTTTAAAGTTCCTTAAGCTGATTTGTAAACAAAATACTTGGGTTTTCGTGAAGTTTAGAAATTTTCATGAAGAAATATAAATGGTATTTGTATGCTATCACAGTCTCTGTCTGAAGGCAGACAGATGGACAAGAGAAGCCAAATTAATCTTCAAAGAGTTGCTTGGTACGATTTTTTGGTGTGAGAAAGGGATATCCTCTTATGAAATTATTTTCTCTGTATATCCTGGAGTTAGCTAAGCCTTGAATAAACTCTCTCATTAAATACTAAAAACAGCCTTATGAAAGAGCTATTACTATCCTTGGTTTGCAAATGAGAAACAGATATTTGTTATTTGAACACTTCAGCAAAGAAAGGCCAGGCTGGTAGTGGAGATTTGAACAAGATTTCCTTCCAGGGTATTAGATTGCAAGCCCAAGTCCAAGGTGGTCAGCACTGTTTTGCATTGTGATAACTCAACAGACTTGAAATCAAAACAAATATGACTTTTACCCAATATTGTTGCACCATGCATCAAACTGAGACATGCCTGCCATGCTGAGGGTCCACCACTCGGTATTTCATTGTCTCTACCAGAACATGATTCCCATTTTGTTTCTCATAGGATGTACTGTAAGGTGACTAACATAATATAATAAAAAATCATTAAAAAAAAAAAACCATGATTCCAAGGACCACTTTGGTCTCCATGACC
The DNA here is from genome assembly GCF_002007445.2 of Ailuropoda melanoleuca. NCBI lineage: Eukaryota > Metazoa > Chordata > Mammalia > Carnivora > Ursidae > Ailuropoda > Ailuropoda melanoleuca. The sequence goes on along the minus strand of NC_048218.1, from coordinate 114,972,109 downwards.
CTCCACTTGCTGTGCCTTCGGAGCTGTCCATGCTCTTTTGATGGATATGTCTTTCTTTACATTTATTGAGATCAGCCATCAATTTTCATTTCCATGTTGCTAAACGGAGAATTAGTCTGTCTCTTTTTGTGACTTTCTTTCTGCTTTAACCCATATGTGTTGCTTGTTGTTTGACTCATAGGTCAAACTTGCTTCTCAATTCTTGTTGGCCCCTTGATGGAGTTCCACTCCCTGCCCCAGGGCTCAGCACTTCAGCTAACATGGGAGAAGAGGTGCAAGCCCTGTTGGGGAGGAGTCCATAGCTCAGCACTCTTCTACTATCTGAAGCTCCCTTCCATGCTTTGTCTAATTAATACAGTGATTCAGCTTTATTTTCTGATTCATTTTGAACATTATGACTTTAAGAATATGGTATGCATCATATGAAAGCTACTATTTGATGCATCCTGCATATGCTACAAGGTGCTATCACATATATGATCTCATTTATTCTCCTAACAATTTTTGAGAGAGGCATTGTCATCTCAGTTTGCTGAGAACAGGAAGCTCAGATAGGCCCTGAGGAGTGAGGAGTTACCTTCTTCAAGAGCTGGATTACCTTGGGGTAAATTTGAATCTTTCTCATGTTGTCTCCTCTTCCATACAATGGGAATAATATTGTCATACGGTGTTGTTGACAGAATGTAGTAAAATATGGCTATCAAGTCCCTAATATATTACATTAAAAGAGAACTTGGCACATAGTATATGTTCAATATATGGTAACTTTGTTATCATCATGATCAAATTAAGTCTATTATCCCGTTTAACAGCAGAGGAAGATGAAAATTCAGGTCTGTGGCTCCTAACCTAATATGCTTTGTACTGTGCTCCTGTGTTCCTTTATAAAATGAAAGATTTTGATATTTTAGACATTTAAATTTTGGAGTCACGATTAAATGGTACTTTGATAGTTATATATTTTTAGGTTTTTCTATAATTAACAAATCTCGTGATGCATCATTCAATCTGAATTATCCCACAATGAGAACATCCGGAGTCTCTGTGAGTGTTTTCATTAACTTTGTTAATGACCCTGCCCCTAAATTTCTATGGAGAATGCAGTCTTGATGAGCAGTGATTTCATCTCGACCTAATAAAAATGATTCTAGAAGAGGTTGTTAGATTTTAAGGTCATGCAATGACTCTCTATAACCTACTTTTTTGTTCGCTACAAGTAATTTTGAAAACATATCATTCTCAACAACACAATCTATTAGTAACTGTCTGGCATTCCTTGAAATTACAATTCAGTCTGATGTGACAAGTCCTCCTTTGAATAATGGGTTTTTAAGCTGGTTGGTGTATATTCATGTATAACTGCTATCTTTATGAATATCTAGTGAATGCTAATTTGCATTCAATAATGTTCTACACATGGATGGGTATTTACTGTTCTTTCCTTTGGTGTTTCCTTAAACATTATCTGGAAAATACTAAGACTTTATTAGTTTGAAATGTGATCTTTGCTTAGAGTGATTTAGTGAGAAAAAAGTTTCTTCTTTTCTGAAAATGCTTTGGATAATAAACTTGATATTCTTTAGGAACAAAGCATTCAAAATATGGCATGTTAAGTAAGGGTTGGAGAGCAGTGGGAAGATATTTTTAAAAACTCATTTGAAGTCCACAGCATTCAAAGTCAGACTTAATTAAATTGGATTTATCATTCAGAAAATGGAAGTAATTCTAGCATATTGCATTATTCAATACTTTGTACTCTGTACTGTTATTGCTGAACATACAACTTTATACCGCCATGAAATTCATGGTGTAATATGTGCGCATTTAAAAAAAAATAAGCATTTGTCAACTATTTTAATCACATAGGAAAAGAATACAATTGGAAATATTTCTCTTCTAGTGCATAAGATTTTCATTTTCATTGTAGAGATCTTTTTTCTTTTTTTTTTTAAGAGAAGCAATTGAAAATTTAATGTAGCAAGTATGAATAATCAGATAGCTTTATTCCTTTTGGAAAAAGGGTGTCATTCATCTTTCAGAGATGGACAACTAGCTATTGCTTTTCTAAAGCATGACCTTTTCCTAAATCCAAGATCTTTCCTAAATCCAATGACCTTTCCTAAAACCAAGGGGTCCATGAATTTGAACTGACAAGAAGTCTCCACAAACCATTAATCTTGTGAAATAAAAGGCAGGAGAAGCAAGGATGGAGCACAAGTTGAGGCTTTGGGAGAGCTGACCCATAGGGATGTTGCTGTTCTCCAAGGACAGAGACCTAGGCCCAGCTGATGGTGCAGGAACAGGGCCTGGGGAAGATGGGATTATATCGTCCATCCTGTCTCTTCTCATCCCACCCACTTACAATCCCAAGACTGAGCAAGAGAATGCTACCTCACCCCAACAGCATAAAGCACACACCTGGAAGTGACATCACTGAACATCAAGGAAAATTTGCTCAGCAGCATCAAAGACATGAGACATATGTAAGTCTGTCAGACTCTGGGGCACAGAGGTGGAGGGTTCTCCCAACGTGGCCTTCATGGACAGCATCTCCATGCCTCAGAAAAAGGAGGAAAATTGGACTTCTCACTCAAAACCATATTTGCTTTGACTTTAAAAAATTAAGATATGTAACATTTCTTAAACTCAAATGTCATTGAGCAATGCATATTGCCAATACATTCTAAGGAATTCTACAAATGGGAAATGGAATTCTGCAGATTCTCGTATTCCCTACATGCCTCATATGGACTTCATGTTTTCATGAAACTGTAATATGGAGATATTCACTGAAACAAAGGAAAACAAGCCACAAATAAAAGCAGTATGTAGTTGACAGTGCTCTATTTTCAAGTAATTAAAATTGCATAGTAGCCCCAGGTATTGAAAAAGCCATGCTTCTATTTAATGTCTAGAACAGGTTTTTAAAATAAATGACTGCATAATTTTAATGTCTAGGTTTCCATGTTTTATTTATTTTTTCAGAGTTTCATGCTTTCCTTTAGTTGCTTTAGGCACAATTAATTAAGACATCTTTAAAGTTGCTCTAGTTTTAATTTTCCCATTTGCTGAATCTGAGGACTCTTGGTATTTGCCTTGATGTATACAGTTCAGTCCTTGTGTTGACCTTCATATTTGTCTATAATCCTTCAGCATTAATCCTCCTTGGAAACCCCACTCGGGCCCTGGGTTTCCAGGCTTCCTTGAGTTGTTCGCATTGGTATCTGTCTGGACCTCAAAACAGATTCAAAAATAAACAAACAAACTTGAATAAGCCGCACTTTTCCATCATCAGTTCCCACCTGCTTTGATCTCTGTCTGTTTTGTCTGTACCATCTGCATAGGGCAGACATGTGGTGCTGGATTGTGATTCTCTTCTGCAAGACACTCTCTTCAACTATTACTCCAGGCAACAACTTCCTTCTTGCCATGTGCCTAGATCAGTGAGATGAGTTTTTCTGGTTCTACTTCATCCATGGTACAAGTGTCCAGACCTTGGATCCCGGTTCCTGGTGTCTGCCAGGGAAGGAGCCCATCTCCCCATGTCCCATCCCATTCATCCTCCAACTAGGGCATTTGGCTTTAACTTCACAACTACTAAGCATCCCCCCCAATTTGTCTCATCTGGAAATGCCCCTTGCTCACTTCCCACATTAGTTATCATTCATTTGCTTCGATGTATATACAATAGGGTACCACCAGAGTTGGGGGGAAATATTCCTCCATCTCTCCATCATAAATGATCAAGAATTTTTGCACCTATCTAAAATGAAAATGCTTCATATTTGTCTGCTTACAAAGTACCTCTGCTTTTCAGGTTGTGGTCATGGTTGAAATCAAAGTTAAGAAATTTATGTCTTTTTGTTTTGTTTTGTTTTCTTTGTTGTGTGACAAATGATAGCCAAGAAATGATCTATTTTTTCAAACTTCACTTGGAAAACTGTGAGCCTGACACACTTTTCCAGGGAGAATATCTTTAGCTAATATCAGCATTTTTCTATAATTATGGCTGTAGTTAAATTGCTTTTTTGGGGGTCATTGCGTAATGACTCATCTTACTCAGATTCTCAAATTTGTTGGCATAATATTGTACATATTTCATTGTATTTTTCAAAAGTGTTCTTTGTACCTATGCTTATTTTCCCATTTCTATTTTTTTTTATTTTTTCAAAAACAATTTCAATTTTATTTTCTTTTTTGTGCCAACAATTAGTTTTTATTTCAAAGAGCACATTGTTTTCTTTGACTGTACTTTTCTCTAAAACTTGCTATGTAATGTTGACAGGAGTATTAACAGCAAGTAGTAAATAATACCAAGTAAAAGTATGGAAGTCATAACATCAAAATTTCATCCATAATATATATGCAAGCCTGTATTTATTTATTTATTTTTATTTTTTTTAAAGATTTTATTTATTTATTTAACAAAGATAGAGACAGCCAGTGAGAGAGGGAGCACAAGCAGGGGGAGTGGGAGAGGAAGAAGCAGGCTCATAGCGGAGGAGCCTGATGTGGGGCCCGATCCCATAACTCCAGGATCACACCCTGAGCCGAAGGCAGACGCTTAAAAACTATGCCACCCAGGCGCCCCAAGCCTGTATTTATTTTTAATCCAATTTGTCTTTTCTTAAAGTGATATATTAGAGCTACTTCTTCTCATTAAAGATTTCTCAATTTCTTTCTCTTTTTTTTTTCTATCTGTGATTGAAAGCTCTGACATTGAAGGCATTAAAGATTCTGATTATTATGCCATCTTGCAGGAATGAAAAATTTTATCAATACGAAATATATTTATCCATTCTTTTTGATGTTTTTAATTTTGAGTTACACTTTCTCTACATTTAGGTATATTTACTCCCATTGTTGGTCTTTGCTTTTGTATATCTTTTTCATTCTTCTGTATACCACCTTTTTGTATGATTTACAGTACATCCAGATATATTGAAAATGGTTAGATGTTTATATTTATTGAAATCGATGCTTCTCTTTTAAGAGAGGAATTAATGTATCCACATACTAGAGTTAGCATATCTTTCCTGATATTTTGTATTTCAGTTGACATCCATTTCATTTTTTGTTTGTGCTTTTTTGAGTTTATTGATAATTATCATCCCTCTTCCCACGTTACTTCAGAAATAATGCATTTTATCAGTTTGACTAGTGTTTTCCCTTAAATATAAGCATATATAATTAAAAATATTTAATTGTTTCTAGATATAATCAGAGCTTACATTCTTTTAGAAATAGACAACATATGAGGTTGTACTCCCTGCCACTTGCCTGACTAAATCACATAGAATTGTCATTCTAAATTCCTATTTGATGTTTGTATGCTCTACATACAAATGTATTTATCGATTACTAGTTCTACACTGAGGTATATATGCCATATGCATTTTTACTCTGAAGTTCATGTCTTCATGTATTATCTATCATGTATGCTTGTGTTATGTTACATCTTTGCTGTATGTGAACTACTCAATAGTAATAATAATCACAATTACTAATTGTCTTTGTTCCTGTATCTGTTTGGCTACTCTGTTCATCCATCGAAGTTTATCTTATTTTTTTTTTTAATATCTAAGGACTAAATCTGTAATGTGCAATTCTTCCTTTGGTTTTTGTTCAAATGTCTTTAAATAGGTAGAATGAATTATTTTTAAGATATAAATTTTAATCCTACCAGAGTCTTCTGTTTCCTTTATCAAATCTCTTTCTTCAGGTATTAGTTCTTCTCCATATTGACTTTGGTGTTTCTCCCATGGTGCTGGGTAATGGATGGTGATTTGCTCAACTTTGTATTTAAGAATCATCATTTAACTCCCTGTTATGTTCATTTATCCTTCTCCACTTATCCTTCTTCACCGGGATGCGAAGTAGGTTATATTGATTTCTTCTTTGCTGGGATGACAGGCTTTCTGCCTGGGGAGTGAGTACTGACCTGTCTTTGTAGTCCTGTGCATTTATAGTCCCTCTACCATTGCTTTGCCATCCAAACAGAAGCCACTGTGTAGCCTCAGTGGTGAAGAGGCTAACAGACTTCTGTACTGTAAATTGATTTTCCTCACTCCAAAAAAGTCTCAAATGTCTTTTCAGCAACTTTCAACTCTCTGAGCTCGCTACTCCCTGACCTCACTCCTATGATTGCAGACTTTTTTCTACATGTGTTTTTGTCTACAAATACTGTTTTGTTGTTGCTATTTTTTCCTTAGGTCAGATACTCACTACTTTCACCTTCAGAAATTTCTGAAATGCCCCATAATTTTTAAAATACATAAAATAAATTCATGAATATTTGAACCTATTGCTGACTTAGGAAATTAAAACCAAATATGAAATTAGAAAAATTATAATATGATTTTGAGAAAAGAAATAAAATCTTTGTAACTAGTTTCAAGATATGTTGCTCTCTGCAAATACTATGACCATATATACTTATTTTGAGAATAAAATTAGGTAACTTTAAAAATTATCTGAAATGTCAACATCTTTGAAAGAGTTCCATTGAATGGAGTAAATACAGCCACCGGCATTTAATTAAATGCCTTTGAAAATGTTACTGGAGCTCTGCAACAACGGCTCTCCATGAGATAATGGATTGAGGCAAATAGGAGTCTCTGCTACAGACCCAGGATGTTGACAGTTAATAAAGTATCTCAAGCCCAGATCACAAAAGTAATTTTTTATAAATAATTTGAAAATTTAGAGTACTTTCTATGTGAATTGATTAATCACCAGTTCCCTCTTTTTCAACCTCCTGCCCATAAGCACAGCTATGACAAAACAATGCATTTCCACAATAGGCAGAGGGAATCTCAATCAAGAGATTGAAAGGGATAAACTTTAGTGTTCCTCTTGTGGGTCTTTCTTTCCTGGATACAAGCCTTGAAAGTTCAGCGAAGAAAAGCCTCCATCTAAATAAGAACCTGTCAAAGTTTAGGCTTTCATATGCTTTCTTTAGGCTAATTTGCTTCCATGTATTTTTCAACAGAAAATAAATGTAAGGGACTACAAAGATTATATAAATCAAACATAACAAATATGAAGAAGATAAAAAAATTCACCTCAAACTATTTACACCTCATTCATCCACACGACAATGAAATAATACTAAACTATGGGTCTACTGAAACACAGTAATTAGGTGCTTATAATAAAGTTTCTTAGTGAGTATTTATATATTTGTTTTACAAAGACAATGGCTCTATATATTCATTTCTACAACGCCCACCTTCCTCCACCAAAAATACATGGATTAATCAGCCTTAAATCCACTTTGCCTGGTACACTAAAATTTGACAGAGTATTCTAAGTTAACATCAACACACCTTTGCCTTCTCTGATAGATGAAAAAGATTAATAGATGTCTATGATGTGTTTACCTTTTCTCTGCATCAGAATAGTATTATTTTGGAATTATGGCCAATTATTTTCTATTCTAAACACAAAGAGAAGCTGAGTAACATATAACCAAATACACTAATAGAATGAATAAACTGTAGTATGTTCTTAAAATGGAAAACCGTTATGCAGAATAAGTGAATGACTTTACCATACAGCCATGAACAAACATGTGTGTTGAAAGAAGCCAGGCATAAAAGAAAACAAAACAAACAAACAAAAAATGACATGTCTCTCTACATTTAAGGTGACAAATAAGAACAATTTGTCTACAGTTTTGGAAGTCAGGACAGCGAGTGCCCTTGCAGGTACTTATCTGAAAGCCGAACAAAGGGAAATTTTGTGATCTGATTATCTTTCGTACCTTCACCATGAAGATGAAAACATATGTGTACATTATGACAAAATTATTGGGCTGTGACCTTGTGTGTTGCATTTCAATTAAATGATTCATTTAAAAGATGCTACCAGGAAGTAAAGACCAAATAACTACACAAAAAGAACAGCAAGAATAATTACAGACTTGTCAACTGCAGAGGCCACCTGTGGTGATGAGGAAAACATTGAGGATACATGGAGGATGAGGAAAAACCATCCCCTGGAAATGAAATTTGAATTTAGAATTCCAGAACCAGCTAGCACATCACCCAAAGTACTATTTTGAGTGAATTATGCAAATAACAAGAAATTTCATATTCTTCTAAGTATACTGAAATAAATAGTGAAGAAAACATATTTTAATGAACAAAAAAAGGGGGGGAGAAACAATAGTGGACAAATCAGTTGTTACTGAGCGGTACATCTAAGATCCATTAACTATATCCAGCAATAATTAAAAATGTATAAGTTTAAAAACATATAGTACAAGAAGATTAGTCAAAAGTAGTAAAGGAGATGATGGGGAAGAATTCTGTGAAACTTTCTAGGAAGCTCATGTTTCTCTGAGAAAATAGACATATCAATTAAATTCAGGCTAGGTTAAATTAAATATGTATAATCTAAGAAGAAGAACCAATTAATAGAAATAGAGTTTATGTTAAACTAGGAAAAGAGAAATCAAAAGAAAGAAAACAGATGGTTGCAGACTGAATTATTTCCCCCACAAAATCCACGTTGAAGCTCTAACCCCTGAAGTGCGGGGACTGGGAGTTGGGCCTCTAGGGGGTAATTAGGGCTAGATGAGGTCAAGAAGGTGGAGCTCTCATGATGGGATTAGTGGCTTTATATTAGAAAAGCCAGAGAGAGAGAGGGAGAGAAAGAGAGGAGAGAAAGATACCTCTCCAGGTGCAGAGACAGCAAGAAAATGGCCTTCTACAAACCAGAAGGAGGGCTTTCGCCAGGAAGTGAGTTAGTGGCACCTGGATCTTGGACTCCCAGCCTCCAGAATTGTAAGAAACAAATGTGTATTATAAGACACATTTAGTCTGGTATTTTGTTACAGCAGCCTAAGGTACTAACACATAGATATTCTAACAGGAGCAAGGAAATAGACAAAGTTAATAAGAACAAAGTAAATAGAAAGCACAAATTAAGATTATGAAATTAAATACTAGTGACAAAAATTGCTAATTTTGAGACTATATATTTAATCCCAGAGATATCAGACAGGGCAAATGAAAGAGGAACAATATATTTCTTTTTTTTAAATAAAGCCTAATACAAATCTAGCTCAGAAAGATTATAAGCGTTAGGAAAATATAACATACAAAATAAACATAAATCAAAAGAGAAATGTCATAGCAATACAATAACTGATAAAATATATACCAAAGAAAATACTGTGTAAAAGACAATATTATTTAAGGGAAATAGCATTAGTGGTTCTGTCACACACATTACTTAGTAATTCAGATATAGTCCATCAGCATGCATAAAATCCATCAAACCCAACGTCCCTAGATTACAGTCTCAAAATATATACATTTAAAATAGATCAATTACATAGAGAGTTTGAGAAATCCACAAATTATATGTGTGTGTGTGTGTGTATATATATATATATGTGATTTTCATATTCACTGGCATGAACTAACAAATAAAAGTTACAAACTGAATTCTATGATGTACTTGCCATATATCTATGTTAGGGTTTACAATAATTATAGGTAAAAGTAAAGGAGTACTTACTATGTAGCAGGAATACTTCTACATACTTTGAATATATAATTTCATTTATTACTCACAGCAAGGCTATGAGAAAGATACTATTATTATCATACTTAAACGTATAAAAAATGTAAGTCACAAAGATCTCAGAGGATTAACTTGAGGTTCCATATGTGTAGATGACTTAACATTAAAAACTTTATTAATAAAATTAACAGATTAAAATTGAGCACGAGATGGTCTAGACAGTGACATCTTGGTAGTGACAATTACCTGGTATACCAAATATCATTCTCCTGTAAGAGGGACCATCATGTCTCAGAGAAATGGCTGACTCTAGTCATTCAAAAATAAGAACATGTGTAAAAACAGGAGGTCCACATGTCAGAAAGATGTAGGAGCCTACCTGAAGGCATTCCTAATGGTCAAAGCTAAACCAATTTGAGCAACAAAATACAGGAAACAGTATAGAATTATAACCCAAAGAAATAACCATGAAGCTCTAGTGATATAAACAAATGATTGAATATAGAAATAAATGGGGGAGAAGGAACAAATCTTTTGTAGAGAAGCATTTCACAACATACATGTAAATATTCTCCCCCACTCCAGGAGGTGGGCTGAATCCTCTCTCCCCACCCTTGCATTTAGACTGGGTTTGGTGACCTGCTTCCAAAAAAATAGAGTATGGAAAGTGTAGAATAACAATTTCTCAGTGCAGAAACCTGGCACACACCACCTTAACCAAGTGACCAACTTAACATTATCTGTAGTAAGTCACAATGTTAGTGTACATCTTCTGATATCAGGCACTTCGCTTTGTCATTTCCTTTCTCATAATCCATAACCGTAGTCCAACAATGAGAAAAAAAAATCAGACAAACCGAAATTGAGGCACATCCTACAAGAAATTTTCAAAACTGAAGGGCATGAAAAATCAGATTGAGAAACTCTCACGGAGAATAGGGAGTCATGATGACTGAGCATGGTGTGGTACCCTGGATTGGAATGTGGAACAGGAAAGGGACATTAGTGGAAAAATGCATCTGATTTGAATTGAGTCTAGATTTTTTATCGTAGTAATGTACCCATGCTGTTTTCTTAGTTTGAAATATGTCCCCTGGTAATGTAGGGCATTAACCTTAGGGGAAGCTGGGTGGAGGGATTGCAGACACTCTCTGTGTTATTTGTCTCATCTCTATATTATTCCAAAATACAAAAGCTAATTGTAAAAGCTGAACAACAAAATGTTCTTAGACACAGAAGAAAAAAAACATTTTTCAACTTATTAACCACCTACTCAAGATAACATTCCTTATTTAACAAAGGGTAAAAAGGAACATACCAAAGTGAAGTAAGATATTTTCTAAACCCATACATCCTACATAAGGAAAATTAACCAAAAATTAAAGCTACATAATGTACAAGAAAACGACCATAAAAACTTAGAAAATATGATATTTAGCCTGAAGTATCTGAAAGATATTGTTATCTAGAGTGTTTTTTTAAAGATACTATTTATTTATTTATTTATTTATTTATTTATTTATTTAATTTACTTCATTTGAGAGAGAGAGAGCGCCCATGCACACAAGCGTGAACAGCGTGGGGGCTGGTGGGAGAGGGCGAAGGAGAGAATCTCAAGCCAGCTCTGTGCTGAGCATGGAGCACTATTCAGGCCTTGATCTCAGGGCCCTGAGAGCATGATCTAGCTGAAACCCAGAGTCAGACATTTAACTGACTGAGCCACCCAGGCGCCCCTGGAGTATTTTAAAAATCCATGCGCCTGGGTGGCACAGCGGTTAAGCGTCTGCCTTCGGCTCAGGGCGTGATCCCAGCGTTACGGGATCGAGCCCCACATCAGGCTCCTCTGCTATGAGCCTGCTTCTTCCTCTCCCACTCCCCCTGCTTGTGTTCCCTCTCTCGCTGGCTGTCTCTATCTCTGTTGAATAAATAAATAAAAAAATGTTTAAAAAAAATAAAAAATAAAAATAAAAATCCATATAAAGTCATAAAATAAGCACCAAATTAATAAGAAGTTAGGCAAAGTATTTCAAAAGGATATTCACAGAAAACAAAAATGTGATTAAATATGCAAAGAGATGCTCTACCTAGTGATTGTTGAACTGTGAATTCAGTGAAATAGTATTTGTTTACCCTATTATAATGGCAAAAAATTAAAGACCAACAAGTATAGCATGGATGAGAGAGAACAGAAATGTCTGTGCAAGTTTGGAGAGAGTTGACCTTGAATGGAATCCCTTTGGCCAACCAACGGTCTGGATGTAGGTACCTAACATAATGGACTACGGGCTCCACGAGTGGGTAGCAGCCTGAGCGATTTCCACAGAGGATCTCTTACCTCGGTGCACACATGTTTTATTTGATGTTCTGACAGATTAAAAACAACCTAAATCAGTACGAAGGGGAAGGGACAAAACTAAGTTACTCCTTGTGTACTCTTATGATGGAATTTTATTCAGCTGCTCACGATTGAAGTCCCTTGCAGACATTACATTATATAAACAAGATAAGGCAAAAACGAAAGTTCCAGAAAAAGTGCAAGATATTATGTTGCAAATATTAAATAAAAACATATCCAATAATAATATGTACTTCACTGATACACCAACAGGAAAAGGAATGAATCTTCAAGACCTCTGAAGTGAATGTACAGAATAATAGTTGGTAGTATTTTTGTGATGAGGTCAGGGTTTTTAATGTTAATCTTTGAAGTTTTCTGAATCTTGGAAACATTTTTAAAATTTAATACAATAAAAGTACTTTTCTGAAATCTGATTTACTCTGCTTTTCTCTTCTTTACCCACTTTCTCTTTGTAATTATACTGAGCAACACAAACATATTACACAGAGAAAGATAGATTTAATAGGTGATACTGTCTTGAGTGTATACAAAAATAGCTACTTTCTACATTTAATTTTTTCACATTAAATAAAAGCAATGAAATATTCCTACATCAAAATTTACAAATTTTAAATACCATATACATATTTTTACTATTTGTCTTATCTTTAAGATAATTATTATATTCAAAGGAGATATTCTGAATTGTAAGCAATGTATTATTTACTGTAAAAAAATCCTTAAAAACACATTTTTCTCCTAGTTATAGGTCACTTTTAGTTGCTATAAAATAGATCCAGTTATAATCTCTTTTCTTTTTATTGTATAAAATCAAACCTTGGTTTGCCGAAATATGACTTCTTTTGAGAGTCTACTTTAATTCTTCCATATTTTACTGAGCACAAAACCCCTGAGCTGATGAAATCCTTTCCAATCACTTCTCCTTTTGCTCTTGGTCTCCTGCCAGCTGGTGATGGATTGTGTTAGTTGCTAGGGTCAAGTTTTTGCCCATAGGAATAAAAGGTAATTCATTACACTATCAACAATCATACCTGTCCAGTATCACCACTTAAATTATTGCTTCAACCACACTAGCTCAGCTTTGTGCACAAGAATGGCACCTTTGGATACAGGACTCATAGTGACAACAGTGTCCAGAACATTGACTAATGAGGTAGCATAAAAATGGGCAGGTTATGGTAAAAGTGGTCATGGGAACTTGCAATTTCTAGAATTAAAGTGAACACCCATTGTATGAAGTATATGTATATTCTTTGCCATTATTTTTTTAAGACACACTTTTGCATTGTATAGATAGCAAACAGGATGTTTCTCCCCAGCTCTGACAGCATTTTAGGCAGATTTGAAGATCTGAAGATGGCGGTAACTGGTAGAAGAGCAGCAATCAGAGAACCGGGGACATGACCTGAGCTTGGATCACAGCTCTCTTGTCACTTGTGTGACCTTGGACAGACATTTGCCTCTCAGCCCTTGCTTCTATCTCATCAATTTAAAATTGGGGATAGTAGATATATGATTGCTATTGTTCTTTTGCTATCTAATTGCATGTGATTCTCCCCCACACTGATTTTTTATTTAATGAATGTAAATGAGAAGCTGAACTTAATAAACTACTGGTAAACATTTTTTTCAGCTTTCTATAATAGTAGTTTCCAAACTCTTGTTCATTAGAACAATAGGAAATATATTTGATGCTACCACCCAATATAAACACACATAATCATGCAATTATCTGCCTGGATCTACTGTCTATCTATCTATCTATCTATCTATCTATCTATCTATCTATCTATCTATCTATCTATCACCATCATCATCTATCATGAAACAAAGGTTTCAAAAACCAACTATCTTTTTGTGACAAACTGATATGTTCCATTACAATTTATTTTATTTAAAGAAAATCTTGCTTGCAGCCAGCTACGCAGATTTCATTGACCTCTAATTTGTGGCATATTCCATCTGAAGAACATCAAGATTAAGTTTCCAGCCCACTTGCATGGATACCAGCTGTGTCATCAGATGAAAACTGCCTACCTCTTGTAGTCTTATTGGCAGGATCTTTCACACCAGCTCCGTCTACAGCATCCTTCCATGAACACACGTACATGTGCAAACACACACGCACACCATGCATACACAAACACGTTGCTATTTATTTAATTCTTTGTTTCTGCACATGGATTTTTTTCTACTTAGAATTTCTTCTTTTCACTAGGAAATTTCGGTGAAGGAATGGTTCTTAAAGTTTTATTTGTCATCTCATAAAAGTAGTGGGGTTGGGATAAAACAGGAAGGGAACACTGGTTATAAACTACTTAAAAAAAAATCTTCCTGTTTTGATTATTTTGTCCTGTGGGAATAAATTATATTAGGGACTTCCTAAGGTGTAGTGATTATGTTCAAAATAATCAATTACAATAGTACTTTATATTGCCAACTGACAACATTTCAGAAAAATGTTTCTGAAATTATTAAAATTATTTAACTAGGTAAGATGACGTCACTGAACAATCCTCTTGCAAAAAAAGATAGGGAAAAATATGCCTGTGAATAATCTCCACCCCTGTTCACCATCTCCTGCTACAAACTGAAGAAAAGAGTCCATTCTGAAGCTGGTCTGTTTTGTTGGGTAGAGAGTGGGAAGCACTTTTGAATGTTCTGGAATGGGGGACAGGTTGACAGCTGTCATTGGCAACATGACTACTGACACACAACATGCCCTATGAGCCAGCTCTTAGTCCCTGTCCCTGGAAAAGCTTTAGTTCTGAACCGAGAGGAGTGCTGCCCCAGGAGAAGTGGTGGCTTTGGGGCATGGAGAATTTATAGGACAAGATGATCATTGATCCTTCTATCCCTTTCATTTTGTCCATTTTTCCATTGTGGGTGTTATCAAAGGATACTTAATTCAGTTAAGAAAAGTTGAAATAGACTGTCTACATTTTAAAGTCTGCCAAAAAAGAGAATTCTGCAAACTTTATTAAAATGCCTAATTTAGGGGCGCCTGGGTGGCACAGCGGTTAAGCGTCTGCCTTCGGCTCAGGGCGTGATTCCGCGTTATGGGATCGAGCCCCACATCAGGCTCCTCTGCTATGAGCCTGCTTCTTCCTCTCCCACTCCCCCTGCTTGTGCTCCCTCTCTCGCTGGCTGTCTCTATCTCTGTCGAATAAATAATAAATAAAATCTTTAAAAAAAAATGCCTAATTTAAATACCACCATCTCTGGGAAATATCCCAAGACCCTATAGATAAAAGTATTCAGCCCTTTTTCTGTATTACCTTTGTACCTTACACGTGCTTCTAATGCATATTCACCACACTGAGTTAGAATTTAAAGAATTAGCATGTAGTGATGACCAACTGGGGTCAGATTCCCTGTTTTACGAATAGAAATAGAATAGAATAGAATAGAATAGAATAGAATAGAATAGAATAGAAAAAAAAAAGAAAAGAAAAGAAGAGAAAAGAGAAAAGAAAAGAAGAAAAGGAAAAAAGAAAAGAAAAAAGAAAAGAGAAAAGATGAGAAAGGAAAAGAAGAGAAAAGAAAAGAAAGGGGATGCCTGGGTGGCTCAGTCGGTGAAGCATCTGCCTTTGACTCAGGTCATGATCTCGGGGTCCTGGGATGGAGCCCCACATTGGGCTCCCTGCTCAGTGGGGAGTCTGCTTGTCCTTCTCCCTCTGCTTCTCCTCCTGCTCCTGCTCTCTCTCACACTCACTCTCTCACAAATAAATAAATAACATCTTTTAAAAAGAAGAGAATAGAATAGAATATTAGAATATGAGTAACAATACTTACTTCTGGTGCGGTTTTAAGATTGAATGCCATATAATCTCAGAAAAGGAGGCTTCGGATAGCCTAGTAGGATAAAATGATAGGATTATCATTCCACTCTTTTCCATTTGATAAAGGATTAAGAACACGAGACCCCTGCTTGTTCTCCTTACTTGAGAAGTTTTGGAAGGAAACCATTTTTTTTTTTTCCTAGAGACTGACAGCTGATCAGAGCTTTCTTAGGGCTCAGAGCTTTGTGTCTCAGTAACAGGAGCCAGAGACCCACTTGTCCTTGAACGTTTTGTGTGCAGTACACAGCACAGGCAAGGCCATCTCTGATGGCTGTCTTTCTCCTCTGCCTACTACTGTGGGTGTGAGGGGCTTGCCTTCATCCTGGGTTCCATGTGCCCACGATGAGATACTGCGGCCAGCTAACATTTTCCTGTTTCTCCTCCATGTGGCTGGCTACCTGATATTTTGGCTGCACTCACGGCTCTGCCTCTCTTTGCAAGCATACCTGTTTATGTGTGACTTGAATTTTAAAGTCAGAAAAAGTACAGTAACTTCTATTTTGGCCTTAGGCCCAGAGAAGTTCACTCTTTGGGTTGTGAACTGTGAGGTACTTGTACAGATAAACCAAATGGTCAATTGTTTTCTGTTAGGCTACTGAATATTTGGGCATGCTGATCAGTCCCATCTTGGGAGGGGAAGTGAGGCAAGTGACATGCCACACCCCTGTCAATCACCCTCATTGTCCCTTAGACCAGACATGAGTCATTGCTCTGCAGGAACTGTAAACCACTCACTTTGCACCTCAACAACCCATGGCAGGCAGTACACACACAGTTTCACAAATACCAGCTGTGCTGCATTGCTCGGAATACGCAAAGTGTTGAGGAAATCTCATTCATAAGGCAAATGTTCTGGTACCGCTGGTTTTCAGTCGCTGCTTATCTTCAATGACCTTCTTAGCTTGCTGCACACTGCAGACACAAATCACACACGAAAAAGAGGACAAAATCCTGTGTGTAGAGGTGGGTAAGGGCAGATCTCCATTACCTCTCCCCTTGAAAGAATTGTTAGGATCATCATAAAAGGGACATTGTGGAGAATCAGATATACTGTGGATACAGGAGTTAGACGAGGTGATGATGAAAAGCACTGGTGGGGAAAGAATTATCTGGCTGATGCCGTGAAACCACCAAGCTCCTCTTTTACTGACCAACAATCGTCCTCACGAAAGTACTGCGTCTCTCCACCTAAATGAATGTTTTGTGGCAGCCTAGACTGAAACGGTCCTTGATTAAAATTTAGCTCTTTTCGAAGGATGAATAATGTCAAAATAAAAATTAGGAGGAAAAAAAACAAGCTCATATTGTGCTTGGTGTAATCTCCATGAGGAATGCTTCTTCTGATAACTTTTGCCAAGGCAATAAATTGCTCAGTAGAATTCAGTGTCAATTAAGGATTGATTGAGAACAGTGTCACTTCTTACAATTTT
The DNA here is from genome assembly GCF_002007445.2 of Ailuropoda melanoleuca. Classification (NCBI taxonomy): domain Eukaryota; kingdom Metazoa; phylum Chordata; class Mammalia; order Carnivora; family Ursidae; genus Ailuropoda; species Ailuropoda melanoleuca. The sequence continues at coordinate 114,954,944 of NC_048218.1, read as the reverse complement.
CAATAATCATTAGGGACTTTGATTATTTGAAAGATTTTATCTATCTATATTCATAAATCTTCTTACTGATGAATTTATTTTAAAAAAATCTCCCAGAAATACTTTGGTTCAATCAGTGAAACTCATATATTTTTTTTAAGGTATCTGTGTTTCCTATTTGTACTTACGAACATTGACAGCACTGCTGAAAATGTATTCCTGGGAATATTTGTGCCTCCAAAAATGTTACTGTGCATTTTGTTTAAAAAATATTTTTGTGGACAAGTAAATTTGGTAAATACTATGTTTAAAAAAAAAAGTTAAACCATTTTATTTACATCAGAGTGACCCATTTCCTCAGAATATGAATCCTTCTGAGGGCAACAGAGCAGAGAACGATTCAAAAACTTATTTTCCTAGAGATCATTTTACCACAGTAACATACATTGGCATCTGGAATGGGTTGAATGGTGGTCCCCTAACAAATATGCATGTCCCAATCCCTGAATCCTGTGACTGTTACCTTATTTGGAATAAAACTCTTTGTAGATGTAATTAATTTCAGGATCTTGAGAAGGGAAGATCATCCTGGATTATCCAAGTGGGATCTAAACCCAATGACAAGTATCTTTACAAGATGGGCAGACAAAGGAGACACGTGAAAAGAAAGTCACGTGAACAGGGAGAGAGGCAGCCACAAGCCAAGGAGTGCAAACAGCCACCAGATGCTGGAAGAAGCAAGAACAACTGTCTCCACCAGCCCCCACAGGGAGTGGACTCCATCAACACTCTGACTTTGGTCTCTGTACCTCGAAAACTGGGATCATTTGTTTGTTTGTTTTAAGCCACCCAGTTTGTGATAGTTTATTCCACTGTCTGTAGAAACTAATACAGCACCTATATTAAACATTACTATAGACATTTAGTGATCACCACAATAATTCCAGTTAATATCCATTACCACACATAGTTACAGATTTCCTTTTTTGTTGTGAGAACTTTTAGGATCTATTCTCTTAGCAACTTTCAAGTATGCATCCAATATTATTAACTATAGTCACTGTGCTGTATGTTACGGCTCAATGACTTATTTATTTTATAACCAGAAATTTGTAACTTTGGACTCCTTGCACCCATTTCACTCACTCCCCATCCCCTGTAGCAAGCACCAATTTGCTCTCTGTACCCAAGAGCTTTTCTTTTCTTTTTTTTAAGATTCCATATATAAAAGATCATAGAGTATTTGTCTCTCTCTAAGTTACTTTGCTTTGTATGATGCTTTCAGTGTTCATCCATGTTGTTACAAACAACAAGTTTCCATTTTTAATGGCTGAATAATATTACCATATATTACAATACGTGTACAGACATACACACACACTGCAATTTACCAATTCATTTGTCAATAGACACTTAGGTTGTTTCCATATTCTGACTACTATAAGTAACACTGCAATGAACGTGAATGTGCATGTATCTTTTTGAATTGTTTTTGTTTTCTTCAGATGTATACCCAGAAGTGGGATTGCTGGATCATATGGCTCTATTTTTAATTTTTTGAAACCTCCTTTCCATTTCCACAGTGGCTGCACTCGTTTGCATTCCCATCAACACTGCGCAAGGTTTCCTTTCCTCCACGTCCTCGCCAACACCTGTTGTTTCTTGTCTTTTTGATAGTAGCCATTGTAACAGGTATGAGATATGTCATACCTGTAGTATCCATGGTGAATATTACTGTAGACATATTTAAATATAGATACTTATTTTAAAATTGGTTCAATATTTAATTTTTTCTTTAGAGAGTTGTATATATTCTTTAATAATACATCAAATATTAAAAATATTAACACTTTCCAGATTGTCTTCAATATTTCTTGTTGACTTCTATATATGTAACATATATAGTTACCTAACTATATACATGTATGTACTTATATGTGTATGTGTATGTGTGTGTGTATATATATATAGGCATACACATATAAATGTATGCATACTGTACACACACACACGTAATTTCTACCCATAATGCTGTGGCAAATGTTTATCTGAAGAACTGTTACTTATTTATTTTCTTTTTAGAATAATAAGGCAGATACGAAGGAGCCTGATGTTCAGATAATGGAATATATTTTAGAATATACTAGCAAAGTAAATAGATTTGTGACTATTTTTAACAGAAGAATAGCACTTTAAAAATATTTCTGAACTTTTTTTTAATGTCTTTCTGAAGTCACAGAGAAAATGTGTACTCCATTACCTACTTGGAAAAGGAATTCCTTTTCTTAAAACACAAATGGCAGGGGCGCCTAGGTGGCCCAGTCGTTAAGCGTCTGCCTTTGGCTCAGGGCGTGATCCTGGCGTTCTGGGATCGAGCTCCACATCAGGCTCCTCCGCTGGGAGCCTGCTTCTTTTTCTCCCACTCCCCCTGCTTGTGTTCTCTCTCGCTGTCTGTCTGTCTCTGTCAAATAAATAAATAAAAATCTTAAAAAAAAAACAAATTGCAATAAAGAACTTAAGGTTTCCTGCAGCATTTGTTCATGTGTGGAGGGGTGCCTCCACATTGATCTCACAGAACAATAGTAGGATAAAAACAGTATTAACAACAAACAATGGCAGCTCTCATTTACTGAATATCTATCATGAACCTATTATGCGTTAAGTCTCTTGCATGTATAAAACTGAATCTTTGAAAAATACCTGCAAAATGTTACCATCTCCACTTTCAGATCAGAAGTTAGAGCCTCCAAAAAGTTCCATAATTTTTCTAAATTTAAACATCTTTTTTGGGGATTCCTGGGTGGCTCAATCAGTTAAGCATCTCCCTTTGGTTCAGGTCATGATCCCTGGAGCCTGGGATCAAGTCTTGCATTGGGCTCCTTGCTCAGCAGGGAGTCTGCTTCTTCCTCTGCCTGTGGCTCTCCCTGCTTGTGCTCTCTCTTTTTTAAGACAAATAAATAAACAAAATATTTTTTTTTAAAAAAATAAGCATTTTTTATGTACCTAAGTAGGGCTTTAAACTCTGGTGTCTTACACCAAGATTTTACACAAAGTCTTCCCAAATCTGCATTCCTCTTTCCTTTCCTCCTTGGGAAAGACAGATATTCTCACACTGAAAATACAGATAGCTTTTGGTATTGGTTATTTGCATCCAAAATAGCAGAAGAAATCAATAAGACACATGTACCTTTTTCATCCACAGAATAAAGGGTGTTTATAAACTCAAATTTAAGTGCATAATTTCTATGATTGGAATGTTCTTGGGAACACACTTAGAAAGAATTCTTATAGGTAGCTTTTCCCAGGCATTATGCCCATATTTATTAATTGTTGCTTGAAACAGATGATAGTAGTTTCTCCAGACACGGAATGCTATGTAAAAGGTACACATTTAGCCAAAATGAAATATTACGTGTTCTAAAAATCAACATATAGGCATGCCTGGGTGGCTCAGTCAGCTAAGTGTCTGCCTTGAAATACTCCTGTGACTTGATCCCAGGGTCCTGGGATTGAGTCCTGCATGGGGCTCCTTGTTCAGGGGGGAGCCTGCTTCTCCCTCTGCCTGCTGCTCCACCTGCTTGTGTACCCACTCTTGCATGCAGGCCCTCTCACTCTCTCTCTGGCAAATAAATAAATAAAATATTTTTTTTTAAAAAAAGCAACATATAGATAAACAACTTTCTGTTTGATATATTACTTAGTAGGGGTCAAAAGGAACATAAGCACCTTTCTTGCTTTCAAGAAATCCTTTAGAAAATAAATAATTTTCTATGTACAGATAGAGGGGATATGGGGTCTACGTTTCCCTTCAAAAAGCCCGAAGCTCATCACAGTTTCTTGCCTATTTGGAATCACCCTGTTCCAACAGCTATTAAGAACAAGTCCCAATTCCCAAGCAAACAATTTTTCTGTAAAGAGGAAGAAGGAAATATTCTCATTTTTCTCCCATTTAGACCGGTCTTTCTTACCAGTTGTGAAACTCTGGCCAAACTGTGTAATGAGTAAATGTTGGGTTCTGAGCTTTTATTTTTAATTGGCATAAGGGAACAATTAACTCGAAGTCATATGATTGCTGTGAGGGTAAATAAATAACACGTGATAAATTAACTGATACTTCGCTGATAGATAATAGAGGTGCAATTACTGTTCTCATCTTTCCGGAATCAGCAAGATCTTGTATGTAAGATCCAACAATACTCCAACAACACTGACTATTTCTCCAATTTACAAAGGTGACCTAGGCTTTCTTCATTGTTGGCTTTTGTACATATCAACCTAGTCCATCTTTCTTGAAATACTCTTATGACTTGAATTTATGACACTACCGTCTTGTTTTTTCATTTATTTCTTACTCCCTGTTTCTGAGTCTGTTTTACAGGTTTCTTCCCCTTTAATCCAGCCTCTTAATGGTGAATTGCCACCATTACACTCCCCCTATGTTCCCTCCTTAGGTTATTTTATTCACATACCATATCCACATGTCAATGGCCTCTGTTCAGCATTGTCTATCAGGGAGATCATCAGAGAAGATGAAGCTGGTGTTATTGGACATGTACTCTTGCAGTTCTCACGGTCACCTCAAATGTAACGATTGAGGAGACAAGATCACAATATTCCACCAGCCTCACAATCAGTGCTTCCTCTTATGGTTCTTGGTCAGTAAATAGCACCAATATCCATCATCTATGAAGACAGTGAAAACACAGACACACAGTAATACCTTTTCCATCGCACTATCTCATTTCAAGCTGACTAAAGTATGCTACCTTTATTCACTCTCAAAATACCTTGTTAATCTCTCCACCCCATTTTCATTGCTATCAGCTTCATATAAGTGTATCCCACCATGCTGCTTCCAAAGCTTCTTAGAAAGAGTCTGTGCATCCACCCCTTCGAGCCATCATTCTTTCTCCACAGTGCATTTAGAGTGACCTTTAAATAATGCAAATTTGATCGCACATTTTTGGTTTTATTTAAATTTTCCAATATTTCCCCAAAGTCTTAGTATTGCTTTTGTGTCCAGCATGGTTTGGTCATCTTGATGCCCAGTCTATAATAATTTCTCTCCTCTCTGTAATATTTGCATTGCTTTTCCTATCACTAATGTAATGCCTTCTCATCAATCACATCTCAAAGCAATCTCACCTTTGGAAAAAAAAAAAGAATTTCTCTGGAAGGGAGGGAAAACTGAAGGGGGAGAAATCAGAGGGGACGATGAAACATGAGAGACTATGGACCCTGGGAAACAAACTGAGGGTTTCAGAGGGGAGGGGGGGTAGGGGAATGGATAGACTGATGATAGGTATTAAGAAGGGTACATGTTATGATGCAACTAATGAATCGTTGAATACTGCATCAAAAACTAATGATGTACTACTATACAGTGCCTAACTGAACATAAATAAAAAAGGCCCCTGGAATTTCAGGCTAGGTCAGTTCCCCTGTCACATAATCTCATGGCACCTTCTATTCATCTGAATGGCTTTTCAAATCGTTAGTCATTATTTATGCATACTCATTTTACTACTGCTCTATCTCACCCTCTAAGAAAGTTCTATGAATACAGACAAAATATTTAATTTTGGTCAGAATTTATTTCCCCCTGTCTTAGGAGATTTAAATATATATTAAATAATATATTTCACTTACTGAAAGAATGAGTGAATTCCATCAAAAATGATCATCCTTTCAAGTGAGTTATTGTTTAGACCACATCCTTCAAAATCCAACTCGAATGATAGTCTACTCATAATGCTTTGTGAAAAGGTCCCTTCTTCCTTCACTTCTGGCTGAATTAATTTCTCCCTCCTTCAAGGTCCTATTAGTGTTTATTGGTACCATTTTAAGCCTTTCTATGGAAAACTAGGCTATATTTAGATCTTAGAAAAGAGTGAAGAAGAGAGACATAGTCATTACTTTTTGGGAGCCAATGTTGAGGAAATCTCTTTATTGCTGACATCATGATGTCTGTATCCCTCTCCCTCTGAATATTCTACATTCTACATAAGAGAGGAGTGGAAGAGGGGTGCCTGCGCGGTTCAGTCAGTTGAGCTTCTGACTCTTGGTTTTGGCTCAGGTCATGATCTCAGGGTCATGGGATCGAGCCGCACATTGGGCTCTGTGCTCAGTGGGAGTCTGCTTGGGATCCTCTCTCTCTCTCTCCTTCTGTCCCTCCCCCCATCCTCTCATGCACACCTGTGTTCTCTGTCTTTCTAAAATAAATAAATAAATCTTCTTTTATTTATTTATTTTTTTAGAGTGGAATGGAAGAGAAGGACAGTGGTGGAAGATATCCTGAGCAGGCAGAAGGTATTAGCCTCAGAAAGTAAGGAAACATCTTTGTTGAGAGAGGGGAAAAAAACAAAACAAGTCATGTTGAAGGACATTGAAGGTCTGGGCCCAAGTTGAGTGCCAATAACACAGAAGGACGTAGAAAAGTCTCTTCAGCTTTCTACTTCACTGTGTACTTCTCTGTCATTCAGGTCTCAGTGTCCGTACTCACTGATTCTGTGCTACTGCTCATGTGTATGAACATTTTCCGTATTTTGCAATTTGTTTATGACTGGTTAAGAAAAGACAGAGTCTTTGGAAAACTTGGCAAATACTTGTGTAAGTTTTAGTTGGCATGGATTTATTTGTGCATCTGGCCCCACTGCTCATCTTCCAACATGATTTTCAGAGTCTCCTAATTCCTCTCTTTGGTTCAGAGACAGAAACATGGAGGATGATATTGTCAACCGGTAATGACCTCTGCAAACACTCCGGGCAGCCCTCAACACCCAACTATGCAGACTCAATCTTCTATGATAGCCAGTTAGCATAGAATCTTCATTTCAAGAGAAGAAAGGAAAAACAGACTGCCATGTGCGAGTGGCTACACAATGTCAAAAACTAACAACAACAATTTCTGTGAGGAGAACAACAGTAGAAGTTGTGTTAAATTAAAGAGGTCCTGTAATGTGGAGGGGGGGGGAAGTTGTGATATGCATTTCTTTAAGAAGAGGAAGAAATTTGTGACATGCAACATTTACATTCAGGATGAAAAGAGTAAGTATTAATAATGTAGGGGTGTTAGAATGTTGGTACAAAGACACACGTCTACACTCTCATAAGTGTGTGGTATAAAAGGAAATATATTTAGTTTTTGTCCATGGTTCCTGGCACAGAGCTCCTAAAATCCTTAGCATTTCCAGAGTGACAGTCTTTTGTCATTCATATGCAGCCCCTTTGAGCACTTCTGAGTTCATGCTAATGAGGTGACTTTGGTCACCCTTAGCCTCAGATTGAGGCTGGCCCCTGAAAAGACCCAATGAATGAAGAGGAGGGAACTATCAACTACACCCACCAGCCTCTTGGGACTAGGAAGAGGGGCTATAAACTAAGCTTTAGTAAAACTCTTAAACAAGGGGTGCTGGGGGGCTCAGTCAGTTAAACATCTGCCTTCAGCTCAGGTAACGATCTCAGGGTCCTAGAATGGAGTCCCACTTCAGGTTTCCTGCTCAGCAGGGAGTTTGCTTCTCCCTGGCCATCTGTTCCTCCCCTTGCTCATGCTCTCTCTCTCCCTCTCAAATAAATAAATAAAATCTTAAAACAACAACAACAAAAACTCCTAAACGAGATGAGATGAGCTCCCATGGGCTGGGAGGATGGCTTCTATGAGTTCCGTGGTGACAGAAGCCACAGTGTTCAGCACCATTCCAGAGCTTGCCCTCTGTATGGCTTGATCTATCTGTTCACCTGTATCCTTTATACCCTTTATAATAAACTAATCAATAATAGTAAATACTTGTTTGAATTCATGAGCTGCTCTAGCAAATTAATTGAACCTGAGGAGGGCTTTATGGGAACCTCCAAATTAAAAGGAGTTGATCAGAAACACAGGTAAAAACACGGACTAGCATCTAAAGTGGGAGGTGAAGGCCCTCTTGTAGCGCCCTTAACCTGTGGAATCTGATGCTCTCTCCAGATAAACAGTGTGAAGTTGAGTTAGTTGTTGTTGGTGTTGAAACACACACACACATACACACACACACTGCAAAGTGTCACCCCCAATCTATTTGCAATGCTCGTCAGATGTCCTTTCTGAAACACCAACAAGTACTTAGATAAGAAAGTTTCAATTTAGTATTAAATAAGTAACTGACTTTTTTGTGATCCTTATTTTTTGGAAGGATAGAAGTCATACCTTCATGTAAGTATATGACTGAATTATACAAATTACATTTTTAAATACAGAGATAAATTCTCTCAGACTTCTGTTACTCCCATGAAGGAATACAAGACTTCTTCTCTCATGATGAACAGCTATGTAATTGGACAAAATATATGACAGAAGTGTTGCTAAGCACTGGCTGAAGGGCATTACAGGCCTGCAGCCCCTGAGGGGAGAAGTCACATGAAGAGCCCTATGACTACCAGAAAGTAATATAAATGTTACTGACTGTTTGCTGAGCAGAGTAAAGATTCCCAATAAACTAAAACAGCAGAGATCAGTCTACTGCAGCCGAAGCAGCAGAAATCTGGGCTGTATTAGAGAAGAGAGCTATAGAGAGCTCCAGAAATCCGCCCTTCATGCACATATGCACATATCCAGTGCAAGCCATCCTGTCTGCAAGATACTCAGAGAGCAAGTGCTACCGTGAGTGACGCACATAGTAGACTAAGTATAATGTTGAGATCATGGGAGATCTCCTTAGCACATCATTAACACCCGTGGAAACCTTGAGACACTAGAAATGCAGTGCGGACCATGCCATAGGGTGAAATCTGCACTAGACCCACCCTAATGAAACCTAAAATCAAAATTTGGAAAGATCTCATAGAAGATATAATTTGGGGTTTGAGTCCCTTATCGTTAGAAGAGCTTGGAAAACACAGGATTTTCTACCGATCTTCATTAACCAAGCACAAAATCAGGTTTATACAAATTTAAAGTGATCAGATGTAATTGATGTGACTGCTGGAACAAGAATCAGCATTTTGTAAAAAACTTAACAGGGTCTGGACTTTCTAAATTGATTATATTACTCAATATGACCAGGTTTTTTTGTTTTGTTTTGATTTGTTTTTTGTTTGTTTGTTTTTTTAATCACCAGAGTTACAAAGAGAAAGGAAAATGTAATTTGAGGTTAAAAAGAAAAAAAAAACTATTTAATACAACGAAAACTCTAAGTTCCCAGACCTTAAACTTTACAAACACAAAGAAGCTATTATAAATGTTTGAAAACACTAAAGTATAGGGAGTCTCATCAGAGTTACAGAAACTATAAAAAAGGATCAAAATGCAATATGTAGAACCAAAAATTATGATCACTGCAATGAAAATGCTCCTGCATGGTCCTGGCAGGAGACAGGAGATGGGATGAAGGGAGCCTTTTCCATAAGGAAACCAGGCCACAGATAGGGTTCACTGGGAAGCTGACTCCACTGTGGAAACTAGCTGGAAGGGAAATTTTTTAGGGAGTGCTCTTGGGACTAATATGCATAGAGGGGGAGAGAAGGAAGCAAGATTGGACAGGGTGAGAAGTGGAATAGCTATTCAGTCCCAGTGAAATCTTCTGTTGATTCCACAGGGAGACCTGCAGCCAGGGCTGGAATTCCAAAGCTCCCATATTTGGGCTGGGAGTTTGGAGCCTGATGGCCCTTGTGTGGACCAGTCCATGAATTGTGGCTGCCTTTGGAAGGAGGAATGAGCTAGTTTTCTTCACCAGAGTCCAAGAGGGCCAACAGCTGGACACTACTAGCACTCCCAGAAGCTACAGTCTCTGCCTCTGCATCTGGTGTCAAAACTTCAACAGACCTTCATTGTCTTCCTCTTCTCCCACCAGTCCAGATCTCTACCTTCAGTCAGCACCTCTGCTTGTCTTGCTGGTTCACCTGGTGTTGTGGCTGTTTCATCTCCTAGGCATCTGAGCCCCTGGTCACTATGTTTACTTCAAAATCAAATAAAAGAAGTGCCAGTTAAAACCCTTCAGAGTGTAGGAATAGAGGGTACATTTCTCAATCTCATAAAAGCCATCTATGAAAAGCCTACTGCAAGCATTATTCTCAATGGGGAAAAGCTGGAAGCCTTTCCCTTAAGATCAGGAACACGACAAGGATGCCCACTCTCGCCACTATTATTCAACATAGTACTAGAAGTCCTTGCAACAGCAATCAGAAGACAAAAAGGGATCAAAGGTATCCAAATCGGCAAAGAAGAAGTCAAACTGTCTCTCTTTGCAGATGACATGATACTCTATATGGAAAACCCAAAGGAATCCACTCCCAAACTATTAGAAGTTATAGAACAATTCAGTAAGGTGGCAGGATACAAAATCAATGCCCAGAAATCAGTTGCATTTCTATACACGAATAACGAGACTGAAGAAAGAGAAATTAGGGAATCCATCCCATTTACAATAACACCAAAAACCATGCGTTACCTTGGAATTAACTTAACCAGAGACGTAAAGGACCTATATGCTAGAAACTATAGATNACAGTCTCTTCAAAAAATGGTGCTGGGAAAATTGGACAGCTACATGCAAAAGAATGAAACTTGACCATTCTCTCACACCATATGCAAAAATAAACTCCAAGTGGATGAAAGACCTCAGTGTGAGACAGGAATCCATCAAAATTCTAGAGGAGAACATAGGCAACAACTTCTATGACATCGGCCAGAGCAACCTTTTTCACGACACATCGCCAAAGGCAAGAGAAATAAAAGATAAAATGAACTTATGGGACTTTATCAGGATAAAGAGCTTCTGCACAGCCAAGGAAACAGTCAAAAAAACTAAGAGACAGCCCACGGAATGGGAGAATATATTTGCAAAGGACACCACAGATAAAGGACTGGTATCCAAGATCTACAAAGAACTTCTCAAACTCAATACACGAGAAACAAATAAACAAATCATAAAATGGGCAGAAGATATGAACAGACACTTTTCCAATGAAGACATACAAATGGCTAACAGACACATGAAAAAATGTTCAAAATCATTAGCCATCAGGGAAATTCAAATCAAAACCACACTGAGATACCACCTTATGCCAGTTAGAATGGCAAAAATTGACAAGGCAAGAAACAACAATTGCTGGAGAGGATGTGGAGAAAGGGCATCCCTCCTACATTGTTGGTGGGAATGCAAGTTGGTACAGCCACTCTGGAAAACAGTGTGGATGTCCCTTAAAAAGTTAAAAATTGAGCTACCCTATGACCCAGCCATCGCACTACTGGGTGTTTACACCAGAGATACAGACGTAGTGAAGAGAAGGGCCATATGCACCCCAGTGTTCATAGCAGCATTGTCCACAATAGCTAAATCATGGAAGGAACCGAGATGCCCTTCAACAGATGACTGGATTAAGAAGTTGTGGTCCATATCTACAATGGAATATTACTCAGCTATAAGAAAGAACGAATTCTCAACATTTGCTGCAACATGGACGGCACTGGAGTAGATAATGCTAAGTGAAATAAGTCAAGCAGGGAAAGACAATTATCATATGATTTCTCTCATCTGTGGAACATAAGAACTAGGATGATCGGTAGGGGAAGAAAGGGATAAAGAAAGGGGGGTAATCAGAAGGGGGAATGAAACATGAGAGACTACGGACTATGAGAAACAAACTGAGGACTTCAGAGGGGAGGAGGGTGGGAGAATGGCATAGACTGGTGATGGGTAGTAAGGAGGGCACGTATTGCATGGTACACTGGGTGTTATACGCAACTAATGAAGCATCGAACTTTACATCGGAATCCAGGGATGTACTCTATGGTGACTAACATAATAAAAAATCATTTAAAAAAATAAAAATATAAAAAATAAAAAGCACACACACAAAAAAAGAAGTGCCAGGAGAGGCCAAATTCACTTACCTAAATGCTGGATGTACTCTTACCTGCCCCCACAGCAGCCTCTCTCATCCTGATGATCAAGGCTCATTATAACTGCCTTGATGATGACACTCGTTGCTCACTGGCCTCCTGGAATGAAGAGCCTGACTGCAGTTGTAGCTTATGTGCAAGGGGACCTCACTGTGTTCCTCACGGATGTGTTGCTCCTTAACTAACAAAGAACTGCAAACATGCAGAGCACAGAGATGTGGGGATACAGAAAGTACGAATTCCCAAACAGATCACTGGAAGTGATTGTAAGGACATTCCTATTTTGAGCTCTTATTTTCTGGACCCATGTATCCTACCTGTTGGGGAAACAACAGCATATAATTGTCATTGATTTCAAGGACATATTGCATTCTGAATACGATGCCCCCTTTTCATAAAGTTTTGCCCCCAAGCTGGAGCATCAGTTGTGCCTTTAAATAGATCATTCCATCATTTGATCAGATGACAGCTGTGGTTATTTTATAAAAACAGCAGATACTGTGGTCATGAACCCACCTCCTTTACATTTCATGATATCATGTGGAATCCTGAGGCAGTGGATCAAGCCTCTGCAATTGCTAGGATAGTGGTACTGGATGATGAGGTCCTATGGATCAGAAACCTGTTCCTGGAATACATGACACTTTCTGTCACAAAATGAATGACTGTCCTTCTAGCCTGGAAAGGGCCCAATGTTGTCATTTTGCACCAGTTAGCTGGTTGAGCTCTCAAGAAATGGTGCTGTATTTTCAAGTAATTGCTTTGTTTTCTACTTCTGGCACCCTATACAGTTGAGCTGTGCCAGCCTGGTAAGGGGGCTGTCTCCAGCCCTACAATTCTGGTTCCCTTTCACATGTCAATTGTGCCAACACTGAGGTGGTTAATGACAGAGGCTGACCGCAATCTGGACAAGTCAGCTCACCCACCTTGTTACCTCTTGCCTCTTTTGTAATGGATGCTTAATTCTGTTGCAGCATGTCCCCCCATGGGTGATGGACAGCCACCACTGAGCTCTCAAGCTCTCCTTGGAACGCAGGAGGGTTTTCTGGCCTATCATATCTCTAATCTAGCATTTTTTCTGAGCTTCTTAATCCCTTTTTCCACTAGCTGGAAGAAGTTCTGGAAAATCTACCTACCTTAGTGTGGGCCATCACTCTTTCCATTCCTTCAAGAGTCATTAGAGCAGCATGTTTACACCATGCTCTTGCTAGATTGTGAAATCCTATATCTCGGGAGACTGCTCCCATATTTAAAAACTCTATTTTATAGATATTTCCAGTTTGCCCCTCTTGATCCAGAACCCTCATATCCCAGTCCCATATGTATTGTAGAAGTTCAGAATATGTCACTCCCAAATATGTCACCTTGGTATATTGATTATTTTGAATTAAAGTTACTTGAGGAACAGCCAGTATAAGAAGGACAGTCAGAGCGTCCTTTGTCCCCCTGAAAGCAGGAGATAAACCTCTCATGTGAAAGGTAATCTCCCTGTACCAGAAAGATATACGGTATCTTTATCAGCAGAGATAGGAAATTAAGGGCCAAGAAGGCTGTATAAACAAACCTTATTACTTCTTCACCATTTTACCACCCCTGGCTCAAAATCTTTGGTCTTGACAATTTTTCACAAATTTATTGTTTCTTTGTCTAAAAGGTTTAAAATTTCCTGTTCTGGACACTTTTCTCATATATTTGTGAGATCCTGTATACACATGTGTATTTTTTTTTTTCCCTGTGAACTTATCCTTTTATTATGGGGAATCTCTGTCAAGAACCTAGACTGGTAGAGGGAAAATTATTTTTCCTCCCCTATGGTACTATCCCAGATCCTGCCAGTACTTGCAAAGTAGGTCCTTCAGCTCCTCACTTAGCAAGCCCAAAATATTACCAGTTTTATTGACTTAAATGCTAGAAACGGTGGAAGGAGAACCTATGGCATGTGCATGTTGTCTTGTAAGACAGAGGCCTCCCATCAAGCAATGGGCTGTTCCTGACCTTACTAGGAAGTATTCCCTTAATTGAGAGGAATAGGCCACTTTGCAAGATCAGAGGGTTCAAAGGTATCTGGTGATACATGAAATTTGAAGGTATCAATCTAAATGTCCTTTGTCTTCTTTCTTTGTCCCAGAATCCCTTCTTTCCCAATTGGGGTTCTGTACTCAGTGTGGCAGAACTGCCATGGTTGGAGTTTCCCTTCTTTGAAGCTTGGCTACTTTAAGCATGAAGTCCTAGTTCTGGACTGAGCTCCCTGTGCAGTCAGTGAGTCTCTCCAGCTTCCTCATTTAGTGTGAAACTGCCATTGATCACTCTCAAACTTAGCAACAGCCAACTCAATCCCTTTATCTTTACAGTTGCTATTTACCCCAATTTCTCAACCACAAGATTGGACCAGCAACCACAGTCCTCATTCATGGTTTAACATTGCAGTTCATAACTAGTGAGAGTTTTAGCTATTACACAGTGATCTTGGGCCAAGGACCCTGTGCTCCACCTGCCACCAGAGGAGTCTTCATTGCCAGCTGGAGAGCATCTAATGCAGGTCTAGAATGCCATTTTAGTCTCTCTGATCGGACAATACCTGGCATCATCTGTCAAGATTTAGGTCCCAGGGCAGCAAACTCTGAGATATTGAAATTAGCATACAGTATGTTTATTAGTGGGTGAGATTGGAGTCAACACCTTAGAAGAGATGGAAGGTATCCACAGAGGGAGAAGTTAGGTGGTGGAGCAGCCCTCAGAATGACCTGAAGCACACCTTGGGGAGCTCTAGAATCAAGGTATCAATGGGAGTTGTCTTGTGTTGGGGTGGAACATGTGGGTCTTTATCTCCCATATTGATGTGATATCAAATACAGGGTCCCAGGGAAAAGAATTGTGAACTTGGGATTGTGAATCTGAAGAAAGTTGTACCCACAAGGTAAAGAAATAAGTCTTTGATTCTTGAGGGGAGATCTCATTACCCATAACAACTTCTATCTCAGAAGCCTCCCTTCTGTCAAAGGGTCTAGTACTGACATTGAATAGGTCTGTATGGTAGATGTGGACACTAGCTATGAATATCATTATGTCATTTTAACTTTGTATTTTTCAAAACATCAAACAAGCAATGTAGCCCAAATTCACCTTGGATTTGTCTTTTTTATTTTATTTTTTTCCCTGAAGATGATGCTCTTGTTTTTAGAAGAGTTTACATTGCAATATGGAGCCAGGTGTAGAGATTATCATGCACCATCTGTCTTTCCATCTTCTGGGATTCTTCTTTAATGGAGAAGAATGCTAGCAATTCTGTCTTCACGGTTTACGTGCCGTGATGTGAGCAGAGTAGCCTGCAAAGACCAGAGTGTACCGATCAAAAATCAATGAGATCAATTGATCAAAGATCAATTGATAGCTCTGAAGCCATAGACTCAGTCAGCAGCAAAAAGCTTTCTGTTTAGCTAAATTGCATTTAGAAAGTGTGACTGTGCTCTCCATTCAAGTTTAACACCAACGTAAGAGGAACCTACTTCCTAGTTACTAATATAGTCATGATGATCTAAAATGCTGCACTGCTTTGGGTTCTGCCCTGAGTGTGCAGTTGGCTTCGGATTCTCTCTCCCTCTCCCCCCCTCCCCTCCTTCCCCTACTCACTTGCATGCACTTTGTCTCTCTAAAAATAAAAAAAAATTTAAAAAAATTAAAATGCTGCTTATTGGACATGAGCAAAACAAAAATTAGAATATAAACTGATTTTGCATTCCCAGCTGGACTGTTTTTCTTCTTTGCTTTCAGGTTTGCTACATGTGAATTATACATGGTGATGATATTCAGCAAAAGTATCGCAAATCATTACCAACCCCACCATCCCTTCAGTGATGACGAAAGGTACACAGCAGTGACATTAAGTCAGTTACATTAAGTTGTTCCCACCCCAACGCCTGCAGTAATAGTCCTTGCTCTTAAGGACTGCAGTGACAAGCAGTATCTCACTTATCCTAAAATGACCTGTGATTACAAACTTTGGAGAAGAAAAGCTAACCTTGCACTATTACTTTAAATCAGAAGAATGCCTTAAACATGAGAATGTCACCATCTGCCTTTGATTTCAAGCCTTCTATCTAAAGCCAAAAATTCCTAATAAAACTCCTTTTCCAAACATTTGCTGAGGGCTGTCGTTGTGCCTTTCATATCCAAAATCTTGCGTCAAGTTTTTGTTTTTACATATCTTTCAATGAACTTCAGAGATTTCAGTCCCCAGGAGCATGAAAGATAAAAGACCCATATTTGGGGCTCTGTTACTCACTAAAGAAGCATGCGTTCTGAGTAGCTGTCTTTGCTAGAGGAGAGACAATGGGGAAGCTTTCTGAGAAACACACAATTTCTCTTGTATTTTATGTGCATTCACTAGAAGTCCCAGTCCCTCAATTCTTCTTGGCCTCAAACACTCAGCTGTCCAAACCCCAAAGAGCACACATCATACACACCACACCTGTGTTGCACTTACCGCAGCTCACAGGTTAGCCAGGATAAAGATGAGGAACATGGGATCTTTAGAACCCGAGCTTCTGGTTTTGAACATCACCTCTGATACTTTTCTCTCTATATATCTGTTTTCTTCATCCCTGAAGCAGAGATAAGAATGATTCCTTCCTGTCAGGATTTTTTTTTCATTTTATGTATTTATTTTAGAGAGAGAGAGAGAAAGGGAGAGCATGACCAGGGGAGGGACAGAAGGAGAGGAACAGAAAGAGAATTTTGAGCAGACACCAAGCTGAACGTGGAGCCCAATGTGGGGCTCGATCTCACGACCCATGAGATCATGACGTGAGTCGAAATTGAGAGTCAGCTACTTAACAGATTGAGCCACCCAGGCAGCCCTCCTGGTGGGATTTTTATATAGAATAAGTGGTTCGATGTTTATAAAGCACTAACAACAATGAAGGTTAGCTACTTACTATCATTGAACGTGATTTCCAGCATTTACTTTTATAACAAAAAAATAAGCCTATTAATTCACACACACATGCATGTGTAACACGATTTTAAATAATATCTTGATGGATTAAGGGACATATGAGGCACTTTAAGATTTGAATAGCGTCCTTTGCTATGTAAAGTTGGACCTACACCTATTGTTCCACTTTTATAAATGAGGACAGTGCAGATCTATTCTCAGTTATTTTAGTTAGCCCCTGGCTTAATGTGAGACAACTCTGTAAAGCAATTGGAAAATAAATGAAATAAGTGATTAATAATAAAACCAATGGAGCCTGAGAGAATAGTGCTTGATGGATGGCTTACCGGTCTTTGGAAGTTGTATTACAGCCTTCTGCACCTCTGGTAATATCCAGAATGCTCAGTTTGAGCCACTTTCAAAAGTGATAATGATTAACCAGAACTACCCACAGTCAAGTACGGGAGAAATTGAGAAAGGGAAACCCCATTCATTTACAGTCTATCTGGAGAAAGTGAACAGAATTCCTTACCCTATAGTATGTCTTTCAGTCCTGCAGCTCTGAATTACTACCCGGGTTAGAGTTGCAGGGAGGCAAATATTGGGTAAATATAGGATGCTCTCGGTGCTAGCCAACAGTGGGTTTGCTGCCTCATGAGTTATTGAGCACCCTGTCACTGCAGAAATACATGCAAGGGCTGCACGGCCATTTGTCAGGAATGTGGGAGAGAAATTTCTGTATTGGGTTCAACTGGATATCCCCGCAGGTCCAAGCAAATGATAAGGTTCTGTGATTCTAAATCTTGTCAAGGTCATGCCGTGATTAAAGACAGGTTATACTTGTAAAAATATAACTAGAGAAAAGAGCTTTGCAATAAAGGAAACATGACTTTTGAAGTTTCCTCAGAGGGGAAGTTTTTCACGATGCATCTCCTGATATAAGACAAAAATGAACACATGTCAGCAGAGATGAAGGGCATCCAATGGCTCCAAGGCACTAATGTGGGGGGTACCGAAGACAAACAGCACAAGAAGAGATGTGCTGGGGTATGCTTCCTGACTGGTAATTAGGACATGTTTCCCCATCCTTAGAAAGAAATGCTAGTAGGGAAGAATACAATCAGATGCAAGATGGGAGAACCTGGCCAACACAAGGTTCTCTGCTTGTATCAAAAGACAACAACCCAAATTAGGATAATTATTATATATAGCTCATGTAATATATATGTACATAAGAGGAAGAAATGTATAACAACAAATAATCATGTGGGGGAAAAAAGCTTCACTATGGTAACTGAATTTACTATTGAAAAGTATAATTTAATATTAGCTAAAGAAATAGCGATGACTTCCATTAGCTAAACATAGATGCAATGACCACACATGGTGATGAGTTAGGGTAATAATAGCTCATACATATTGAGCACTTATTTTAAGTGGAGCAGATGCCACGTAGGTGATTTAAAGGCATGGGATCATCTCCCAATAACTCAGTGAACTGGCTTCCCCATTTATAGCGAGGTGTTGAGGTACTGGTAGGTGATGTTCACAGAGTGGAGTGGAGTTTGTAGTGAGGCAGAGGAAAATGAGGCTGTATTGGTCTGATATGAAATCCCATGCTCTTGGTCACATGTCAGAACTGATTCTTACATAAGATTGATCAAATTTAAAATCATGTGAAAGCTGATTCATTTTTGTTTTATGTAATCTTCTATATTCTGTACTAACCTCTTCTTCCCTTACTAGAGCCAACTCTCTCTTTTACATAGTTTTTCTTCATTCTAAAAACCTCAACTCAATTCCCATCTATTCCATGATTTTTTCATTCATTGCTTCCAAGAATGGACTTTTCTTCTTCTAACTGCTTAGATTTTTTCCAGTATATATGACACATTTCTCCAAAAACAATTGAAGCTGTCTTCCATAATGGCCAATTAGATTGTCTATCACTAAATATTACCAAACCCTCTATTTTCCAGAAAAAAAGAAATTTATAATGATGGGGCAGGATTTCTGGAAACATCTGAGGACTATCAGACTCAAGAGAACCACTCCCCAGAAAATCTGATTCCTCATGAATAAGGTTTTAATTTTTTAATTTTTTAATTTTTAATTTTATTATTTTATTTTTAATTTTATTTATTTTTTATTTTTTGTTTTTTAATTTTTAAATTTTTTCAAGGAGATTCTCAACATCACCATATATATATACATATATATACATAAATGTGTATATATATATACACACACACATACATATATATATATTTCTGCTATGTGGTGAAGTTAATTGATATATAATATATATATATATATAAAACTTTTTGATTCCTTGTGTCTTTATAAGATACATTGTACGTGTATATTTCTAAAATAAAGATAATATAGTCTCCTCACTGAGACATGAAAATTTTAAAAAAATTATAGTATAATAAAATACCTAGGTGTTACTCTCTCCAGGTGGCTGTCTGGACCTTCCTCCTGTTGCTTTAGAAGCCCTGCTATGAACTGAATTGTGTCCCCTGGAAATTCACATGTGGAAGCCCTAACACCCAAAGTGACTATATTGGAGATAGGATATTTAGAAGGAGTTTAAGGTTAAATGAGGTCATAGGAATGAAGTCCTAATCTGATAGGATCGGTGGCCTTATGAGAAGAGGAAAACAGGGACATTTTTCCCTGGACACACACAGGCAGAAGCCATGTGAGGACACAGATGGAGACAGCTCTCCACAATCAAGAAGAGAGCTGTCACCAGAACCAGCCACACCAATACCCTAATCTTGGACTTGCAGCCTCTGGAACTGTGGGAAAATAGCTTTCTCTTGTTCACGCCATTCCGTCTGTGTGACAGCCCAATCAGACAAAGACAACCCCCTTTCCCTGACCTCAGAAATAAATCTTTTTTTCTTGGTTTAGCTGACTTTGAGACCTGCCTGCTTCTGTCTTTCAGCTTGTGAAGACCCCTGGAACCTACCCTCTTCCTTTTTGATTTTACCTTTCTAGATTGCTTAGGAAAAAAACAGAAGGTTCCATTGTAGGACATTTACTGCCAATCAGCATGGGAAAGAGAAATGTAAAAACACAAGCTAGTGGAACATGAAAGCTGTCACCTTCAAGAATTCTTACAGTCCTTTTCTTGGTTGTAGAGAAACTGTCTCAATCTAGAAGGAAAATGTGGTTCTTCTTGCTCTTGTAGAAGAGATCACCACCATCTCTCCCAAGCAGGCTACCATTGGTAATTAAATTTAACCTTATAAGTAACAAAATGAAAATCAACTTCTTCCTCCTTATTGTCTCACCTTCAGGTGTAAAGATGGACATGAAATTAATGTATAACAACCGTTTATTTTTCTTTTGTTTAGAAGGGAAGTTTATATTTTTGTGCCCTCCATCAGATCAAGAACTAGTTAAGTAGGCTTTTGTTCTACCAAGAATAGGAAATTTTGAAAATGGTTACATTTCCAGGAAGGACAGACTATCAGTGTGTGCGGGGCACAGGAGGACAGCAGACTTCTGTGTGTATCTCCACATCCATTTGTTCTCAGTGGCCTAAAATAACAATGATTTACTTCTTGTTCACATCACTTGTGAAATCTACTGCAGATCACCTGTGACTTCTTCAATGGGGCCTTATGCTCAAGAAATGCTCCTAACAGAGGCATGTTGTCCTGTGACAGAGGGAAAAGGGAAAAGACAGAGCCTCTTCGCTCAACAGTGGTGTCTGTCACTTCCTTGCAAAGCAAATCACAAGTCCAACCTGTCCACAGTGCTGCAGAATTATCCCCTTATCACAGGGACAAGCTCTGCAAATCCCATGAAACTGCATGGGAAAGCCACAGGGATAGGAAAGGGAACCAAGATAATATTTACTGCATAAATGAACCATTCATTATCAAATGGCTTGCAAAACCGTCTTGAAAAGGGTTATTAGCGGGGACGCCTGGGTGGCTCAGTCAGTTAAGAGTCTGCCTTCAGCTCAGGTCATGATCTTGGGGTCCTGGGATAGAAGACCGCATCGGAATCCCTGCTTAGCTGGAAGTCAGCTTCTCCCTCTCCCTCTGCTGCTCCCCACCTCACATACGTTCTCTATCTTTCTTTCTCTCTCTCAAATAAATAAATAAAATCTTAAAAAAATGAAAGAAAGAAACCAAGAAGTTTCTACTTAAAAAAAAATAAAGGGTTATTTGTGGAACTTTCAAAACCAGTATTTTCAGTATGTAACTTAGTGGGAGGCAATCTATGAAAATGAGTGAATGAGTGAATGAATGAATGCATAAATAAAATTCTGTTCATTAGGTTTTCTTGTTTGTAGCAGTATCTGCCCTGCAGTTTTGAAGCTCTTGTGGGTTTTATATTTTATAAATGCTGTTATCAACATATGAATTAAGGAAAATCATTTAAATTATGAAATCATAGGAACAGAGACATTTCAATGTCTCAAGATGAATAAAATTGCAAACATCAGTGTTAACTCAAGATTTGTAAAAAATATATAGGTAGAAATTGATATTGATATAGATAAAGGTATTACTAAGTCTGCTCTTTAAAATGGCCTAAAAGCAATATCATGTCAGTAGCAGTGAGCACACCAGCAGTAAACACTACCTAAATTGGAGTCTATAAATACCATTTTCCAACAGATTGATCTAGTCTCCTTTGAGGATGGCTGATTTCCAGCTTGGGGGAAAAACGAGCCATGCGACTCTCCCTGGTGCATTTTATATCATGAAGCAGACGTGCTCTCCACGACTAACAAGATCACGGCAAAAGACACGGGATCCAGGTTGAAGGAGCTCCCACAGGCAAAAATTATGACAATTTGAGCATAAAAAAAATTCAGCATCAAAACTCATTGAATCACCGAACATCCATGAAAAATCACAAAATGAGAGACTAATAGCTCCATGGGCAATTCTGTTTAATTTTGGTTAGAGGCATCCTTGGACCATATCAAGTAACCCACTCGATCCATCCCATGTGCAATTGTCCAACATATCTTATCTTTGCTCTTAAATAAGGCACAGGCTGTGTCAAAACAAAAAACAAAAAATAGCTGGAGGACCATGATCATTCATGGGCCACCCTGGACGCACACTCTGGTTTGAGTCTCTTCCTGCTACCAGAGCCATTAGCCATGAGTCTAATTGTTATTCAGTGACAACCGAAAACATACTTTTGCCCAGACTAAGAGAACAGTGGTAAGTGACAGGTAGCATTTTACTTACATCACCTGTTTTAGGTAACTTTAAATTTTTGCAAAAACATAAAATAAGGGTGCTTGGGTGGCTCACTCGTTAAGCATCTGCCTTAGGCTCAGGTCATGATCCCAGGGTCAGGGGTGGAGCCCATATCCAGCAGGCTGCCTTCTCAGCGGAAACCAAAGTGCTCCTCCCTCTCCCACTCCCCCTGCTTATATTCCTTCTCTCACTGCCTCTGTCAAATAAATAAAATCTTTAAAAAATAAAATAAAATAAAATTCTTACCAGCATATTTTTGTGATTTTTGTGAAGATCGTCTACGTAGATACTTAGTGAATTAGCATAACTATCATCTGTAGGATTGTTGGGTCAAATTATCCCCAAAGAGAAGCTCCTACATAGTTTCTCCAGTGTGGTCACAAATGGTAGCTGTACACATGGTAGCTATACACAGCGTTACATACAGAGTTGCTGAAACACTATTTTGTGCTCCTGAAACTAATGTAACATTGTGTCAACTATAGTCAAATTGAAAAAAAAAAAAAAAAAAAAAACCTTGAGAAAAGACTTCCTTAGGAAAAAATACTACAATTCACTTAACTGAGACTGATCAGCTGGCTCTTGCTAAACCTTTAAATTTACCTTAATAATGAGGCACTTGGAGATAGACTGGCAAAAAAAAGAAAATGATGTGTGTTGGCGCATGATATCCTGCATGAAAAGTAGCCTGACCTGGATAGGATGAGACAGAAAGACTGACCTCTGTGCCCTGCAGATGCCTATGCTTGGCGCAAGGACATGGACGCCCAGCTCAGTGCAGGGCTGTTTGCGTGCTGTCTTCTAGACCCAACTGCTTCTTTTATGCTGAGATTGAATGTCAAAAAGACCCACAAACAGAATTGTCTATATGGAGGGCAGGGAAGAGGCTGTACCCTGGTCACGGTGTGCTAGGAAATTGGGAGCTAACAGTTAAATGCACACAAAATGGAGACATGGACAATTTTTAAAAATGAAGAACATGGGAAGGAGCACAATGCAGATTGGCTCATTCAACTCAGTGTTGGCTTTCTTTAGAGAAGTTCTCAGATAATGAAGGGTACAAAAAGAGACACCACATTTCCAACCCCTCTTTGCAGGTTGATTTCAGAATCAAAACCCTGTTTGTGACCTCCAAGCCCTGGGTAAGGTTTGGATGTCAGAACAAGGTCGAGGCCTTCTTTGGCTGCTCTCCGCCAGCAAGTGCGGTCACACAGATGCGACTGTCCCGTAGCAGGGAAGGGCCACTCTGAGCGCAGTAGCCACAGCCCCCAGCTCCGGCCAGCAAGAGCGTGGCGTTCCTGCGTGGTCGTGGTCGTGGTCTGCGTGGTCCTGGTCAGAGCAGCTCTGTGGTCTAGAGCGCGTGGCTCTGTGGTGGCTGGACGCACCCCCTGCCAGTTCTCCAGATACCTCCTGGCACACGATTCCCTGTGTTCAGTCCTCTCCCCTGAAAATACAGGGCAGTTTCTGCTTTCTGCACTAAAGCTGGGTGTGTATTGGTGGCTAACCAAACCTTTTTTGTCCTTCGTTGGTGCAAGTGGACGTGGCAGAAACACTGGCTCGGAAACAATAGTCAGTCTCTGGGAAGTGTTCTGCGTTTTCTGTCACAGCAAAACAAAATAATCTCAGGCAGAAAATGAGCTTCCCAGGACTCTGTACCTTAGAACTACTCAACTTCTCCCGTGAACTAGGCCCCAGATGTGCGTGTGACTGCTGGGGGCTGGCTGGGTATCAGGGGTCGGGCCGGCAGTGTGCTCCTGCTGCAGCGGAGAGGGGAACTCGGCCTCCCCGAAAATACACCGGAGGAAAGATGTAAGGCAGATGCAGACACTGTTAAGACAAACAAGAAGAACGGGGATGATGCATTGCCCCCCTCAGGAATGAACGATCACAGGAAATAACCACTGAGATTCCGAAAATTCATTTCAGAAAAAGGTGAAAGGAATAGCCTCTTCACAACCTAGGGAAGTGCAACCCTCCGAAATTACTTTTGACAAAACCCAGAAGCGGGAAAAACACTGTATAGCATTTTCAATAGGGAAGAATATGGCTTCTTTGGGAAAGGAAAAGAATGTACTGAGGAGAAGAAAAATACATTTGAGACGGGATCAGATACTGTAGGACCCAGAGCAATGAGCAAGAAAAGGAAATTTGAGAGCACACAAACTTTCAGGAGCATTAGAGAAGCTGATATTGCAAATCGAATGAAGAGGAGGACAAATTAAACCTCCCCTGAGTTGTAAAAGGAAAGGACGTAAAAGAGAAAATTATGAGAGAGTAGGAATTAAAATGGAAGACAGAGAAGATATATTCTAATTAAATTCCAAAGGAATATACTCTATGAATTTGAAAGTATAGTTATCCAAGATATAAAATAAAATTTTCGTAATAGAAAATGTAATCTGAATATCTTATTAATTCTCAGATAACACAAATACAATAGAAAAAATCTCTGAAAATGCCCAGAAAAACGGGGAGGGCGGTGAGCACAACACTAGGGAAGAGTGTATGGATGTGTCCAAAATATTGTGGGATCCTGAAAATCTTTAATCAAACTTAAAAATCAGCATAATGTTTTTGTAAATAAAATTATTGTATTAGGAAAGAAACTTGACAATTATTAAGAGATAAAAGTTACCAAAATAAACTTCAAAATTTTTAAAGCTAAAATAAAGAGAAGAGTAAATGATAATTTGGCCAACTGAATATTAGAATGTACTATAAATTGGCCATAATATAAATATAAGAATGGATATCCATGAATGGGACAGAAAAGTCTAAGCAACATCATTGTGTGTATTTGTATATGACAAGGACAAGGACAAGGACAAATTGTATCTGTCAAAGGTGCCTTTGTTTTAGGATGAGTATCTTCCAGAAAAATTAAAAAAAAAATACTAACATCCTTAGTATTATAAAAAAAATAATTCAAAATAGTTTGAAGATGCTGATGTTCAAGAAATAGGAAAAAAATACTTCAAAAAATCTTTCAATCTCTTGCTGGGAAATCCCTTCTAATCAAGAAATGAAAGCTAAAAATCATGAAAATAATTGACAGATGTATTTAATTAAAATATTAAGACATCATAAAAAATTTAGACAGCAAAACAAGGGATCGCTTTTAGAGACCAAATTAAGTGTATATAATTTCTGAAATATTATTTCTACTTATATACAATGAGCTTCTTGTATTCGGGAACAATCTAAATACTACTTAGCAATAGGAATGGGTGGACACAGACCTGTAGACAAGCCTGGCTCTAGCACTAGTTTAAGGTTTAGGGAGCAGGGGCTGCTGTGCCATTTCCATTCTTAGAGAGTGGGGTCCGCTTAGAGGGGTCTCAAAAGCTTCAGGATACACCACAGAGCTTGGGTAGGAAGTTTCTACCAGAATGTTTTCTCTGTTGGAACAGAATTCCCAATTTAAGTGGTTAGAGGCTGAATGCCAAACCTGTCCCCAAATCAAGAGAAGCAACTGAGCAAATCAATAGACCTATTAACCTGCATAAACCAATGAAAACACTGAACTTTACTCTTCATAAAATAATTGAAATGATTGTAAAAATATGTTACCATTTGTTAGCCTGTCAGTCTTACAACTATGAAAGACTATGTGGTGAGGCCATACATGGCATCTCATACTTTCTTGGTGGGTCCATTGATTCTACCTTTTAAGGCAAATTTGAAAAGACTTCTTAAATTTTCACACACAAACACCTCACATTTAACTATCTATTGGTTTATCAGCCTAATCTCTGGAAATCGATGGAACAATAAGGAAATCAAAAGTATATGGTGCTCTGTTGCAAGGGTATTAAATATAGCATCGCGGTAGAACAAATATGTACCAGCCGTTTAATTGTCTAATCATATGAAAATGGTCAAATTTGTAGTGCATTTGTCCCATTTACATAATACAACAACTTACAATGTCCAACATAGATAGAAACTTCATGGATTGGAAAGATGTTCATAAAACCCCCAAGCCAACAAAAAGTATATAGATAAGTATTACACAAATGCCTAAATGTGACATTATAAGCAAAGGGAAGCAAAGGGACACCTTGTGAAAATGAAATAAAAGTGGTCAAATATGTGTACAGTCTCAGAGACTATAAATAACGAAACAAATTAAGCCTATACACAAAGTCACATGAATTAATAACAAACTTAAAAACAGACACTAGTAAAATGGAAAACAAAATTTATTATATTAAATAAACAAACAAACACACAGGGCTAAGGAAATCTGACCAAGGGCAAAAAAAAAAAAAAAAAAAAAAAGAAGAGAGAGACAAAGAATTTTCTGAGCAAGACATCAAACCCAGTGATCATAGATAAAATTCAATTTCATAAAATAATCTTTTAATGTATGTGAACAAATTTGCACAAATAAAATGATAAAAGAATATCAGGGAGAAATTATTCACAACATGTTTAAGATAAATAATTCCCATTATTGGCAGGGTGGAGAGGAAGATGTCATTGTGCTTATGGCTAGAGAGACTAAAAATTAGCAGGGGATTTTTAGACAAGTTTAAATTATTTTAAGATTTATTTATTTATTTAGGAAGGATAGAGAGTGAGCAGGGGGAGGGGCAGAGGGAGAGACAGAGAGAGCAGCAGACTACCCACTAAGTAGGGGGCCCAATGCGGAGCTTGATCTCAGAACCCTGAAATCAGCACCTGAGCCAAAATCAAGAGTCAGATGCTTAACCTACTGAGCCACTCAAGTGCCCTTAGAGAAGTCTGATTTTATTTGAGTTTAAAATGTTCACATCATTTGATTCTTTAATTGTCTTCCCAAGGACCTATGTTATAGAAAAACTCATAAGGGACAATGGCTACACAGGGATTGCCTGGCAGTCATTAGGAAGACTGAAGCATGTCCCCAACTGTATGAAGGGAAAACACTACAGCTCTCTTTCTCTTAACAAAAGGACAACCTTGGCCCAGCCCTAACTTTCCACGAGGGAGGAGGAGATGCTAAATATTGATTGGGTCATTCACTTTTATTCTGCTATAACAAATTACTACAAACTTTACAACTTGAAGCAACAAAATGCATTATCTCACAGTCGTATAGGTCAGAAGTCCTGGTTCCCTGGGCTGGTTCTGTGTTTCGGGTTTACCCTGAGTTATTGCCCAAAGCAAGCTGTTTGTCATCACTTACAGAGAGGCCCTGGGATGAATCTGTCTCCAAGCTCAGGCAGATTGTTTGCAGAACCAGAATCCTTGAAGGGCTGATATGGTCCTAGAAGAAGCCTCCTTTGTCCGCGGGAGCCTTCCTTGCATCCTTGCGTCCTTGCGTCCCTGCACCAGAGCGCTGCGATGGCGTCCTGCGCCCCCTGCACCCCAGAGCTGCGGTGGCGTCCTCGCATCCCCTGCACCCCAGAGCTGCGGTGGCGTCCTCGCGCCCCCGCGCCACAGAGCCGCAATGGTGCACCAAGCTCTTCCCAGACTTTGAATCTCTCTGATGTTCGCCCCTGATGCATCCCTCTGTCTTCCTTTTCTGTCTGCCTCCTGCTTGGCAGTGCTCCTGTGATTACACTGGGACCACATAGATCATATTTCTCTTAAGGTCACCTGATGAGTAAATTTACATCAGTGAAGTGCCTTGACAGCAGTAACTAGATTCATATTTCATTGAATAACAGCAGACAGAAATTTTGGAGGAAGGGAGCAAATTTAGAGGTCTGCCTACCAGATCCACTAACACAAGGGGACCCTGTCCCTAAGCCTTAGAAGGCTTGTTCCCTGCTTTGTATGGGTTTTATCTCCCAGCTGGTAAAGAGGCCAGGTTTTCTGGCCTCTTGGAACAGATAGTTGTTACTCCCTGTGTGTCCTGTTCCTCACTTCACGCAGTGGGTAACTTGCCATTATTACCCCCTTCCTCCAACCAGTGACATTACTCAGGACTTTCCCTTGGAAGAAGTACCAGCCAATGGCATTGATCTCACGCTCCTGGTCCTGATTTAAAGATGCCTAAAGTCAGCATGTGTTGCTCTACTTACAGGAAATAAGCGCCACTGTTTTTACCTATGTACACGGTCAGAAACGCCACTTGCTTATATTTGAATGACAATATTAATGCTCCCTTTGAAATTTATTTGTGAGGAACTTGAGAGATTGCCTGACAAAAAATGAATATTGATGAATATTATTTTGTTGTAACTGTTATTACAATAGATTATTTTTAAAAATAAGAAGTATTATTTGCAAAGGACTCAGATGTTAGGGCAGTTAGTAGCAGGTTCAGGGTTGCAACTATATTTAGAAGTAACATTTATTTTGAGTTCAAGAATGGTTTCAAGCAATTGGGCATTTGGTCTTAGCTAGAGAAAGAGATGCTTTTTCAAGCCAGAGGGTGTTTCCTTAGAGACTGACTAGCTGGGAGAATCCCATTCCTCTCTGTCTTCCTTAAAGATCTACAAGGTGAGAGAAATGCTTGAACCATGCAAGGCTGTTTGTTGGGCTTTTGTACAGGGCACCAGATTAGTCCTTGATTCTGATCTCATTTTCTTTTTAATGTCTTTTGTTTTAATTTACATTTTCTCATTCTGTTTTCAGTTGGGGCTGAAATAGAAGTATACCAAAATGTTGAAATAAGAAAGTAGGTGGCCGCAACGATTTCCATGTGTTCATTCATGCTGGAGTAGCTGAGGAAGGGCATGGTTTTGAGGATGAATACACCCCAGAGGACATCTATCGGCATCCACATGGAAAAGACCAGAGGCGGTACAGAACTAAGAGAAGCATAGTTTGAGGCCATACTTTTCATCATACTTCAAAAATAGAAACAGAGTAATTCAAGGCAAAGAATGTCTTCGTTTATGCATGAATTGAATGGAAAAACATAGTATCAGATCTAATACTAGGATTAAATGTTTCTATTAATTGGCAAATGTGGCTGGGCTCTGGTGAACTGGGGACTCAGTGACGTCTCCGGGTTCCTGAAGACAGGGCCATTTCATCAGTTTTGCCCTGCTTTCTCAGACTACTCACCAAGATTCTGTGGTGGTTTCCTGTGGACCTGGGACCGTGTGGACATGGGGCAGAAGCAACATTGTAGAAATCTGCGTCATTGACTCTGGGGTTTTGCAAAGGCAAACCTGTGAGATACAAGCGTGGCAGAGACAGCTCCCACTGTGCCCCTCTTTTCGTGGGAGGGAGTTGTTGCAGGGAATGGCTGCACAGCCAGGGGCTGTACTTCTTAGCTCATCCTTCCCCAACGTGGAGCTCTTTGACTGTCAAGATGAAACACGAGTGATATGGTGCAAGGCTCTCGGATGTGAGTCGCTGGCACTGTCGCACCTGCTGCTGCCAAGTTCTGGACTGCAAGGCCCCGGGGCGCCGGGTCCGGCTGGTACCTTGAGCGCCCATCTGGAAAACAGCTGCATGCTGATCAGGGATATCATCCACCCAGGAGAGATTTTATTGCGTTTAGTCCATAAAAATTGGGGTTTAACCTCACAAATAACCAGGGGTTAAAAAAACACACCTTTAATTAAACCATGGAGGTGTAGATGGGACTAGAAACATGTCTGGGGAAGAAAGTACAGTCTTTAGAGGTTACAAATTATAACAGTGTACGACTGGCACATGTCCTAAAGTTCCAGCCTGATTATCTTAATTAGGACGCCAGCACATCAAGGTAGGAAATGACTAAGATGACAGGAAACAAGCATGCTGAAGCTTCTCTGTGTAACAGCTAATTATTTTAAATTTTACACGTTCATTTTTGAATTATGCATTGTCAGAAAAAAATATTTAACCAGGATATTGATTTCTTTTTTAAGATTTTATTTATTTATTTGAGAGAGAAAGAAAGAGCACCCCCACGAATGGGGGAGGGACAGAGGGAGAGGGAGAAAGAGGGCAAAGCAGATCCCCGCTCAGCTTAGAGCTGGAGTCAGGGCTCCATGCAGGGCTCCATGCAGGGGCTGCACCCAGGCTGATGGTGGGGGCTCCATCAGAGGACCCTGAGATCATGACCTGGAGGAAGTCATATGCTTAGTGGACTAAGCCATCCAGGTGCCCCAACAGGTTAATGATTTTTTTAAAAATAAAAGTGGCTTTCAACAGATTTGTAAACCACTATGCAAACAGAAAATAACTTGATATCAATAATATACCTTTTCTAGACACAGACTTCTACTAACACAAATTAACCTCAGGCCACGCATCCCATGGATTGGGGTCTGCAGGTTGTGAGGCTCACACAGACATATGGGTAAAATACCCTGATATTTCTGCCAATGTTTATGTTGACTGCTGACTGAAAAGGTTACGTTCTGGAGTTTCAAGGTGGTGTTTATCTTCTCTGCAGTCCAGAGCCTCAAAGAGTGAGAAGGATGCCTTCATTCCCAACTCTCAAAGGCATCTGGCAGCAAGCTGTTCATGGGTGTTGTCCCTGTGGCTTTTGCCTGTGGTGTGTCTCTACAGATACACGAGTCCTAGGAGAGAAGCCAGCTAAGCAGCATTCGGGACCTTCCCTGCTATGGACCTCTAACACCGAGCTGTCCTCTCAGAACCCACTAAAGCCATCTCCACATTGTCTTTCAATAAAACAAATACAAACATAGACTCACACTAGCCTCTCTGGTAGATCACACCAGCCCATCAGCAGACTTGACAATATTTAAGGGTGAAATCCAAAATGCACAGAGGTTTATTTTGTCAATAACAGTGTGAGATAATGTAGTATTGCATTCGTGTGACAAATTTTTAAATTCTCAATTATTTTCACTATGCTTAATGTAGTGTAGACCATGATGTTGGTACTATAAGAATGGCTGCAAGAACAGTTTAAGAAAATGTGCTGTTGGTATCATAATGATTCCATAGTGATTTCACAGTGAAACCATCTGGTAGAGATATAAGCAATTTGCTAAAATTTTCCAAATAAATGAGTGGATAAATGGATGATGTTGGGGGGCAGGTGTGGGAGAGGATATTTCAATGAAAAAAAGTTTTTTAAATCTAGAAAACAAGTTAAACATTTCTTAAATGATACAGCTACATAATGCTAAAATTTGGGAGAGTATGCCTTGGAAGAGAGGAAAGCACTAACAAATTTTCCTAAACAATATGAGAAGGTGACTAAATAGTATGGTAACCTGTAGAACCAGGCTTTTAGGACCAATGGGTCTTATTTATTTGAAAGCAGATACCTTCTAAAATTCTAATTTACACTGTGTGTATGTGTTGGGGGGTGCATTTGTATGTGTAACTTCTTTATTTGATTTCAGCAAGTCTCCCAATTTATGGTAGCTTATTCTTGCCAAAAACAAATTTTCTTTCTTGATGTTGTTACCTTTTTAGAAATATAATTGCCCCACATTTGGACACATTCCTATAGTTCTGACAACAGAAAAAGTTAAAATTAGATAGTGTGTTTAAGCAGTAGTTAAGAGTATATTTCCCCAAGAATTAGTTAATCGTTAAAATTAAAAAAAAATTGGGGGCAGCTGGGTGGCTCAGTCGATTGGGCAACCGGCTCTTGATCTCAGCTTGTGTCTTCGTCTCAGAGTTGTGAGTTCAAGCCTTGCACTGGGCTCCATGCCTGAAAGCCTACTTCAAACAAACAAACAAACAAACAAAAAACAAAACCTACCAAGAGTTTGCTGAAAGCGGGTTTATAAATTATCTAAAGCAAGCACCAACTTTAAGCATGGAATCCATTTTGGTTTCAAGGAGAGTTACTTAATTTGTAGTTTGCATAGGTTGAAACCCAGAGACATGTGAGCAGTGCGTTCTGTGCGGGATGGTTTGGTGTTGCTGTTATGACCCTGTCTCAAAGCCATCCTGCAAGGAAATTTAAAACCCATCCAGAATGAGCACTTAATTAGTATGAATTTTCAGAAGAAAAGCATTGTCACTTCCTCTAGCAAGCTGATGACTTCTGGCTCAAGGAAAAGAATGCAAAAAAGTTTATAATTCCATTTTATAACCCAGGATTAGACCAACTGAGATGTAAATATATACATGTATTTAATGAAGAATGAGTGCATATATTTTATCTCAGTTATTTCTTTTGGTACTACTATAAAAAGCACAATGAATTACTAATTAGTCAATATTTATGTTATTTTTAATATGAAGGAATTGTCTGATCATGGACTTAATTTTGTGAATATCAGATGTTTATATTTGGGGACAGCTTAATCAGCTGGCTAACACCATGCAACTACATCTACCAGACAGCAGGCAACTGTAATTGCACGCATATGGTTTAAAAGGACACCATACTTGGATAAATTTTCATCAAAAGCCTTAATTTATGTCCTTGGGAATGAATACCATCCAATCTCTAAAGCCCTCTGGTCCAGTGGTACTACTGTAAGATTCTTACTATTTTGTGGAATCCAGACATCCCTAACGTCAATGCAATAATGTCATAGTGCTCTGATGCCCACCTCTCTACAATTATTTATTTAACAATGAGGCTTCTAGGTTAACGCATAAACCTAACTTTACATTTTGGAATATTCAGTTATTAATTAATAAACAACAAAACCAAAACCAAAACCAAAACAAAAAAAAAAAAAAAAAAAACAACCTACAAAGACTGTTTTGTATTCTGTCTCTGAGTGTAACAGTACTTTATATTTCGAAAATTTAAAGTTAATTTCTTGACATAAGTTTGAGAATGGTCTATTTCCTGGATTTCTTGTTAAATTTGTCACCAAAACATGTTTTGCATATGCAAAGAGGTTTCTAGGATATGTGTCTGTTTGATAGATTAAGGAGATATTATTTAAATTATTTGGTTTAAATTAAATTAAATCTAAATAAAAATATTTTTTAAAAAAGTGGGGGGCACCTGGATTGCTCAGTCGTTAAGCGTCTGCCTTTGGCTCAGGTCATGATCTCAGAGTCCTTGCTCAGCAGGGAGTCTGCTTCTTCCTCTGTGCTCTCTCTCTTTCCCCCTCTCTCTCAAGTAAATAAATAAAAATCTTTAAATTAAATCAGTTAAATTAAGTGGAATAGCCATTGGTTTTTTAATTTTCATTATTTTATTTCTTTTTTATTATTTATTGATTTACCTAATATTGATTAAGTGGAATTCACCTATTTTTATTGGCAGAAATAGATTAGATGTTTCAAATTAATCTTCTCTCTGAGAAAGAAAAGCTGTATCTTTCTCTATTAGAAATGAAACAAGGGGCGCCTGGGTGCCTCAGTTGGTTGAGTGTCTGCCTTTAGCTCAGGTCACGATCCTGGCATCCCAGGATCAGGCCCCACATCAGGTTCCCTGCTCACCAGGGAGTCTGCTTCTCCCTCTCCCCCTCACCCTGCTTGTTCTCTCTCTCTCTCTCAAATCAATAAAAAAAAAGTGTTAGAAATGAAACAAAATGAAATAAGAAAACCTTCTGTTTGAAGACAAATTCCCAAGGTGATGTGAATTTGCAGGGGTATGATCCAGGAGATGGGGAAAGACAGCTTAGGGGAGGCTGGCATTTGACATCTCTTTTCTCCTTGAGGAGAAAGGTTTCTAAGTCTCAGGAGCCTGTTGAGACAAAACATTGACTTCAGGACCTCAGGGAGGAGGGTCCATGACACATATTAAAGGGAGAACTGTGTCCTTCAAAAAGGTGACCTGGAAATGGACAAGTGGTGATAAGTGCTGAAATGTAGCTTTAGGACATTATAAATCCTGAATAGATGGGGAGGTCTGCCCCTGTCCTGGCTGCCAACCAGAAGTATAGATACATCTACAGCATTCCAAACCTCATTTTATATCTACAATTTCTATGCACTGTGTCTGGAACACAATAATAAAAAAAGCATATTACAATACAAGTCTTAGCTGAATATCAAGAGAAAAACCAATAAGAGAATAAGAAGAACAAAAAATAAAGTTATCAGACATGGATGTTAAAATTATGAGTGCTATTTTCAGGGATTCAAAACACCATAGAAAGAGTAAAAAGCAAAACAGAAGAATAAAATGAAAATTATGTATTTAGAAAATTCAAATATTAGTATTAAAAATAGGTTATTAAAACTTCTAGTTTCTGGCCCCACATGTAAAGAATTTAGAAGATATGACTTCCTTCATCACAAGAAAAAAATGTAAAAATTGATAACTCTTCTTAAATCCATTAGATAATTGAAGTCAAATACGAAAAACTGGAGAGAGAGGAGATACCAAGAATCAGAAGTCACTGGGAACAGAAGCTTGGGAACAGAACCTGGAACTGGAGACGGGGAGGAGTGAGGGACACCTGCCCTGGAGTTGTAGGATTGCTAGAAAAGCAGTGTGGATTAGTGTGAGAGCTAAACGCTCCAGAGTGGCAGGTGGTGGTCTTGAATGAGGGACCACAGTTGTGAGTTTTGCTTCTGGGAGCCCCAAAGTTCCTCATCGAAAAGAATAGAGCAAAATCCCTTCATGATTCTGGAAGGGAAGGGGAGAAATTGGAAATACTCTGTTTTCCCATGTGTCAACTGTACATGAAGTGATACAGTGTTATTTGAAAATGGACCTAAATTATTTTAAAATATATATTGTGAACACTACAGCAACTATTAACATTTTTCAACTGAAGTATAAATTATATGCAAAGAGAAATGAAAAAGGAATCATAGAAAATGTTCAATTAAAACAAAGTAAGCAAATAAAAAAGAAACGATCAAAAAGCAAATACAATGAAATATAAAATGAAATATAAATAGTAAATAGTTACCAAGATGACATATTTTTAATTTAACTGTATTAATAGTCACTTTCAATGTGAATAGTCTAAAATAGCAGTTTAGTTTTATTTTTTAAAAGATTTTATGTATTTATTTTAGAGAGAGATACAGCAAGTGGGGAGAGGGGCAGAGAGAATCCCAAGTAGACTCCAAGCTGAGGGCAGAGCCCGACAGGGGTCTGGATCCCAGAACCCGGAGATCACTACCTGAGCTCAAATCAAGAGTCAGCTGCTTAACTGACTTAGCCACCCAGGTGCCCCAACAGTTTAAAATAGAGATTCTCAGAGTAGTTTCAAAAATCAAGACCCACGTATCTACTTCATAAAAACTTATTATAAACATGTGGGTTAAAGGTAAAAGGATGAAAAAAGATATACCACTCTTTTTGCTGTTTCACAAATTTTGATAAATTGTGTTTTGTTTAGTTCATTTTTTTTTTTTTTTTGTTATTCTCTTGACGGACTCCTACTTTGACCCATGGGAAATATTGCTTAATTTAATGCAGTTCAGGTTGCCTATATCATTACTGGTTTCCTGTCTGCTTGCTTGATCAGTTACTGACAGAAAGTTGTTGAAGTCTCCAGCTACAGCAAGATCTTTGTCATCACCCCCCTATTAAGTTGCAAAAATTAAATAGAATGAGCATTCCAAGTGTTGCAGAGACTCTGTAGGACCTGAAACCCTCATGTACCATTCGTGAAAGTATAAAATGGTGCAACTGTTTGGAAAATAATTTGACAGTCTCTCAAAAACTTAAGTAGATGGCTACTCTATAATCTATTCCACTATTTATCTGAGATTAAATAAAGCATATGTTGATAAACATTTTTTATGATTTATTAATTTATTGGGGGGGAGGGAGAGAGAGCGAATATAAAATAGATGCCCCGCTGAGTCTGGAGCAGACATGAGGCTCGGTCTCACGACCCTGAGATCATGACCTGAGCTGAAACCAAGAGTCAGGTGCTCCGCTGACTGAACCACCCAGGCGCCCCAGAACTTTTGAGTGACTATTCATAGCAATTTTATTTTTAATAGCCAAAAAATTGAAACAACCCAAATGTTCATCATCAGGTAAATTGATAAACTACAGTGCATTAATGCAATGGAATTCTACACAGAAATAAAAGGAAAAGATAGTTAATGCACAAAATGATAGGGATGCCTTTCAAAATAACTATGCTGAGGAAAAGAAGCCAGAGGGGAAAAAAAACCTATCTATTACATGTATTTAACAGTATAAAATGCAAATCAATCCGTTGTGCAGAAATTATGACAGTAGGTGCTTGGGAAGGAAGGTGCACCAGGAGTGATGGTTTATAAACGAGTATGAGAAAACTTTTGGGGTAATGGGTATGTTCATTATCTTGGGTCTGGTACTATTTTTATAGGTGTATACACACATCAGAATTTACTAAGTTATACACTATAGATATGTACACTTAATCACAGGTCAATTATGCAACAAAAGCTGTGAAAAATAATAGGCATCTGTATGTAGGGCTTCCTTTCCAAAGGGATGCCCCCCAGCACTGCTTAGCTGTAGCTTCAGAACAGGCTGCATTTCCTCCTACCCTCAGAATCCCACTTCCATCTGGGTGGTCTCAGCACCTACAAACAGAAGTTACATTTTAGTTTTGGGGGGCATTTCTAATATCTCCAAAGGCAGCACCCCCCTGAACTGAGTGGCCGGCTTGTTCACGTTTTTGCTTTGGTTACAAAGTTGCATGTTCGACCCCTAAATCGCCCAGAAACTATTCAAATCAGTGCATTTTTTTTTTTTTCAGAAGCCAATGTTCTTTCAGAACTGTGTAGAGCAGAAATGCCTGCACTGTTCTTATCCCTGTTTTTAAGGATGAGAGCATACATTAATTGATTTGCACGGATCTCAATGTAACAGAATACAAGCCAGGTGGTCTGGTTGAGGGGCTGGAAACGCGCGGGCAGAGCTGTATCTGGGGCGCAGACGTCCCGTTGACAGGTCTAATCCAGGAAACCTCTGCCCTCCTCCGTCACTCCAATTGTGAGCTTCTCCAGTTACCTTGTATCTTTCTTCAACTGAAGCAACCATGGGACACATTTTTATAGGTTCTTTTAAGAGACCTTTATGATACACTTTTGTGTTCAGATTTCAGAGTACTTCCATTGAAGTTAGTGATTTGAAAGGTTTTGACCACTGAAATATTTTCTGCCGATTTCCACAATAGTGGCTCCTTTCTTTGTTGTTGTTTAGCGATTATAGAACTGTACACTGAGTCCCAATGTACAAAGCAGAGAAAAAATAGGCTTTCTTTAAGGAGAATAGGGGTCTAGGGCCACACCCTGGCTTCCTTATGTTCAAACCAGTGAAATGGATTGAAATGCTCTGAAGACATCACCATGGAAACCCTGAATTACTTGGAACACAATTTCCAAACCACTTTTCTCCAGTGATGCCCAGACCTCATCATGGGTCAAATCTGGGAAATTGGCTCTCATTCTATAATTAGGATTATTCTTGTGCATCCTGAAGTCAGAACCCCAGGTTTCCATACTGAAGCCCACCTGTAAAATCTCTCTCTCTCTCTCACAATCTCTAACAATATTTCCAAGGACAAAAATGATTTTAGATATTAATAATTTTAAAATTTTTCCCGTTTTGATCCAAATACCCTTTATTTCTTTAATTCCCTCCCTACTATTTTTCCTATTTTCTGTTATTTTAATACGATGTGTTGAAATGGAATATCAAGTTTAGGTCAATAAATGTGATAGTGGGGGCGACTGGGTGGCACAGTGGTTAAGCGTCTGCCTTCAGCTCAGGGCGTGATCCCGGTGTTATGGGATCGAGCCCCACATCAGGCTCCTCCGCTGTAAGCCTGCTTCTTCCTCTCCCACTCGCCCTGCTGTGTTCCCTCTCTCGCTGGCTGTCTCTATCTCTGTCAAATAAATAAATAAAATCTTTAAAAAAAATGTGATAGTGAAAATTATAAGAGACTTTCTATTTTTTTAATTTATTTTTTTAATTTTTTTATTAGGATATAGTTGACACACAATGTTACATTAGGTTCAAGTGTACAGCGTAGTGATTCCACAAGTTTATGCATTATGTTATGTTCCACAAGTGTAGCTACCTTGTTCACTGTTCACTATTTTCACTGTTCACTATTCTGTCACTATTACAATACCATTGACCATATTCCTTGTGCTGTGCCCTTTATTCCCGGGACTTAACCATATTACTTCATAACTGGAGGTCTGCGTCTCCCACTCGCCTTCACCCATTTTACCCATCCCGCACCACCCTCTCCTCTGACAACCATTAATTTGTTCTCTGTATCTATAGTCTTTTCACTTTTTTTACAGCTTATTTTTGTTGCTGTTGCTGCTACTGCTGATTTTTTTTTTTCACCATAAAACAGCATTCTTTGATGGAGAAGTCATGCAGTTCAGCCTCAATGACGGCTTCTTAATATTCTTCAGCCTTTTAAATTAAACAGCTGAGAATGGGTTTTAAGATACTTGAGTATCTCAACAACACGGGCTTAAGAGAAAGAGTGTTCAATTGTTTTGCTGTTAGCTTTTTAAACAAAAACTCTTCCATTCTCTGTTTTTTACACACACACACCCCTATGTATATATGGATGAAAAATCATAAAATTCTACCCACTGTAAAGCATCACGACATACCACGTGATGGCAGCTCTAGGTAAAGCCACCTATCCCTTTCAGAAATACTAAAAATATAAGCAGTTGTGCCAAGATTATAATGAAAAACACCTGCAATGAGATTCTCCTGGCATGCCGCAATTTAAAATTCCCCTTGGAATTTTCTCAATAGTCCTCTGTATTTCATTTAAATAAATTGGAATTCTTGCATTTTATATTTTATAGTATTGAAGATGTGAGTTTAGTGTCTTTAATCAATATTCTGGTGATAAAAGTTCTTTAGGAACTATAATTTGACATGAAATGGTGTCATAAATTTGAGGCCTAATTTAATTATTTTTAATATATATAAGGTTTTTAAAAATTCTAAATATATACTAAAGCGTGGTAGTAGAAGCTAAATGATTAGGCTGTAATATTTTTAAATAAACCTGTTAATAAGCTTCTGTGGATTTTCAATTTTATTCACAAATTTAGGTATTTCATATTTTTCACAAAACTAAGTTCCTAACCTTCAGGATATCTTATTCCCATTATATTTGAAGTCAAACAGAATGTTTTCACCAGTTAAAACCTCCATGAACTCCTTTCAGTATCAACTAATTTTGATATATTAGTCCAGAAGCATCAATGAGCATGCAGAAAATATTATGAGTTATTTCATTAGACATTTATAAGCATTTACCTTTCAGTTAAGCACTAAAAGATTAATTGCTTGCCCTTAGGATATTTTATGTTTTATTGCAAAGATAAATAACTTGGTCAAATTTACACAGCTACTAAGTGTCAGAGCTAATGATAAAACACAGGATTCTAAATTCACTTTATTACATTTCTGGACACAACTGACTAGAAACCTGGACACACATAAAATTTAAAATAATTTTCCACCCAGAATCCAGAATAATTGAGTATAATGTCAATGATATGGTCAGAAATATTGGTATAGGCTTGTTGTTTTATTTATTACCAACACATACACATACAAGAGATAAAAGCACGTCTACGTTGTAATTGTAGTTCCTGTAATCGGGCAATGGAAGTGCTCTCCTCATCTGCCACTATGGGGCTAACAAGTCCATTTGCATCTGGTCCCTGGCTACTAGTTGAACTCCTTAAGGTCCTTTGTAATCAAGTCTGTGACAATATCTGGTCAGCCACACTCCCCAGATCAACAACCCCATTTTTACTCTTCTCATTCATTACAACTTGAAGGAATTCCTTGAATTCCCCCTGGGTTTCACCCTAAGCAAAACTTCAAAAATGCAGGGCAGAATGTCTGGTAAGGATGACAGTTTGAAGACAGATCACAGAATCCTCTTTTCAAGTTACAAAATAAAGATCCAAATAGTTAGCAAACACAAGGACGCAAAGGTCAGAAAAATTAAAAAAAAAAAAACTGGCAAAGAATGAGTGAACGTCAGTTGTAGTATAGTCATGCAATGGAATACTATATATGCAACAAAAATTTAGAATCTACACTATATTAAAAAATACGGGTGAATTTCATAAGCATATTGCTGAGCAAAAGAAGCTAGACCACTCAAAAATACAGATGCTATGATACCATTTATCTAATGTAGAAAACAAGTCAAATTATTCTATGCTCTATCGGCCTTGTGAGAGCAGTGAGGATGGGCAGTAAACGAAGAAAAACTTTGGGGAATCTTTTGGGACATCAGCACTGTTCTGATACTTTACCTTGGTGTTGGTTCCATGAGCGGGTTCATAGTATAGAATTTCACAAACTTGCACATTTTATACACGTAATGCTTCAGTAGGATGTTTTAAAAGTGAAAAAAAATTAGTTTGGTGGATCACTACATTAATTTTCCTTTTAATTAAGAATTGTCTTTTTTTTTTTTTTTAAGTGCACAGCAAATGAAACACACAGGAAAAGAGAAAATATCTTCTCAAGTCGCAACCAAGGGAGAATACACTTCATACCACAAACTTTAAAATAAAGACGTTTCATTGTCTGCCCCTCTCTCATTTCCTCAGATTCTACAAATGTTTGTGTACACTCTTTATAATGTAGCAGAGAAATATCCCTAAAGACATCATCTTACGAAATGGAATGGGGAAACAACATACACATTCTCACTAGGGGCACTAGGGGCGTGCAAGGACCTATGCTGCTCCTCTCCTATCTTATCCTGTCTTAGGAATGGCAACTGAATCAGTCAGAGGAGGGCACACAATTAGAAAGGATTGAATGAGTTCCTATTCCAGAGGATATTACTGGAAGTCAAGGAAAAGGAACCATAACGTGAATAAAAGGAATTTAAAAAGTGCTTAAAGCATTATAAAAGAAAGATCATTTCCGTGTAGAACTATCAAAGAGAAAAAAATACTAGCAGAGACAACTTCATCTAAAATAGCGGAAAAATAGGAGAAGGAGGAGGAAAGAAGGGAGGAGGAGAGGAGACAATAAAAATTTAGGCATAAACTTAAGAACTGTGTGAAGATCACAGGAGGAAAACCCCAAAGAGCCCTGAAAAAACACAACAAAAGACTTGAGCAAATAGAAAGATACCTGTGCTCTTTGATAGAATGACCCAACATCATGTAGGTGTCAACTTTCCCTGGGTAATTACTTTTTAATGTGACACAGATAAAATACCAAAAATGTTATTTTGGGAGTAATAAAGGATGACATCAAAGTTCACATTAAAAAAAAGAATAATACATTAGGTACAGTTTGAACGCTAAAGCCAGGAGAGTAATTCATTTTTTAAAAAGAGATTTTTAAATTTATTTTAGAAAGAGAGGGAGAGAGAAAGAGAGAGAGCAAGCAGGGGGAGGGGCAGAGGGAAAGAGAGACTCTCCAGCAGACCCCTCTGTTGAGTGTGGAGCTCAACACTGGGTTCAATCCCAGGACCCTGAGATCACAACCTGAACTGATATCAAGAGTTGGTTGCTTAAAGGACCGAGCCACCCACATGCCCCAAATAATGCATTTTAACTTATTGAACTAACAAACAAACATGAGCATAGTTATAAGTAGATAAAATATTGTAATAAATCATCAACATGGACCGATCACCTAGCTTCAGTGATTATCAGTTTGTTGACAATCTGCTTTTATATATTTCCCTTTGTACTCAACCCAATTCCCTTCTTTTTATACTACACAAAGTTACTTCTTACATAAAACTCCCACCTCATAGGAAGCATAGAGTTGGAAAGTTATTTTCTCACTTGCTATGTGAAATCTTTCTAACCTGTGGCATGGTATAATAATGGTTGCAGAGAAGATCCAAGAGCCATTGGGTGAGTACGTGTTGTCAGCAGGAGAGCCTGACATCCTCCAAGTATTATCGCCCAGATTACAAAAGGAAACGTCTACTCTGTAGACGTTTCGTATCCAAATTTGTATCCAAATTTTGGGACGATTTACAACAAAACTGGCCAGGACTCATTAAAAATATCGATGTCCTGAAAGAACAAAAACATTGGTTGGGATGGGAATGACATGAACAGAGACTGGACACACACAGCGTTCATACACGGTGCGTGAGCACCAGCTGGGTTCCAGGACCACACAAGAGGGAGCCGTGAGAAAAGCATTCTGTGGGCATCCTGGGAAATTTAAGTGTGGGCTGATTATCAGGGGGTAGGACAGACTCAAAATTAATTTCTTGGGTGCGGCATGGTAATGGTATTGCAGTTAGAGAGGAAGGTGTCTTTTTACCCAGAAAATGCATGCAGAAATAGTTGAGATTAAGGCAGCATATCCTCTGCAGCTTATTTAAAAATATTTCAGCGAACAGTGTATGTATGGTGAGAGATCCAGAGAGAGGGAGAGGTATAAAGGAAAGGATTGCTCTAAGTATTATTCTTTCAACGTCATGTACCTATAAACTTTTCAAAATAGAAAGATAAGATAAAAAACAATTAAGTGTGCATGCATGGAAATCAGAGAGAGAGAGACTAAGAAAGAGATCAAGAGAGGGAAGGTAGGAAGGGGAGAAAGCAAATGAAACTGGGCAAAACGAAAGGCAAATGGGTCTCACGCACCAGAGGTAAGGTAATAATGAGGTAGAATTTCCCACCCTTTTGAGATACTATACCTTCCCACATTGAACAATAACGGAAAAAGTTGAAAAGGCATCACAAAAAGTAAAATACTCCTCAGGGGGGAAAAACAAAAAACAAAAACTCCCCAAAAAACAAACAAACAAACAAACAACAAACAAAAAAACCATGATGCCACATACAAGTGCCAGAGAGGCTAATGAAGAAAATATAACCCAGAAAAGAAAAAGAAATTTCCAA
This sequence comes from Ailuropoda melanoleuca, assembly GCF_002007445.2. Taxonomy (NCBI): domain Eukaryota; kingdom Metazoa; phylum Chordata; class Mammalia; order Carnivora; family Ursidae; genus Ailuropoda; species Ailuropoda melanoleuca. Next base: position 114,912,292 of record NC_048218.1, on the reverse strand, counting down.
GGGCCTCAAGTATAAAAACTCTAACAATGATGCAAGTTTAAAAGGTAACAAATCTCAAGAATTAAAAACAAAAACAAAACTGATGAAACAATTGAATGAAATTAAAAAGGAGACTGGAGACACTGTTGGTGGGAATGCAAACTGGTATAGCCATTCTGAAAAATAGTATGGAGATTCCTCAAAAAGTTAAAAACAGAGCTACCCTAAAATGCATCAATTGCAATACTAGGTATTTACCCAAACAATATGAAAATACTCATTCGAACGGATACACGAACACCGATGTTTATGGCAACATTATAAACACTAGTCCAATTAAGGAAGCCACCCAGGGGTCCATTGACTGATGAAAGGATAAAGAAGCTATGGTAGGGGCACCTGGGCGGCTCAATCCATTAAGCATCTGACTCATGATTTCAGCTCAGGTCATGGGATCTCAGCTTTATGGGATCGAGGCCCACATGGGGCTCCTCACTCTACATGGAGTCTGCTTGAGATTCTCTCTCTCCCTCTCACTCTACCCTTCACCCTGCTCGTGCTCTCTTCCTCTCTGTCTAAATAAATAAATAAATAAAATCTTTAAAAAAATAAGAAAAAGATGTGATAAATATATATATAGATATCTATATCTATATATATAATAGAATATTATTCAGCCGTAAAAAAGAATGAGCTCTTGACATTTGCAACAACATGGTGGAGCTAGAGAGTATTGAGCTAAGCTAAATAAATTAGAGAAAGACAAAAACCATATGGTTTCACTCATATGTAGAATTTAAGAAACAAAACAAATGAGTATAGGGGAAAAAAAGAAAGAGAGAGACAAACCAAGAAACAGGCTTAGCTATAGAGAACCAACTGATAGTTTCCAGAGGGGAGGTGTGTGGGCGATGGGTGAAATAGGAGATGGGGATTAATGAGTGCACTTGTGCCGAGCACAGGGTGAGGTATGGAAGTGTTGAATCACTATATTGTACACCTGAAACTAATATTGCACTGTATGCTAAGTAACTGGAATTTAAATAAAACTTAAAAAAAGGAGACTGGAAAAATAAGGATGACAGAGGAACAAGAACATGATTTCAAAGCTTCAGAGTTAGAAACAAAGAGGGCAGACTCAGCAAGATCAGAAGAGCTTCCAGAAGGAACTAACCCTCCAGACATCTTGAATTTTGGACTTCTGATCTCCAGAAGTGTCAGAGAATAACACAATTGTATTTATTATATTATATATTATATTATATTATATTATATTATATTATATTATACTGTATTTTTCTTTTAAATTTATTTTTAAATTTTGAAGCCACCCAGTTTGTGAAATAAAGAACATATTAGAACATCTGATAATACAGTTGTCCCCTGCCCACCTTATCTGTGGGGGATATATTCCAAGACCCTAGCAGATGCCTGAAACCATGATAGCCTTATATATACTTATGTTTTTTTTTTTCCTATACACACATACTTATGAGAAAGTTTCACTGATCAATTGGTCACAGTAAGAGATTAGCAACAATAAGTAATAATAAAATAGAACAGTTGTATTGATATACTGAAATAAAAAATTATGTGAATGTGGTCTCTTTCTCCAAATCTTATTGTCCTATACTCACTCTACTACTTGTGACGACGTACGATAAAGTGCCCCTGCGATGAGGATGAGGCAAGGTGAATGACGTAGGCATCATGACGTGGAGGCAGGCTGCTACTGACCTTTTGAGGATTCCTCTGAAGGAAGATCATGTGCTTTGACAATCATGTCAATCATGACTGTCAATCATGTCAAATCATGTGCACTGACAAGGGGATAACTGAAACCTTGGAAAACAAAACTGGATATAAAGGGGGTCAATACTTTGCTCAGTTTAGAGAAGAATTTGAAATAAAGGTAGTCCTATGGCAGTAATAAAATATGGTAGATCTATTTGGAAGAGAATTTTGAAGATCTACTGAAATGTAAAATTTCCCTATGACATTAATTCCATAACTGTTTCTATCATAGGGAAACTCCCATCTACCTGCATATTTATTGAGTATTGTAATAGAATAGATTGTAAACAAACTTGATGTCCACTATTGAAAGTCTCCCTAAATGTCCTGGTAAATTAAAATACATAGAACTGCCCAGCGGTCAAAACCACTGAGTTAGACTTACACGTACCAACACACATTCTGATGATACTGCTGAATGAAAGCAAGGAAAGGCAGCCTTATAAACATGACAGAACTTTTGCTAAATGTAATAAAGTTGAAAATAAAAAACGAGATATTTGCAAGAGTACATATATATGTTGAAAGTAAATAAGAGGTAAAAGGATAAACATCAAACTGATAAGAGTATTATTTCTGAGAGTCAGAGGGGGAGGCTGGGAAGAGGGGACTTTGGTTCTCCATCAACAACACTTACTTCTGTTCTGAATGCTTACATTTTCAAGAATTCTATAACCATGGATTCCCATTTTTAAAATCTGCTATTATCATACTGATGTATAAATGACTGATAATAGAGAGAACTCACAAACTGGACCACAGAGAATTCATTTAGAATAATTCCCTTAATATGAAGGAAGTGTTGAATCTGCAGGTGGAATGAGCACAAGAAAAAATTCCCCCAAATAACGACAACATAAAACCCCACCCAACACGTGAGTAATATTTAAATAATTTAATTTCAAAATTACAGGAATAATTCTTCAGGGAACCAGACCAAGAGAAAGCTGCATATAAAATAGAATCAACTTCTAGATTTCTCTACAGAAATTTTTAATATCAGAAGAAAACCTAGCCAGATATTGAAGATAAGTTTGATCCACATTTTATACCCAGCAGCATAACAAAGGTCCAGACATTCTCAAACACTCATACCAAACCAAACCAACCAAACCAACCAACCCTGGGGGAAAATAACAGTAAAATACCTTTTAAAAAATCCAATGATTAAATCCAACTAAATCAAAGAAAATTTAAGATACAATTAGCCACTGTTCTTGGCTATCCTCCTGTCATTAACAGAATGCAAACCATTTCACAACTGTGCCTATCTCCTCCCATTTATTCCTTGTCTCTCTTGGTCTCTTGTTCTAGTCAGCTCTCTCTGTAAGGTTCCCTTCTTTCTGTTCTGGCTGTGTTTCTTCAAAAATTGAAAAGATAACTTTTCAGTTTCTACTATATAATATTTGCATCTATCTTCTGCTATAATAAATCCTTCATCTGATCACTATTCCCCATTTTTATTGCTTTTAAATATTTTTGTTAATGACAGATGACTCTCTGGACAATATATTTTTGTAGTGAAGACACATTTGATAGTCATTAAAGTCCTTCAGTCTGACTTCGGTTCATTTTCTTTTGTGAGAACAAATTAAAAATAAATTTAATAGATTATATTGAAAGAAATATTCAGTGTGATCCTCACTCTATTTTCTGAACTATGTGCATCATTCTAAAGAGAGATGTCAGGAAAGATATTCACCAAAAGCTAATGATGGTTATTTCTGATGATAAGACAATTTTTACTTTGTTTTGGCTTTAACTTCCTTTCTGTGTTACTTCAGTTTTTTAAACTTAGTAGGAAACATTAAGACAGATTTAAAATGTCAATAATATAAAAAGGTACATTGTTAAAGTCCGAGCTCTAAGAGTTTACTGATGCAGCATTTCTTTCAATAAAGATGTCTTGTGTCATTTATGAATTGAGTTTCTATTATCTATTAGGGTTCAGGGAAAAATTGACAAAGATTTATCCCATAAAGCATGGAGAGGGTGACACAAACAGAACTAAAGAGAAACATAATAATAATAATAATAATAATAATAATAATAATAATAATAAAACCTTCTGTAAGTTCTAAGGAAGAAATAAAGAGAGAATTAGACTAGAGGGTAATTCCAATCAACTCTGTGGGGGTGAGCTTGCTCAGAAACAGATGAGGGAGAGGAATCGTCCATGTGGAGGGGATTCCAGGCCAAACAGAGTCTGTGCTGGAGCCCGAGACCCCAGGGAAGTCTAAAGGGATGGAAAGGAGAGGAGGTTTAGATGTTACCAGAGTCTGGAAGGAATACAGTTTTTGAAAGAAAGTTGGGTTTTGTTAGAAATGCAAGGAGAAGCCACTGGAATATATTAAGCTAAAGATGAGCAAATATATGAGTTAATGTGTCACCATTCTTTCTGGAAAATACACTGGCGGCTTCTGTAACAGAATGTCAGGGATCAGGTGGGAGGTCACCTCGGAAGTTCTGCTGAGAAGAGGTGGTTCAGATAAATCTGGTCAAAGTGGTGCTAGAGACAAGCTTGGGACCTGCCTGAAGGTAAGACGGTCAGAAAAGTGGAAAGAGGAAAGGGAGGAATGGGGTTCTCCATCCAGTCTCTTCTCTGATAATTATGACACCAAGTACCAAGCTGGGTGACAGATTTAGGAGGGAATCGAGTAAAAATGAGAACTTTAGAGAAACGTGACACAGAGAGAAGCTGAAAAGAGCCAGAGCTCCAACTTATTGCAGTGTCTCAACCTTGAGAAGGACGGAAAGAAGGACTGATAGCAGCTGTGCCCAGAAACATGGGATTTTGTCTGCAGCTACATTTCTACATTTTGTTTCTCATTGGTTTTAAATGATGGGCACGGCAGACTTTGCTCAGAGGCAGTCAGCCATACACTCTTTCTATCACTTCTTGATTTCACAGACACTTTCAGGGACAGACTCAATGGAATTTTCCTTTAGCTAATTATTTTGACTAATGGAATGAGTCCTAAACCAAGTCAGGCACAGAGTCTTGCCAACAAGGAGACTGACTGCCCAGGAACGTCCTACAATCGGCGCCTCCCTGCACGTAGTAACAAAGGGCACGAAGTGTGCAAGCTCAGCTCGCATCACCGGCTATCCTTGGAATGTGAAAGGTAAATGATGTCTATCCATTCATGAAAACTCATTTATTTCATGGTGTGTTCTAAAATAGCCTTCCTTCCCTCCCTGACAATTTCTGATGATTAGAATGTAGTTTCATTTTCTTTTTGGAGTTCCTGTGGAACACAGCAAGCCCCTGGGGCAGGGTTCTTTACCTTCACAGTCTGTTCCTCGGAGATGCAAAGTTCTAGAAGTGATGACTTTAAAATGGAAATGTGTTTTTTCCCAGAGCCCTTCTTTTTTGAAATATATTTGGCTAGATGTATTAAAAGTAATAAAATTGTTGGGGACGCCTGGGTGGCACAGCGGTTAAGCGTCTGCCTTCGGCTCAGGGCGTGATCCCGGCGTTCTGGGATCGAGCCCCACATCAGGCTCTTCTGCTATGGGCCTGCTTCTTCCTCTCCCACTTCCCCTGCTTGTGTTCCCTCTCTCGCTGGCTGTCTCTATCTCTGTCAAATAAATAAAATCTTTAAAAAAAAAAAATAAAATAAATAAATAAAAGTAATAAAATTGTTACAGTTTTTCCTAATGACATCCAGGATAAATACTTCTAAATAGTAATCAGAGATACACAAGACTGACATATAATAGTATTTGTTGCACTGTTATTATATTAGCTCAAAAATTAGGATTTATGTAATTTACCAACAAGGAACAAATATTGTATATAGGGTATGATTTCAATTTTATAATAAAATAAATCTATGTACATATATGCGTAGCAAAAGAACATTAGGTAATGCATCAAAACGCTGACATTATTTGTTTCAGGTGGTAGAATTTTATCGTTTTTTTTTTCTTTTCAATACTTGTCTATTGTCCAAATTTCAGTAAATAGCATGCATTGTTTAACATGAAGAAATATAAATGCTATACCAATGTAATAATTTGCAGTAAGAGTGTAAATATGTAAAAATTATAACATAGTGATTCAGAATTATACAGGCATGTGCTCTGGGTCGCCTGGGTGGCTCAGTCAGTTGAGCATCGGACTCTTGATTTCAGCTCAGCTCATGATCTAAGGGTCATAAGATTGAGCCCCATGTCCAGTTACATGCTTAGCAGGGAGTCTGAGATTCCTTTCTCTCCATTTCCCTCTGCCCCTCCCCCGTCTCAGATAAATAAATAAATCTTTAAAAAAATAAGAGCACACATTCTGAATGATCCCATAGTCCACATTAATTCAGTGCGGAGGAAATGAGGACAAAGAGAAGCCAGACTGTACCTACAAGAGAAAATAGTAGGAGCTTCAGAACTCCTCACAAAGAAGGAGGTATTTGATGATATCTTGGGTGTTGGAGCATGCAAATGTGTCAAATTGGATATAGAACTCCACTGGTAAAAAAGTTGAAAAGCCAAAATCTAAGTTTGCATATATCCCTCCATAATCATACCTCTATTTAGGTTTAATGTCTCCATCACTATAATCCTATTTAGGTTTAATGTCTCCATCACTATAATCTTCACAAATCATGTTTTCCAGCCAGTGAAATCTGCTGGTTTTCCCCTAATGGATTCATTCTTAATCCCACCATATGCTTATTAGGTGTCTCCATGTCTTTTATTTTTTCTTCTTTGCACTTAAATTAATGCAATACAGGTGACACATAGATTATAACAAGTCATGCTGAAACAGTTCAAACATTCCTTCAATTTTTTATGGATTGAATTTTTATACATTGTACAATAATACTCTTCAAATGTTTTCACGTGGAAAGCATAGTCTTTTTATGCTTGCTTTGAGTATCACTTGATGGCCATGATGCTACGGGACAAATTTTAGTTTCAGCCAATGTGGCAATAAGGTAGAGGGTTGTTCACTCACTTAAATGTCTGAAGAAGTGCCCTTCCTCCCTTGTGTTGGCTGCGTTCCACCCTGCTCAGCCCTGTAAAGGGGAGTCAGGGAGTCAGCACTTACAGGGATACTATTATAGTTTTGGATAATTTATTTTAGCTCCTAGAAATTTCCAGATACTTGGTTTTTTGTCATGCATTACATGTAAAATTCAACCAGGTTTCTGATTTCCTGAAATCTTCTTGTTGATAGTTAGCAGGGACTGTTCTAGACAAACTTCTAAAGCAAAAAAAAAAAAAAAAAAAAAAAAAAAAAGAGAGAGAGAGAGAGAGAGAAAGAAAAGTCTTGCACTTTTCCCCTAGATATTTTATGAAGTAGTGTGGGTGGTTGGAAAAACAGTGAACGAAATATAAAAGAAGCACATACAGACTGGAAGGAGAGTCGGGTATGCCTAATTCTGGGTTAACTGCAGATATGTGTGAGGCATTGGCATTAGTTTCCATCTGTACCCAATAAAGAGTTCAAACAAACATTTTCCTGGGAAAAATACTAGGTCTGAGAAAGTCTTCTTTTAAAATATCTGAGTTCTATGAACTTCTGCTGTGTACCTCGCTCTTTAAACTACAGTTCATCTGCTGTTGGCTGTTCTTTATTTTGCATTACAAAACAAAACAAAACAAAAACAAAAACAAAAACAAAAACAAAAACAAAAAGAATAAGAGAAACAACCCTTTTCTGTCTGCAGTTTCCCAGAGTGAAATGGCTCTTTCTTTAGCCTGAGTGACTTGCTTCTTCTCTAAGGTCTTTAGGGACAATCAATGCCTATACAACAGGAGGTGAAAATTGCACTCTTTCTGCTTCAGTTTTAACTGAATTTCTTTTTTTTTTTTAAGGCTTATTTATTTATTTATTTGAGAGAGAGAGAGAGAGAGAGAGAGCAAGCAGGGGGTAGGGGCAGAGAGAGATAAGCAGACTCCCTGCTGAGCAAGGAGCCCAATGCAGGGCTCAATCCCAGGACCCTGAGATCATGACCTGAGCTGAAGTCAGATGCTTAACTGACTGAGCCACCTGGGTGCCCCTTGACTGAATTTCTAAGACAATCGACACAAATTACTTCTCCATAGCAAAATGAGGCGTGAGATTACCTTGCAGGACTACAATCAAAAGGACCAAATCTGGCTTTTTGATTCTCAGACCCTCATGAATTCAGGAGAACAGGAGACTGGGGGTAGTTTTTGCAGAAATTCATTCATGAGTGGTGAGTCTCCAACTCATAGTGTGGGAATGGGCTATTTTCCCTCCCCTCAAACCTGGGGAAAGTTCTCTTAATGGAGCCACAGCTTTTATGTGTCCCCTGGGTCTTGAAAGATGTGTTGGTCCCTTCCTTATACCTGAGAAAACTAACAGGCAAGATACTGTGTCCCTGCAGAGTGAATGCAACCATGGGGATGGTCCCACAACTCTGTCTGAGACCCTCTCCACTCCACCATTGCCCCTGGCTCCAGCTGACACAATAAGATTTATTATTCACTGACTTTTCTCTCCACTAGGTACAAGTTCCATAAAAGCAGGGCCTCACCTGCCTTACATACTGCCCACACCTTGATAAGAAACAGCCAACCTTGGGCACCTGGGTGGCTCAGTCCTTAAGGGTCTACCTTCAGCTTTGGGCGTGATCCCAGGTTTCTGGGATTGAGCCCCGCATCAGGCTCCCCCGCTGGGAGCCTGCTTCTTCCTCCCCCACTCTGCCTGCTTGTGTTCCCTCTCTCACTGGCTGTCTTCTCTCTGTCAAATAAATAATAAAATAAAATAAAATAAAATAAAATAAAATAAAATAAAATAAAATAAAATAAAATAAAATAAAATAAAATAAAATAAAATAAAATAAAATAAAATAAAATAAAATAAAATAAAATAAAATAAAATAAAATAAAATAAAATAAAATAAAATAAAATAAAATAAAATAAAATAAAATAAAATAAAATAAAATAAAATAAAATAAAATAAAATAAAATAAAATAAAATAAAATAAAATAAAATAAAATAAAATAAAATAAAATAAAATAAAATAAAATAAAATAAAATAAAATAAAATAAAATAAAATAAAATAAAATAAAATAAAATAAAATAAAATAAAATAAAATAAAATAAAATAAAATAAAATAAAATAAAATAAAATAAAATAAAATAAAATAAAATAAAATAAAATAAAATAAAATAAAATAAAATAAAATAAAATAAAATAAAATAAAATAAAATAAAATAAAATAAAATAAAATAAAATAAAATAAAATAAAATAAAATAAAATAAAATAAAATAAAATAAAAAAATAAAATAAAATAAAATAAAATAAAATAAAATAAAATAAAATAAAATAAAATAAAATAAAATAAAATAAAAAGTAAAATAAAATAAAATAAAGCAAAATAAAAAAAGAAACAGCCAACCTAAATTCCAAAAACCCTGGCTGAAGGAACATCTGATAATTTACTAAAATGTGGGGTACGTGGAGATGGAGATGTTCGGAGCAGTTCCTGGGCCTCCAGGAGGCCTCAGTAGCTCAGGAGACAGATGAAGCTGGCACTGATGTGACCATTTATTTTATTTTTTATTTTTTTAAGATTTTATTTATTTATTTGACAGAGAGAGACAGAGATTTAACAGTACAAGCAGAGGGAGCAGCAGAGGGAGAAGCAGATTTCCCGCTGAGCAGGGAGCCCAACGTGGGGCTCAATCCCAGGACCCTGGGATTATGACTTGAGCCAAGGCAGCCAGCCGTTCAACAGACTGAGCCACCCAGGTGTCAAGATTTATTTTACGCTGATGAGAATTTGAGAATATAGATAAGCAAGCCGGTGACTTAGTGCATGATGTTCTGAGAGTGAAGAAGGAAAGTGGCAGGTGTGGGAATAATGTTTCCTCCTTTTGATCTGGGAAATTTAAATAATGACATTCTGTGTGAAGACATCTGGCAAGCTTATTACTGGATCGCCGTCATAGTGGCTAATGTGTATTGAGTATTCTCTGTGCCAGTCCCTCCTCTGGGCTTGTCATCGAACAAGCTCATTAACCTTCATAGCAAAACTAGGAGGAAGTTACTCTTTTTAGGCCCATTTTTTCAGAAGATAAACTAAGGCACAAAATTAGGATTCAGAAAAATGTTTTTGCTATTTCTAATTGCAAAAAAAAAAAAAAATTGACACTTGTAGCAAGTGCAATTCTGAATTGCAGTAAAAATTTTCCAAAAAGTCCACAATTTAGAAAATCCCTAATTAAAATGCAAACCTTTGTCATATATTTAAGTCCATTTAAAATAAGCCAACATTAAAAATGCAGTTATTATAAAGATGGAAAAAATTAGGAAGTCTGTGGAAAAGGGTTATGAAGGTATACTAGAAATCTGGGTCTTGTCTGAAAAACAGTCTTTGTAACTGTTTTGATCCCAGCTTTGGAGGAGCAAGGTACAGGAGAGAATGATATGTGTACTTGACCCTTGGCCAATGCACAGGTTAGGGCTGCTGCAACCCAGCTCAGTTGAAAATCCCAGTATAACTTTGAACTCCCTAAGACCTTAACTACTAATAGCCTACTGTTGACCAGAAACCTTATCGATAACAGAAAGTGAGTAACATATATTTTGTACATATATATTATTTTCTGTATTCTTACAATACCATAAGAAAAAAAAATACATTGACAGCACTGTGTATATATTTACTGAAACAAATCCATGTATAAGTGAACCCCCACAGGTCAAACCCATGTTGTTTAAGGGTCAACCGTATATACAGCTTAGAACAAATTATCTGCCCAAAATGGATTTCTCCTGACATAATTGGTGTATACATACACACACACATACATACACACGCACATTATATATATATATATATATATAACCAGTGTGTGAAATATTGAGGTGACAGCTGCTGGGGAACCTCACTGTGGAGAGGGTCTGCCTTCAAATGCACCGTGCTTCCTTCCACTACACCCCAAATATTAAGGAGAAACAGGTGGCACGATTTTTCAAGGACTACTGAAGCTATTATTAAACTATAAAGATGTTTTCTCCCTGTTGTATTAAACAGTAGAAAACTAGCAACTTTGAATAATGTGCCAGCAGAAAGGTAAAATTCTATTGAGAAATTTAATTTATGTCAGTCTTCTCAGAAAGTCACAACAAAACTGAAAACTGTCACAGAAAAATGGAATGAAGGAAGCAATAGGAAATGCCCCGGTCCTGTCAGGAGCCTCAGAACGGAAGCTGTTTGGTGCGGCTGATCACTTGCAAGTGGCTTTCTCGGCGTCTGATGGCCCTTACATTTCCAGCGAGATTCTACCGCACCCTCAAATGCCTCCTTGATGAAATGTGTCCTCATCAGCTCTGGAGAGCTGGTCAGGACTGACACCTCGTCTGCATGGTCCTAGAATATGTGCTGAAGGCTGGGTTTATCAGAAATGCCACATTTTCCAAATGAAGTCTTGAGGATTTACAAAATGTAAGAAAGTTCAGCAAATTTGAGAAACCTAAGGGCAATGATAATTCAAAAATGCTTAATAATTCATGTGCTTTGCAGTGAATTTAACTATTTTATCAGTGAACTTAAAACACTACATTTCTGGTTTTCTTCATTTGTTTCTAACTTATAAGCACTAGTTACAATACAGATAGAATGCTACTATCCTCTCCAATTGGGAATATGCAGTACAGATGGCCCTTGAACAATACCGGCATTAGGGGTACAAGCTCCCACATAGTCAAATATCTCTGTGTGACTTTTGACTCCTCCAAAACTTAACTGCTAACAGCCTACTGTTGAACTGAAGCCTTCACAATAATACAAACAGTTTTGCATGTTATGTGTATTATATACTGCATTCTCACAAGGAAGTAAACTAGAGAAGAGAAAAATGTTAAGAAAATCGTAAGAGAAAATACATTTGCAATATTGCTCTGTATTTATAAAGAAAAAAAAAATCCACATATTAGCAGACCCACACAGTTCAAACTCATGCTGTTCACGGGTCCACTGTACATAAATTGTTATTAAGTAGCATAGAACAATGCTATCTCTTTATTATTTTTTTTTATTAACACTAAAACTTTCATTATGACTGTCTAGGTACTTTTTTTTAATTTAAAAAATATTTATTTGTTTATTTGAGAGAGAGAGAGAAAGAGTGTACAGCACATAGGAGGGGAAAAGGAGGGAAAAGAGGGAGAGGGAAAAAATCTCAAGTCGATTCCACACTGAGCGTGACCCCAATTTAGGGTTCAATCTCACCCTGAGGTCATGACCTGAATCAAAACCAAAAGTCAGTTGCTTCACTGACTGAGCTGCCTAGGTGTCCCTTAGGTACATTTTAAAACAACTGGTATTTTGAGAAGTGTCATCTAATAGCCCTTTTTTCAAATGCAACATTTTTATAGTAATCTGAATTTAATTAAAATTACATGAATTTAAATCTGATTATAATCATTCATCTGGAAGACACAATCTGATATTTACTCTGTCCCAAAAATCTACATTTTTGGATATAATTGTTACTCAGTCTACCCCTATCATAGAACAATGGAGATTTTATTTACAGTAGGAAGTTTATAATACCTTTTAAGATCAGCGATTTCTTTGCATTTGCCTTCATGACTACTTTTGGTTTCCAAGGTCAGTACAAGCTCTTTAGATGTAAAAAGTTCCATTCAGAATCCAGGTGTTACAGTTAATGATGATACTGATGGGAACTGCCACTTGCTGAGAATGTACTATGTACTGGTTTTCCTATTAAGCATTGTCTATTCACTGCATCAGAAACACCTGGAGAAAATTTTAAAACAAAACGAATACAGGAAACCTGTGCCTAGGTCTCTTCTGAGACCAAATGAACATCCAAGTTGGGTGTGGCAGGTCCAAGGGGGGAGTCCACGTCACAGGCTGGGATGCACTGTCCTCGACTGAGCCTTGTATGGGGACCACATCCCTTAGTCCCCAAGTCACCACAGGAGAACTGTACTCAAGAAATCAGTGTTTAGAGGATTTAAGCAACTTGCTCAATTTCACACAGTTGATATGTCAAACCTGGATTTGATACATGTAACTCTGATCAAAGCCTTTGAGAAGTATTTTGGTGGGATAAAGGACTGATGGGACTTGACACTTCCTCCACACATATGATTATTTTTGGTAAATTCACCGTCAACATAGGTGATAGATACGCACGTGCTACATACGTGCACACATACATACATAAATTAGGTGATAGATATATAGACGGACTTTATTAACTTCTCTGTTACATTCAAACGTGAAGAATTAGGTATCAGTATGACAGTTCTTTGACCTACTTGCTTTTTAGCTTTTATTTTTATTTAGAAATTAGTTTTATGGGAGTCAACATTTTTTTCTAAAGCTGTATGTTTTACCAGGCAAACCCATTTTTCATTCTGGTGTCACAAGTAGTTGCTAAGTTACGAGATTTATGAAAACAACCGCTCCCTGATTCTGTGGCAAAGTGATAGAGTTTTCCTTTGGTTTTGTAGGGTTATTAACAAGATGACTGTCAATTATAAACTTTACTATTATTTTGAACTGCGTAAGGGAAGAATATATTAAAAAGATGACAGAAAAGGTAACTGGCTTGGAAATTAGTGTATTCCATTTCTGGGATGATTTCTTTTCTCACTTCAAATGGGCTCTTCTAGAAGTGCTTTCAGAAAGGCACCAATGTTCTGCACCGCGAGAATTCTTCCCTCCCTGCTTTCTTGTGTTGCTCCCGTCACACCCTGGCCACCGCTTCCTCTTCCCTGGATTCTATGTGCTGCTCCCAGGGCTGTCTCACCGCATCTTTGTTGATGTCTGTTTTGTGTCCTTGAGTGTTTTTGTCTTTATTAATTTAAAGCTTCTTTTGCTTTTGCCCTTGACTTATGCTTCCCATGTGCAAACAAAGAACTGTTGAGTTATGGGATTTGACATTAATTTTCAATTTATTAAAGTTAAAAATTTTAAAGTACAGGCACCTCTGACCTTTAAATTTCAACTTTTGTAAATTGCTATGCATTCTTTTTTTAACCTAGGGAATTAAAAATCACCTTTAGTTATGCTTGGAGCAAGGTTCAGTCAACCTAATTTGAACAGACTAAACTCTGTTTAAAATCGTTTAAAACTTAGTTAATTAAAATTTCTTTAATATATTAAACTATATTTATGAATTTAAGTATTCTTATTAGCAATTTCACATGCCTGACAAGAAACATTTACATGTATAATCAACACAATATTCAAACGCATTTAAATAACTTTTGTGAATATAGTATATTAAACATAACAGTAAACAACATTAGGTAAAACATTGCAACACAAGAATGCACTTGATCAAATTGTATCACATTTTGCTGCTTAAAATGAAAGACCAACTTTCAAGTTTATCTTGAATGTTAACAAAGTTTTATTTTTAAGTTTTGAAGCATAGTTACGTATAATACAATGCACAGATCACATGAGTTCATTTCAGTAACTTTTGACAAATGTATACATTCATGCAATTTACACTTCAAACAAAATACAGAACATTTTCATTGCCCCAGAAAGTTACTTTGTATTGACCCTTCAAAAAATAAACATTCACTGGACATTAATAGACAGTATATAACACTATTATTACTATGGTTTTGATGCACTTTGTCAAATCTCTACTTGGTTATTTAGCTTTAAATATTAAAAAATCCCCTACCTTCTTCAGCAGTGTTTCTCAATCATGGGCCATGTTGCCCCACAGGGTGACATTTGGCAATGTCTGGAGACGTTTTTGGTTGTCACAACAAGGGGGATACCTCAGGCATTTAGTGGGTAGTGGCCAGAGCTGTTGCTAAACAGGACAGGACAGCCCCGCCCCAGCAAATGTCAGTAATGCTGAGGTTGAGAAACATTGTTTTTAAGGATACAGATTGACCAGTCCAGGCTGAGGTAACTGGGTCCAAATTTGTCCATAATTTTGCTTATCTATCAGGGACATAAGTCTGGGATATATTTAGAAGCTAAACATATTTTCAACAAGATTTTCTACCCTGAGCTCAGAAAGATATGTTAGGCCCTTTATATAATTGATATATCTACAGGGTACCCCTCCCACCCACCATGCAGATGCTTATCCAGCAAAGTTCTCAAAATACATCCCCTCGGATCAAGATATACCACAATCAACGATTTGGTGTTATATTGAAAGTATTGCCACCTGGTTCAAGCTTCATCCATAACTCAATAGACATTTTTATGTCTTCCCATTTGGTTTTGAATGACTCTCAAAACTGTCCTTCAGGCCACAATTTCCAAATCATTGCTATGACAACGTTCCCAGGATAATTTGATTTATTCGTATTTTATATAGAGAACCATCCATAATTTCATCATCACTTCTGGACTCAACCTTTTACATCTAAGTCTCCGCCATTTTAGTAAACATCACAGATAAGGGCAAATGAGTTTTTCATCATTCCTCAGTGTCAACATATCATATACAAACTGTATCAAGCCCTTGATTTTTGTTTCTTTCTGTACCTCAAATAGCTCTTAAATCAATGCATTTCTTTCTACCTAACTCTTGCTAGTCTTTCCTTCTGAAACATAGTCCGGCCAATTCCTCTTAAATGATTTTCCTGCCTGTAATCTGACCCCCTATGTTTTATTTGCGGTATTGCATCAAAAATAATCTTTCAAAAGTACAAAAGGTTTGTACCTGTCCGGATTCACGGCCTTTAGTGTTAGCAACTGCTGAATGCTGAAAACCCTCATGACCTCAGTAGCGTAGCCTAGGGGGGTACAATTTTGTCATTTGCACATCTGCAGCAGGGAGCTGACCTAGACATGGCTTGTTTGGGTGAATTCTGCCAACATGGGCTATTTGTCTCAAGTATGTGCAGATCGGATGTTTCACTTTATGCATCAGTGAGGGTTTGGGGGATCTTCTCTGGGTGGAGTCTTCTCTAGGGCAGCTCTGCTGGGAATGCTCAGTTCACACAAATCTCATCTCTGCACCTTTCATCACCTACTGTGACCAGGAAGCTGTCCCGGGCTCATTTTGCATGGTGTTGACAGAAGATTGAGAGCCCAGCAAGGAGCGTGTGAGGCTTCTTGAGGTCTAGCTTCAGAAACTGGCACTTCTTTATTTCTATGTCATTCCAAAGCAAGTCATATGGCTGAACCAAGGGATAGAGTATGTGGGCACACCAGAGTTACCTGGCAAAGGGCACGGGCACAGGGAGGTGAAGAATCAGAGCAAATCATGCAGTCCACCACAGGTAACTTCCCATTGCCCTTAAAGCACTTGTCAAATCACTTCACATGCTCCCAACACCTTGTGTGAGCTCACCTTACAAACCATGCCTCCCTGAGCTGACACCCTTCCTCCTCTCAGCTTAACCACTGCAGACCCACCACGCTCTCTAATCTGAGCCTTGCACATTCTGTTCACCAGGCTTAGATGATTATATCTGGCCTTCGTGTGTGTATTCTTGTCTTCAGTGTAAGTATCAAAATGAGTGAAACATCCCTAGATTGTGTGAAATTTTCCTGATTTTGATTTTTATTGCTCCCTGCATTTTTCTCATGCACTTATTTGTAATTATTTTGCTAATACTTCTGTCTCTAATAGGTGATAGGCCTTGTGGTTGCCAGAGCTATGTGTGATTCTAATTGTATTACTCAAATGATTAATTTTGTTAAAATTGCACCCAAACATTCATTACTTTTATACCGTATTATAATTTTGTTACTTATCATAAGTTTTTAGTTATTTGTCTGTTTTCTGATGAAATCTTGTCTCATGGAAAGGACAAGAAACAGAAAGGCATATTTATTCAATACACATATGCTAAGGTGTTTCACATTCTATTGCATTTGCCTGTCTTAGCTACCCAGACTCCTTTTTAATCCATTTGGAATTGAGGCCTTACGAGGTTAAATCACTAATGTAAGTAACAGAATTAACTAGCACACCAGAACAGGAACTCGGATCTGAAAATCTCTTTCTCTTTGACCCTGATTTTAATTTCCACTGTTACCAAACAAGCCCATGTTTATTTTTCTTCCTGGTTTCCACATACAAAACACTTTTTTCTTCAACATTTGTGTACATGACTCAATAATGTTCTTACATAGTTTAATGGTTGGCCAGCTACTTACTCCCTGAGGAAATTATATAACTTAATTTTAATTAAAGTTTTTAACTTAACTTTAGGAAGACACTTTATAGAGGAAATGCAAACAAAGTTCTCATCAATTAAGAAAATTCTCTCAAAATCATTGAAACGATAGTGAGGAGATTTTGAATGCCTTCAAATAACACTCAGGTGGTCAGTATGCATAAGCCAGCTTACGATCAACTATTTTTCATTCCTTTCTTCCAAGTGGCAAATTCAGGGACCTGAGCTCCCTCCATCATTTGACTCTATGATTTTTAAAAATTATTTTTATTTATTTATTTATTTATTTATTTATTTATTTATTTGAGAGACACAGAGAGAGAATGCAAGTGGGGGCAAGGGCAGTAGGAGAGGGAGAAATCATCCTCAAGCAGACTCCCTGCTGAGTACAGAGCCCAAGGCAGGGCTGGATCCCAGGACCCCAAGATCATGACCTGAGCCAAAATCAAGTCAGAAGCCCAATGGACTAGCCACCCAGGCACCCCCAACTCTATGATTTCTTACTTCACATGAATGAGAGAAAGACCAGGAAAATACATCAGGTCATTTTAGGGTAACAGTCCATTTGCCAGAATTAGACACATGGACTCACCTCTCTTCAAGTGGACCAGGAAATGAGAGGCCAGGAGTTATGTGAAGCTCCATAATGTGGGGTCCAGGATTTACCAGTCAGGTGACTACCTATGAATTCCAGAAAATTTCTGGAAATTGAGGTATGTTCCCAAAGTTTCAACTGGGGAATAGATTTTATCAAGTTTTTCCAAAGTTATCCAGGCATGCATTTTACTGTTTCCCTAATGATCAGCCAAACTTGGTCTTCCCTTGATCACTCAATCTAGCTAATAGATGTCTGACCATGCAGTGACCAAGAAAAAATTCACTGGGATGAACCTTAGTATAACACTCTGGCATGCACATATATGCACACTGGGCTGATTTGATAATCAAGATTTCATTAAACTTTTTCTATGCCATGCATCTGTTAAGTACCTTGCAGATATGTTCTAATTTAATCCTCTCAGGAAAAATTTATGGGGCACATGCTCACTTTAGTTCCTTTTAGAGGTGAGGGAATTGAAGCTCAAGTGAATCGATCTGTTTGGAACTTTAGTGATGATGGTGCTGAGATCCATGCCCAGCTTCACTTGTGAACCAAAGGCTATGATGTGTTTTTTTTTTTAAGATTTTTATTTATGTATTTGACAGAAACAGAGACAGCCAGCGAGAGAGGGAACACAAGCAGGAGGAGTGGGAGAGGAAGAAGCAGGCTCCCAGCAGAGGAGCCCAATGTGGGGTTTGATCCCAGAACTCTGGGATCAGGACCTGAGCTGAAGGCAGACGATTAACGACTGAGCCACCTGGTCACCCCAAGGCTATGATGCTTTTCAAGAAGCTTTAGTCTTTAAAGGTTGAAATGTTGCAGGGATAGCTTTGGGGCTCAGGGGCCATTGACCTCTCAGCTACTAATGTAACACTTTTATTGGAGAATTCCAGGGCACTAAGTTGGAGTAGGGGAGGTCCCTGCTATGTAAGGCAGTGGGGACCGAGGTGAAATACCTACAGATCTGGCCATTAGATCTCCTGGAAGTCCTACTATTTAATAGAACTGAAGGGCATTTCCATTGCCCAAATATGATCCCTTCAGTCACTCGTGAGATCCTGGTAATAAATAAAATCTAAGCAGTCTTACCTCTCCAAGGTCATTATTGCATATGACAGCTATTGTAAATTCACTATCTGTATCACTTCCCCCAGAAAATTAAGCTTCTAATTTTCTTGTGTGCAGACATATTTTATTACAATTTCTTATATATTATAAATTATTACTGCTATGAGTTTCCGTAAGTGGGTGTGAGAGGCTAGAGCAGAGCTGTTATAGACTAGGCATGGACAGAGCAATGGCCATCCTAAACTTGCCAGTGACTACAGAGGTTGACTCCTAGAGACACAGTGATGTCATATTGACTAAATTACGCGCAATGACAAAAACTCTGGCCAACAAAGGATGAGCTCACTGTCCCATACTAGCAATTCTAGGCATTCTGACCATCCAGGAAACATCACTCATTCCAGACACAATGAGCTCCTTCCCTCAGGGGCCCAGGGTGCTCACACCTCACGTGCCCATGATTTTTTTTTTTTTTTGTAATCTTCAGTGAGTATTACATGCGTTTATAAACATTCTTAAAATTACTTCATTTTTTAGAAGTGGTATTAGAATTTCTGTAATATTTAAGTTTCTTTTATCTATTTTGAATTACTACAGCTATTTTAAGAACTGTATACATAGTTAAGCCTATCATAGGCTTATGATAAGTCCTGTAGACTTTTCTTGTATCTTCTGAAATTTGAATGAAATCAAAGGCTTGCTCCCTCTTTCATGAGTGGCTCTCTCAAAGTGTTATCTTGGGGCCCATTGTATAATGAATTTGAAAAGTTTGAGATAGTTCTCAATGTTTAGTTGAGAACTCTCAATGATAGTTCTCTATGTTTGCCATAGGTCATATGAATCAAAAGGTAAAATGTGTTAATACTTTTATAATTAGTAGAACAGTATGTGTTACACTTTGTGCTTCTACTGTGCTATTATAGAGATATATGCAAATTGACAAAAAGATAAATAACAGAACTAAGACTCATTTTACCAAAAATAACACATGCTAGAAGAACTACATGCACATTTTTCATAGGGTTAATATATTTAAAAAAATGTGCACTTTCAGCAAACAAGTGACAATGTGCCCATGCCAGTGAGGTCAAATTAGGTTTGCTGGCAATATTTTCAGATAAGTTGCCCTCTGTAAGTACAACTCAGCCAATTGTGGTATTCTTGCCACATGAGGGTTGGATCAGCACCATTAGTAGAATGCAATATGTTTCTTTTATGACCACACATTCTTCATTGATTCCAGCAGGACGGGATCTCGGGAATTTATAACAGAAAGACTCATTTTTTAATGTCAGTTGGTCAATTGTTGATTAATTAGGTTATTTAAAGAAGTCGTTATTTGGGTTTTAGTTTTACATTTTTGGTATTACATTACTGAATAGTTCTTGATATTCTGTAATGTTCCACGCTACAATTTGAGTCATCTGCAATATTATTAACGTATAGTCTGTGGACACCAGGGTGGGGGGATATCCTTGGGTGTACTTCAAGAAAACCATAATTGTCTGAAGTTGTAAACAAACATTCTTATGTCCATAAGATCATATTTCTGGTAATATTTCTTATAGACTTAATTAGACTGTTCCAGGTTCTATAACACATAAATGTACTCTGTGATTGAAATAATTACTTTAAAATCTACAAAGCTCCTAATAAAACAAGAACAAAATTAGTTAATTGTTATGGACTGAATGTTTGTGTCTTCCCGCAAATTCATATGTCGAGGCCCTACCCTCCAGTGTGGTTGTTTTTAGAGATGGGGCCTCAGAGGAAGTAATTCAGTTGAATGAGGTCATAAGATTGGGGCCCTCATCTGATACGTTTATTGTCCTTACAAATGAAACAGAGAGCTGGTCTTTCTCCATTCATGTAGAAGAAAAGCCATATGAGAACAAAGCAAATATCTCTGTCTACAAGCCAGGTGAGACCTCTTACCAGACACCAAACCCTGTGGACCCTGATTTGAGACTTCCAGCCTCCAGAAAATACATTTCTCATGTCTAAGTCATACCACCTGCTGCATCTGTTATAGCAACCTGAGTGGAATTCCATTTATTGGTGAGAGAATGTTAAGACTAATCCTAAACATGGATCCTGAATATAATGCTATTTAAAGAATTTAGAGAAAGTCCATATCCCCTAAGTTTGTTTGAACTTTGGTATCTAAATGCCTTAAATTCCATAATTAAAAATAATCTTCTTGGGTCCCCTGGGTGGCACAGCGGTTAAGCATCTGCCTTCAGCTCAGGGAGTGATCCTGGCGTTATGGGATCGAGCCCCACATCAGGCTTCTCCGCCATAAGCCTGCTTCTTCCTCTCCCACTCCCCCTGCCTGTGTTCCCTCTCTCACTGGCTGTCTCTCTCTGTGTCGAATAAATAAATAAAATCTTTAAAAAAAAAAAAAGAATAATCTTCTTTGGGGTTGTTTTCTTCCATCCTGATAACCAAACACTTAAGAAATAAAACCAAGTTTCTACATATTTCTTGGTGGTGAGATGATTGGAAGGATGCTGTTAGGAGATGGAAGAAACAGGTTTTGTGGCTGAGACTTTACTGAAGGCACCATTCATTCACCTGTTCACCACTTGCCTTCTCTTAGTCTGCAGCGTGGAATCCTGACAAAGACCAAGAGCATCTCTTAATCTTCTGTTTGCCATCAGACTACAGCTCATTCTATTGCCAACAGTTTTAATGTAACATAGCTAGCTGTGTTGTGAAGTGATAATTCAAGCTGGCCTTCAGAAACACAATTACATAGTTGCCTTTGAACCAAGATTAATACACTGCTATATTCCCAACACACACACACACACACACACACACACACACACACACACACCCCACCACCACCACTGCCACCACCACCATACATTTCAAAATGTGTCTTTTTTAGGTGGTTGACCTGTATTTCCTCTTCCCTGACAAAATTAATAATCCTGTGTAAGAATATAAAATGGTTCAATAAACATTTATAAAATAATAAGCATGTTTCCAGAATCTGTTATTGTTTTTATCTGCTTACTCATTTTGGAAAAAGTGAAGGTAATCTGATTCAGCATTGGATTGATAAAGTAAAGATTTTCAAGGCTGGACTCCATAATAAAAAGAAATATCATGATTGCCATGGATGTGATTTGCAGATAAGAGGAAGTTTAAAATTCTATCAAAATCTGATGTAGGAGGTTTTTGAGATATTTTTAAAAAGGTGAGATAAATAATTTTTACAGAATTCCGTATCAGTATTATAAGTCATGAAGAATGAAAAACACCTAAATGTGAATGTAAAGGAAAGATGAAATATTTAATAGGTCCAGAGAAAAATCTCCTTTTAGACATGAAAAGCTTAAAGCCTACTCTTAGATGTGGCTATGTCACTATAAAAAATCTGTTGTGGAAATTTCCTTTTGCTGTAACTCATTTCAGAGAAAAGATAAATCCAGTAGGAACTCTGAGTATTATGGATTCATCACTTTGATTCTGCAAACACTTGCTGAGTGCCTACTGTGTACAGTTCTGAGCAACTCTGGCAAACTCCGGTGCATGTCACCGTAAAAAGGTTCCATATTCACATACACAGAGGAAACCTACATTGTTCAAGGGTATAGAGGAAAATGAAAGCAACTGTGAACCCTCCCTCTCTAATGTGTTTCAGCATTATTAGGGCAATATTTTCCTAGAATGAATAGATGAACTCAACTCTTGATTGACAGTTCTCACAGATGGTGTTTTCATTTTGAAAACAATCTAATCCTAGAGCCCCAGAGTTGCTACTAAATCCAACTTAATACCGTATATGGCAGACAAATGCGTTTTTCCTTCTTCTGTCTCAGCAGACATGGAAAAACCTGGCCAAAGCACTGTATAATAATGCTTCATGTACTTGCAGAAATTAGCAATATTACCATGTCACAAAATCCTCCACAGAAATGATAGCTGTTGATGAAAATCCTTCTTGAATTCCAGGATAGAAAAGAATGACTTGTGAGAGTAAATGTATCCAAGAAGCTCGGTATTTCAAGTTATTTTGCATGGATTAATTTTTTTAACAATTCCTTCTACCACTTTGGAAATAAAATACATTAAATTTGGGTGGATATTAAAAACTCTTCCATTCATTGGTTCTAAAGTACATCTCATGTAATACTTTGACTTCCTTCTCTTCTCCATATTTCTCTCCCACTTCTACTGGCCTTGCTATATAGTGTGTGTAGTTTTAAGCTATAAAATAGGTATTGTGAGTTTGGTTTTTTTAAAACATGAGATGGAGAACAAGGGTCTAAGAGAAGTACAAGGAGAGGGTTGTGGCAATTTGGATGAAAGAGTTTATGCGTGTGTGTGTGTGTGTGTGTGCATATGCCTGTGTGTGCATGTGTCTGTGTGTTTTGTGCATGCTTCTATGCGTCTGTGCCTCTGTGTATATTCATATGCATGTGTGCATGCTTCTGTGTGTGTGTGCATGCCTGTGTGTGTGTATGTTGGGGATTTAAGGAGGAATTTTAGTTGAACCTTGAAAAATCAGTAGAATTTGAACGTGTGACAATGGTAACACAAAGACATTCCTGGCATTTAATGGGGCATGGAAGAACAGAGGCAAAAATAACATATATGAAAAATATTAAGGGATTCAACTTTGTCAAGAAGGTACAAATTAGGTAGGATAGTAGGTTGAAAGTAGACTGGTGAAGGCAAATTGTGTCAGATCGTTTAGGATTTTGAATTTTTAAACCCTGAGATTGAGCACTGCTCGGTGAGCCATGGGAAATGGACAATGCTGTTAGGCAAAGGAGAGACCTGAGCACTGCCAGGTCAGGATGACTCTGGCAGCAGAGCGTGAGAATGGCGGGGTGGACCAGACACTGAGTGTGGGTGACTTTTTCTTCCCCCCGCCCCCGCAATTGGTAGTGAAAGAAAGATAATGAAGAAAGCACAACCTTTGGTTGGAAGACCAGGGGAAAATTCTGTCAACTATCATGTGGACTGGAAGAGAGGGGGTCATTATTGTCCCCAAATGGAAGTAAGTTGAAATGTATCAGATGTAAAATGGAAAGATTTAGAAGATACGGTCAAGCAGAGACAATAAGTAAGTTGCACATGCATGTGAAATTCTCCATGATGGCAGAAGGGAAAGAGTTGAAGAAAATGAAGGAGGATGCTTCGGTGTTGGTGGGAGTGCCTGTAATACCCCCCCAGCTCTTGGGTGAGTCTCTGGGATGGATGTAGGCGTTGAGAATGGTCTGGAATGGCCTTCAATTCTCAGCTAAATTTGGACACAATCCCCATTTCCTGTCCAGAATTCTGAGGGCCAGCAGGCTAAGGAGAAATTTCTCATGTCATATTCATGTGTTAACCATATGGTAGGAATAGCAAATTACAGTATCTTAGTCAAAAAGCATCTTTGTGTGCACCCGACTCTCCAAGCTCTGAGACCCAAGTGTCACAGCTGAACCTTCTTGACCAGAGAATGAAAGTTACCTGAGGAGATACCACAGTGGAAAATGGAGTGAATATTTGAAGACCAGGACTGGGCTACAGATATTACAATAGAATGAAGGGGATGAGCGCCATGACCAGCCTCCATGGTTTCTGCTCACTGCCTTCTGCTCTTCCTGAAGACCACTACCTCTCTGTGTGACTGGTACTCACATTTCCAAAGGAAAAGACATAATTTGCCCAAATGGAGTTTCAGTGTGCAGATTATTGAAATGTGGAATCTGAGACAGAAGAGACCTATGTACAAGTTTTAAAAACAGGTAATCTGCAGGACTACATGCCACAAGGCAGTTGAAATACATGTCATAAACATAACAGACCAGAGAAAATACAGAGCTGCAATTAATGGCCAGCCACCAAAGGAGCAAGCGATGCCTGTTGAGGAAGTTGCTAAGGATTGTATTCCACTGTCAATGCAGGCCAGTTTCCGTGATGTTTTATCAGAGCCCCACAGAGCACTGAGTGGAATTTTGACACCTACATCTTAGAGAGGTTACAGTTTACTGCTATAAATGCAGAGGATGAATTCTGCACAAATCTCACCAGGAGATGTGAAGCTAGATGATATTTGGTGCATTTGGTTTTTGTATGCTCCTCAGTACCCCAAGAGAACGGTGTATAGATTGGAAGTGATGGTATCCACCTGTCCCAGGTGAGGCTCTGCCTTGACGTACCAAGCCCAAATTAGGTTTTACCAAGTCTTTTATACCTTAACCACATCACCCTGAAATGTTAGCATATTTATGCATAAGAAGGAAATATTTCCTTTAGCAAATCACATCACTTAGCTTCTTAGTTCTGAGTTCAATTTCTAACTACACACCCATGGCCTCTCTCTATATTGTCCAGAGACTATATAACAATGTCTAGGCATCACTCTGCAACTGTGTGAGCAGGTGATGAGCAAGTGAAATCAGTTAGTTTCATATATGTTTGAATGAATATGTATTCTTCATATTTATAATAATCACTTATTAGTACTTTCTGTACATTATTTTAATGTCTACAAAGACATTGCAAGCTAAATACAACTATTATTTCCATTTTGTAGGAAAAGTTATATAATTGTTTCAAGATTCCCAGCTATATTAAATAGCACAGTCAGGATTTAAACTGTGTTTTGTCTGACTCCAAATGCTATGTCCATACAACTGTATTCTGCTTTTCATATTCATGTGAGACTCTGCTATCCTCCAATGAACTAGCCCTCCAGGGTTTAGTTCTGGGGGGTGGTGTTTTGAAATCATCTCCGCAAGGGCCAAAGGCAAGGTCAAGTAAGGAATTGTTACAACCAATTAGAAGTTGCTTGGGGGCTTTCCACTAGCACTTGTTATAAGTCAAATTGTGTGAAGTCTTATGCTAATAGAATTACACAACAGTTTTAGACAAATAGAGTTTGTAAAGGTCCATGCGAGGAAGGAAAGGATTAGCAACAAGCCCATGCAGAGCCCGCTCAACGGTGAGCCTCTTCAATCAGCTCTGAGCAACACACCCTGATGATTCCTGACCATTGAACAGAAACCACCCCTTTTTTAAGAAACATGTGCTGTGGTATCTGCCTTATACAGCTCGAAGTGGTCAGCCTGATCCTTTCCATTCATCAAATATTGCTTAATATTAAAATATCAAAATTGTCTATTTCAAGATAGATTTTTAAAGTTTTTTTTAGATTTTTGAAAAATACAGAGGATTGCAATAAAAAAGAAAAACAAACAAAAAAATCCAAAACCAAAAAACTGCACAAAATTCTTCCTGCATGGCTTAGTGTCAAATCTCCTGCACAGAATTTCTCTAGGGTAGCCTTACCAGATAATACATAGGATTTTGTCTTAGTCCATTTGGGGAGCTATGACTTCTAATACCATAGACTGAGGGGCCCCTTGCTGGTTCATAGAGGGCATCTTCTTGCTGTGGAAGGGGCAAAGGAGCTCTCTGGTGTCTCTCTTATGAAAGCACTAACCCCATTCAAGAGGGCTCCACCATCACGACCTAGTCATCTTCCAAAGGCTCCACCTCCAAATACCACCACATTGGGTTTCAATATATGAATTTGGGGTGGGGGAACATTAAACATTCAGTCTATAGCAAATATTCAGTTAAATTTGAATTTTAGATTTTTTTTGTAGAATAAAATATTTCCCAAATATTGCACAAGGAACAACCTAAAAAAGCAAACATATATTTTTATTTGAATGTTGAATTTAACTCATCAATCTGTATTTTTATTTGTTATATTAATACAATCATTATTTTACAGGAGCAATAAGGTTATGTAACGTGCCCATAGGTTATGGAGCTAATAAGTGATGGAGCTGGGATTTCAACCCAGAAACCTAATTCAGTGTCCATACACATTTCCACTAGACCTTAAGTTCTTTAGTTTAAGAATTCGTGGTGGTTATCTTAATGTTAAATATTATTTGAAACAATAATTAAATGTCTATTCTTTTTATTTTTTTTAAAAGATTTTATTTATTTATTTAACAGAGAGAGTGCACAAGCAGGTAGAGAGGCAGGCAGAGGGAGAGGGAGAAGCAGACTCCCTGCTGAGCAAGGAGCCCTATACAGGGCTCTATCCTAGGACCCTGGGATCATGACCTGAGCCTAAGGCAGCCACTTAAACAACCGAGCCACCCAGGAGCCCCTTAAATGTCTATTATTTTCTATTGTGGGTTCTAAAAACCCAGCTTCTATTGCATTACATCATTTTATTTTTATTTTTATTTTATTTTTTTATTATGTTATGTTAGTCACCATACAATATATCATTAGTTTTTGATGTAGTGTTCCATCATTCATTGTTTGCTTATAACACCCAGTGCTCCACACAATATGTGCCCTCCTTAATACCCATCACCAGGCTAGCCCAATCCCCCCCTCTCTGAAGCCCTCATATTGTTTCCCAGAGTCCATAGTCTCTCATGGTTCATCTCTCCCCTTCTGATTCTCCCCCTTCATTTTTCCCTTCCTCCTCCTAATGTCCTCCATGCTATTCCTTATGTTCCACAAATAAGTGAAACCATATGATAATTGTCTTTCTCTGCTTGACTTATTTCACTTAGCATAATCTCCTCCATTTCCGTCCATGTTGATGCAAATGTTGGGTAATCAGCCCTTCTGATGGCTCAGTAATATTCCATTGTATACATGGACCACATCTTCTTTATCCATTCATCTGTTGAAGGGCATCTCATTCCTTCCACAGTTTGGCTATTGTGGACATTGCTGTTATGAACATTGGGATGCATATGGCCCTTTTTTCACTACATCTGTATCTTTGGGGTAAATACCCAGTAGTGCAATTGCTGGATCTTAGGGTAGCTCTATTTTTAACTTTTTGAAGAACTTCCACACTGTTTTCCAAAGTGGCTGTGCCAGCTTGCATTACCACCAACAGTTTTAGAGGGTTCCCCTTTCTCTGCATCCTCTCCAAAACTTGTTGTGTCTTACCTCGTCAATTTTTGCCATTCTAACTGCTGTAAGGTGGTATCTCAATGTGGTTTCAATATGATTTTCCCTGATGGCTAATGATGTTGAACAGTTTTTCATGTGTCTGTTAGCATTCGCATGTCTTTGGAGAAGTGTCTGTTCATGTCTTCTGCCCATTTTTTGATTTGATTATTTGTTTTTTGGTTGTTGAGTTTGGGAAGTTCTTTATAGACCTTAGATACCAGCCTTTTATCGTAGTGTCATTTGCAAATATCTTCTCCCATTCTGTGGGTTGCCTCTTTGTTTTGTTGACTGTTTCTTTTGCTGTGCAGGAGCTTTCTATCTTGATGAAGTACCAAAAATTCATTTTTGCTTTTGTTACCCTTGCCTCTAGAGACATGTCTTGAAAGAAGTTGCTGTGGCCGATGCTGAAGAGGTTACTCCCTATGTTCTCCTCTATGATTTTGATGGATTCCTGTCTCACATCAAGGTCTTTCATCCATTTAGAGTTTATCTTTGTGTATGGTGTGAGAGAGTGGTCAAGTTTCGTTCTTCTGTATATAGCTGTCCAATTTACCCAGCACCATTTATTGAAGAGACTTTCTTTTATCCATTGGATGTTTTTTCCTACTTTGTCAAAGATTAGTTGACCATAGAGTTGAGGGTTCATATCTGGGCTCTCAAGTCTGTTCCATTGAACTATGTGTCTGTTTTTGTGCCTGCATTACAGGATTTTTAAAGAAAGCTTCTGTGCATATGTTCCTAATCATGCCTTTTACGTCCTTATGGTGGATTCCAGTACACAATTACTGTCTTAAACTATAACAATATTTTTAAGCAATTGTGATAGATACTAATAGTTTCTGTTGTTTGGTTGGTTGGTTTGTTTTGTTTTTCTTTTTTTTTTTTTCATTTTTTTGTTTTCCCTTATTAGTAATGCCCCATTGCACTTCTATGCCCTCTAGAGAGGTCAAGGACATACCTGTGATTGGAAAGTCAGGCTTTTCAGTCAGTGCTAGGAGGGAGACAGACACTGTAGTGTGTAAGAGTATAGAAAAGAATCATTATAGGATTTGGGCTTTGGTTAGTTGATTTGGAGAAGGGTCAGAGGAAATGGAGGTTTGCTCCAGATTGGATAGTGCCAGAAAGTGAGGGCAGTTC
Source organism: Ailuropoda melanoleuca (assembly GCF_002007445.2). Taxonomy (NCBI): domain Eukaryota; kingdom Metazoa; phylum Chordata; class Mammalia; order Carnivora; family Ursidae; genus Ailuropoda; species Ailuropoda melanoleuca. The sequence continues at coordinate 114,883,645 of NC_048218.1, read as the reverse complement.
TATGATGGAGAGTGCCAATAAAACTTATCTCTGTGCAGGGGAGACTACAATGAAGTTATAAATTGATAACAAAGTAAAACTTACTCATTTGGGTTGAGAAAGAGCATTTTGGCGTTTTGTGGGAGACCCAGTTATAACTTGTCTTAGACTATGATTAGATAGAATTATTAATTGACCTAGCTTTGTCACATTTTGTAATGTTCTAAAAGTAACCTTGTCTGGAGCTGATATTCTGTGAGATTACGTCTAACAAGAGAAAAACATGACCTAGCAGAGTGCCAGGTCAGTGTCTAAATGCCAGCAACTATTTTTTTTTTGTTTGTTTTGTTTTTTAAGTATATCAATATTTTTAAAATGTTGTACAGATACTGCTAAATTCTTCAGTGGTACAAAATCATACTTCTCTCAACAGGAAGAATGCCCAATTTACTACAACATCTCCATGAATATATGATAAATACACCTATGACTTTGCTTTTGAACTCCAGTATTCCATACTGAACTATGAGCAAGAATAGCTAACCAAAACCTGAGCTCCTGCCTTCCTCCTTCTCTACCTTCCCTCAGCCCTTGTTTTTCCCATTATTTTTATTATTACCTTAGAAAATACAAACTCCATATTTTCATTGCTTGAGACAAAACTTTTCGAGTCAACTGTTTATTCCTCTCTTTATCTCACACCCTACATCTAATGCTTACACCTTGGCAGTACCATTTAAAAATGTGCCCAGAATATGACCACCATCTCCCAGCTCCCCTGGCACTTCCATAGTCCAGGACACCAACAGCTCTCACAGAATCAAAGAGATAGTTTTCCCTACCTTTTCCCTTGCCCTCTTACATGCTATTATCTTCACAGCATGTAGATTTACCCTTCAATTTGTGACTTCAGTGTAAGTTACAATTATGCCACTTTTCGCCTTACAGCCCTCCGATGGCTTCTCATTTCATTCCCTGTAACCCAATCTACAGTTAACCCTGAGGCCCTGCCCAATCTTATTCTTTGTTATGTCTACTTCACCATCTAAAACCCCATGCCTTGTCCACAGGACTTCAGCTACATTAGCTCCTTGCTTTTAGGTCAGATTATATTTAAATATATTATATATAAATAAGACATAATACAATAAATATGTATAATTATATTGTAATATATTATGCATCATACATACATAGGAGTTGTATTTTATGTGTGTGTATACATATATATATAAATAGAGAGAGAGAGAGAGACAGAGAGTGAGGAGGGGGAGGGAATAAGAGAGACAGATTTTAAGGAATTACCTTCCATGATTCTGGAATCTGGTAAGTCTGAAATTCATAGGACAAGTTGACAGTCTGGAAACTTAAGCAGGATTTTCATGTTAGTCTTGAGGCAGAATTCCTTTTTCTCCAGGGAATTGCTGCTTTTCCTCTTAAGACCTTAAGTCAACTGGATGGAAACACCCACTTTAAGGATAATCTCCTTTACTTAAAATCACTGATTGTAGATGCTAATCACAACTGCCAAACCCCTCACAGAACCATCTGGACAAGTGCTTGACCGAAGACCACCGTGGCATCATAGCCTAGCAAGTGGACATATCCAGTTAACCAACATAAGGATACTCTGGTACTTCTCATTTTAATCTGTTATTCCAGAGGTCATGATAATATCTCTTTAGACAATCTGCATTATTTCCTTCCTTCACGTTGGGAGTCCTTTGTTACTCTCGATGCCTAGGCTGACATCTTCTCTCTGATTTGAACTTCCCTTCCTATTGTATGACATTCCTTCTGATTCCTACTTGGTCATCCCTACTGATTGTTGCTCTAACTTGTATGCCTTGTTAGCATGTGGTCATCTATGTGGTATGGTTGTAGTGCACACTGAAGCTCTACTCTACTTCCAAGCTTTCTCTGCTCAAGTGCAAAAGAATTCCTCAAACTGATCTAGCTTTTACTCTAGAAAGGGGTCAAATGAGAGAGAACTTTCTAGTACTTTCAAGTTTTACTGTAATGCTTCTATAGGTATTTTTTTCTCCCTTTACCTTTTCATTTATATAGTGGAATGAGCATAATCAATGGTTTAAAGTCCTGCTGACACTTACTAAATTAATGACTTTAGATCAGCAATTTAGAATTTCAGAGAAATAATTTTCTCATTTCTCACTTGGGAACATGATACCTAGTATTGCAGTGTGGATTAAATGGAATGATTTATGCATTGACACATACTCACCTCAGGAAACTGAACATTGAATTTCTCACTTTTTCAAAGGATCTGGATCAGGATGACCTGCCAGCTAAACAAAAAGTCTTTGAGGGCAACAGTATCGCTGGATGCAATGGTCAAAGGCATTTCTCTTCCCCAAATCATGTCTTCAGGCCAGGTTGACATTGCTTTCTCTGTATTCATGTTTAAGATAACTGTGTGATAACTTGTAGTTGCTTCTTTTCCCAAACTATCAATTTTTTCCTAATCCAATAATAATATCTACTGTGGCTTTTGTTAGAGGATTCTGAGCCAATGTTTGACACTTCTCCATAAAAAATCATATAAGGGGCTCATTGATCATTGGACTATTGAACTCAGAGCCAAAGAGCAGAGACTCAGCTTCAGAATCCTTCACAACATGGAAATTCGGGTAGCTACACTGAAACCATCAGTGTCATCATTTGAAATATATCTCATTTATCAATAGTAAAGCTAACATCAAATACTCAGACAGTACAGATGGTGTGCCATACCTTCTAGCACAGTGTGGAGGGTGCACACAATGTGGTACAGTTTGTAGACTCCATTCAGAAGTCCTCCAGAGGTAATTCTTAAAAACCAAATTAAAAATCTATGGGTATAATAATAAAATGTTTTGGATTATAAGAAGAGAGGAATTGATGAAATGTTCTGAAAACAACTTGTTTGAACACAGATTCTATTTAAAAATACATAACTAGGGGCGCCTGGGTGGCACAGCGGTTAAGCGTCTGCCTTCGGCTCAGGGCGTGATCCCGGTGTTCTGGGATCGAGACCCACATCAGGCTCCTCGGCTATAAGCCTGCTTCTTCCTCTCCCACTCCCCCTGCTTGTGTTCCCTCTCTCACTGGCTGTCTCTCTCTCTGTCAAATAAATAAATAAAATCTTTAAAAAAAATACATAACTAAGATATCTTGCTTATTAGAAATAAAAGGTAAAGTCCCAGAACATCTAGAGGCTGCTTCAAAAAGTTTAGCCCTGTTAAGTCAGTGCAGACTTACATCCATACACAGCATAAAGAAGACATCATATAAAATCTTTGTAAAAGTGGAAATCAAAGTTTATATGAATTAATTCTAGGAAACCGTTACAGGTATTCAAATACTGAGACAGCATTCAATATTGATTATTTACATAAAGGTGTGAAGCAGATTTGGGCAACACAAAGAACTCATGACACACTTCCTTTGGTGGAGTAGTATTTCCCAGGGAATTTATTAATGGGCATAATTATAAAATTATTCAAATGTATTAAAATCACAATCACTTAGATGATAAATATTGTGAATGATTATTTTCTAAGTTTTATAAGAACAAAACAAATCACTCAAAGTTCAAAACATAGAATTTTGAAACAGATTCTATTGTAAAATAAATAATATGTCATTTTCAACATCTTATTGGAAGTCCTTGCTAAAGGAATAAGATGAGAAAAAGAAGTAAAAGGATATAAAACTGTCTTTGCAGATGACATAATCATCAATGTAGAAAATCTGAAAGAACAGACAAAAAAATCCTAGAACTAATAAGCAAGGTGGCAGGATAGAAGCTTAATATACAATTAACTGCTTTCTTATATACTAACAACGAACAAGTAGAATTTAAAATTAAAAACACAATATTATTAACATTAGCACCCCCCAAAAAGAAATACTTGGTTAATAAATCTGATAAAATATGTACAAGATCTACATAAGGACAAGTACAAAACTCTGATGAATAAAATCAAAGAAGAACAAAAAAAAAAAGAAAAAAAGGAAAAAGCCAGATATTCCATGTTCCTAGATAGGAAGACTCAATACTGTCAAGATGCCAGTTTATCCCATTTTAATTTATGGAGTCAATGTAACCCCCATCAAAACCCTGGTGAATTATTTTGTGGATATCAATAAACTGATTCTAAAATTTACATGGATACTCAAAAGACCCAGAATAGCCAACACAATATTGATGGAAAAAAATTAGTTTAGAGAACTGGTGCTACCCAATTTCAAGACTTAATATGAAATTACAGCAATCAAGATAGTGTGAGATTGGCAAAAGAATAGACAAATAGATCAATGCAACAAAATATGGAGCCCAGAAATAGACACCCATAAATATACAGTCAACTGATTTTTGGCAAAGAAGCAAAAATAATATATTGGAGCAAAGACGTTTTCCTTAACAAAGAGTGCTATAACAACTGGAAATCCATATACAAAAAATGAATCTGGACACAAAACTTATGCATGTCACAAAATTAACTCAAAGTGTATCATAAACATAGATGCAAAATGCAAAACTATAAAACTCCTGAAAGTTAACAGAGAAGAGATCCTAGATGATTTTAGGTATAGTGATGCCTTTTTAAATACGAGACCAAAACATGATCCTTAAAAGGAATAATTGATAAGATGGACCTCATTAAAATTAGAAACTCATGCTCTGTACAACACAAAGTCAAGTGTTGCCTGGCTGGTTCAGTCAGTAGAGCATGAGACTTGATCTTGGTGTTGTAAATGTAATGTTCACATTGGGTGTAGAAATGACTCAAAAGAAAACAAAACAAAAAATCTTAAAGAAAAAAAAAGGCAAAGTCAAGAGAATGAGAAAACAAGTCCATACATTGGAAGAAAATATTTGTGAAAAACACATCTGATGAAGGACTATTATTGAAAAAATATAAAGAGCTCTTAAACCTCAACAGTAAGAAAACAAACAACTCAATTAAAAACTGGGCCGAAGACTTTAATACCTCACCAAAGAAGGTGTACAGATGGCAAATAAACATGTGAAGAGATGTACTACATCATACCCCATTAGAAAAATTCAGATTAAACTACAGTGAGATACCACCACACACCTGTAAGAATGCCCAAAGTCTAGAACACTGACAACACCAAACGCTGACAAGGATGTGGAGAACAAGAGCTCTCATACATCACTGATAGGAATGCAGAGTGGTACAGCCACTTTTGGATACAGTTTGACAGACTCTTATAAAACTAAACCTATTCTTACCATATTATCCAGCAATTGTACTCATTGGTATTTAACCAAAGAAGTTTAGAATTTATGCCTACACAAGAACCTGCACAAGATTGTTTTAGCAGCTTTATTCATAATTGCCAAAACTTGAGAGCAGCCAAGATTTTCTTTAGCACGTGAATGGATAAATAAACTGTGATGCATTGAGATAATGGAATACTATACTGTACTAAAAATAAATAACCAAGCAAGCCATAGAATGACATGAAGTAACCTTAAATGCATATTAATAAGTAAAAGGAGCTAATATGAAAAGTTTACATACTGTCTGACTCCAACTCTAAGACATTCTGGAAAATGCATGAATGATGGTGATTAAAAAAAAAAAAAATCCCTGGTTGCCAGGAGGTGTGGGGGGATGATGAATAGACAGAATGCAGAATTTTTAGGGCAGTGACAGTACTGCATATGATATCATAATGATGGATATATGCCATTATGCATTTGCCCAAATCCATAGAATGTACAACACCAAGAGTGAAGCTTAAGGTGCACTATGGACTTTGGATGATTATGGTATGTCAACATAGGTTCATCCTTGGTAAAAAAAAAAAAAATGTACCATTCTGGTGAGTGGTGTTGATAACGGAGAACGCTATGTGCATGTTAGAGCAGAGAGCATATAGGAAGTCTCCGTACCTATTTCTCAATTTTGTTTTAAACCTAAAACTTCTCTTTAAGAAGACATAAAAAATAAATAGTATGGCTTTTGTGTTGATTTTGTTTGGGATTTATAGCAATTTTGAATCTGTAACTTAATGTTTTCTATAAGTTAAAAAAATTATTGATGGTTATCTCTTCAAATATTTGTGCCTGTTCTATTTTATATCTTGACTTCTTCTGGAACTCCAATTATACAAATTACACATATATTAAACCTTTTCCCTATGTCCTTTTGTATTTGACACTCTTGTTTTTGTTTCCTTTAACCTTACTCTCAGTGCTTCTGTTTGCACATTTTCTTATGACCTGTATTTGTTTCATTAATCCTCTCTTCTGCTCTGCCTACTCCGTTGATAATTCCACCTATAGCATTCATAAAGTCAAGTATTGTATTTTCTTCTTTAGAATTTTAATTCTATTCCTCTAAAATATATACTCAAATTATCTATTAAGTTTCTCATTTTTCAAATTTAATTTTTTGAGCACACTAATTAGTTATTTTAAAGTCTATGCCTGGTTAACTAGAATATTTAGCTCTCCTGGAAATTTGTTTATATTAACTATTTTCTTCTTCTTTCTCTTCTTTAGATTCTTCTCCTCTTCCTCATATTCCTCCTCCTTCTTCTTCTTTTTGGCTCTAAATCATTTGGCCTTGCTTCTTTGAATGCTAGACATTGTGTATAAAAACACTGGAGAGATAATTGAACCTCAAAATGATACTTTATTCCTCTATATAGGATTTATCCCAGTAAGAGACTGAGCTAATTTGAAGCTAAGTTTTTATCTTTATAAGGAAAATTTATGGCCTCAGAAACAATTAAAACTGTAATAATTAATTAATTAATTAATTAACTTAATTCATTTATTTTTACCAGTGACCTGCCTCCTTGAAAGTTACTGCCGATGAGTCTGATGAAAGCACCTCTTAGGGTCTTGGTCTCTTACCATTACTGAAGCTAATGGCAGATCCCCATAATACGAATTAGGAATGAGTTGTTTCAAACTTTGGTTTTAGTTTTTGCAAAGGTCAGTATAGTTTCAGTTCATCTGTGAGGCTGCTAAATTCAAATACCAAAAGAAACACACACAACAAAGAAAATAGATATGGTTGAAGGCTGTGAAAAATGAGGAACAGAATCGATTTTTAAAAATTGTTACTGCGATTGAGAAAATCTTATTTTGTACCGATATAAGTAAAACTTGATTTTCAGACACTCGACTTCTCAGGCTTTGGGCAAGCCATTTATCAAGAAACTAAAGAGGGAAATCACCGCTAAGTTTCAAAGCCATTCGTTTTCCCTTTTTTCTGGAATGTTGGCCCCTCAAGTTTTGCTTATCTTAGTGTTTTCCAGTGACTTCAGCAGTTTAAATATATTTTTACATATATTCCTATCTTCTAGTTATTCGTGGGGAAGTTTCAGTATAATAAAAGCCAATCCACTATTCCAGGAAATGACAATGAAAGTATTATATTTAATATTTTCTAGTTTGTGTACAAATTTATTCATAATTAATTGGCTTGGAACATTTGGGTTTAGGGCATTTAGGGGGTGTGGTTATTGAAAACTATAATCTCATGTTATTCAATGCAGAGTGGGGATGCATATTGTAGTTTAAGAGAAGAAAGGCTTATATGATCCTCTCTAATGTGATTCTTTTATAAATGTCCTATTGTCCTGCACTGTCCCTTTAACTTTAAGTGGGGGGAGTTCAGAGGGTGGGTGAGTGGTAAAGATGGGAGTGATCCAGAAGGAGGAGTTTGAGCAGCCAATTTATCAGAATGTATTAAAACCCGACGCACACATCCAGCATGGTTTAGACATCACTTAAAGGCAATGCTTGATTGGCCTTTTTGTGCCCATGACAAAGAAGGCCAACTTTATGCACTCTCAGGAGATTCCCACTGCAGTCTGGGGGGAAGCAAAGAATTCACAAGGCTAAGAAGTGGCACATCCTGCAGAAATGCTACTACAAACACCACAGTTACTTTTTTTTAAAATAATACTACGTTTTTATTATATTATGTTAGTCACCATACAGTACATCCCCGGATTCCGATGCAAAGTTCGATGCTTCATTAGTTGCGTATAACACCCAGTGCACCATGCAATACGTGCCCTCCTTACTACCCATTACCAGTCTATCCCATTCCCCTACTCCCCTCCCCTCTGAAGCCCTCAGTTTGTTTCCCAGAGTCCATAGTCTATTATGATGAGCACTGGGTATTATATAAGACTGATGAACCACAGACCTGTACCTCTGAAACCAATAATACATTGTATGTTAATTAAAAAAAAGATTTTTCCCAAACTGGAAAAAACAAAACAAAACGAAAAACAAATACCACAGTTACACTATCAGAAGTGTGGATTTTTTGGAAAAAAAAAAAGAGTAAGGCAGCGGTCATTTAGAAAAGATAACTGAGAAGGAAGGGACACATCATTACCCCAGTGCCAGAAATTTAATGGGCTTTTGTTTCCTACACCTCAATACACCCAAATACTCCCAGATAAAGCTGCTTTCCATGCTTTCCTAAGCAGAAAGAATTTGAAGAGTAAAAAGGGGAGAGGCTGGAGGCTTAGCAGTGACATTTTCATAGATAAAAATTCTTAAGTATTTACCAAGAGAACAACTTCAAAAAGTGGATGGGCTCTTTAGAAATCCCCTTAGAAAATGCTTCTGAAGCCTAGTGGCTGAAAAATCAAGTTTTATTTCTATTAATATGAAGTAAAGTTTTTTTGAATTGTAGTAATGACTTTAAAATCAATGATTCATCTCATTATTCATGGACTTACACCTTGTGGTCCATTTCCTTTTTCGTGTGTTTCTTCTGATATTTGTACGATGATTACATGTCAGTTGGCTGGGTGACAGTGTTCAGAGGTATGGTCAAATATTATTTTGAATGTTTCTATGAGGATGTGCTTGGATAAAGTTTACATTTACATAGACTTTTTTTTAGAGATTTTATTTATTTGAGAAAGAGCAAGAGTGAGAGAGATCACAGAAGGAGATGGAGAAGCAGGCTCCCCGCTGAGCAGGAAGCCCAATGCTGGACTCAAGCCCAGGAGCCAGAGATCATGACCTGACCCAAAGGCAGGCAGATGCTTCACTGGCTTAGCCACCCAGCTATGCCTGCATAGACTGATTAAAGCAAATTACCCTCAGCAATGTGGGTGGAACTCATTCATTCAGTTGAAGGGAGAAGTAGAACAAAGACTAACCTTCCCTGAGCAAAAAGGATTTCTGTTTTCAGATGAACTTTGGATTCCAACTGCATTTCTTCATGGAGTTTCCAGCCTGCCAGCCTCTCCCATCAGATTTTGAACTAATCAGTCCTCCACAAAATCATGAGTCAATAAACGAAATACATACGTACATATCTTTTGGTTCTGTTTCTCTGGAAACCTTAACTAATGCATTTAGTGATTACAAAATCTTTTGAAATATGAGAAGAAACAGATTCTCTCTGTCCCCTACTTGTCACCTCTTCTGTCACACACACACCACACATGGTAGTGCTGTTTGTCTTTTTTAAATTCAATGCTTCTTTCTTCCTTTCTCTTTCTTTCTTTCTCTTTCTTTCTTTCTCTTTCTTTCTTTCTTTCTTTCTTTCTTTCTTTCTTTCTTTCTTCTTTCTTTCTTTCTTTCTTCTTTCTTTCTTTTTCTTTCTTTCTTTCTTTCTTTCTTTCTTTCTTTCTTTCTTTTTCTTTTTTTTTCTTTTGAGAGAGAAGAACAGAGATAGCGAGAGAGATCATAAGTGGGAAGGAAAGAGAAAAGCAGGCTCCTCACTTAGCAGAGAGCCCTATGTGGGTCTCAACCCCAGGACCCTGGGATCACGCCCTGAGCCCAAGGCAGACGCTTAACTGACTGAGCTACCCAGGCGCCCCTAAATTCACTGTTATTTCCTACTGTGAACAATGGTACAACTTGCCAGCTCTTCTTTCTTTCTTCTACTCGTCTTCTGTTTTAATTTTATAATTGCTAATATATTCTTTCTCATTTGCCTTTGAACAATTAAAATCAGTGTACCTGACTTGTTAAATGGTATTTGATTTCTCTCAGCTTTAATGTGAGTGGTTGGTCTTGGTAGGAAAGTACATAGTCAGAGTCTTTATATTACTCCTCATTTTCTTTATGACTATTTCTGCCAAGTACTATTAGCTGTGTCATTTCCTCATTGTCAGAATATGTCATACTTATATTCTGTTTTGTTGCTCTAATCCCCACATTTGTTAAGGTCTTAACTCTCTAGCTAAACATTTACCATCAACTCCTTTTCTGTGGATAAGTCACTACTTTTTTTTATACTTATTACTTTAAGCAGCTTTATTGAGGCATAATCCACAAAAAATAAACCGTACATATTTAAAATTAAAAATTTAATCATTGAAAAAAATTTTTGATAATTGTTTTTGAAGGAGTCTAATCTGTCTTTTTTTCTTTTCATTATAGATGATACTTGTATAGTATCTAAAAATTTTTGCATAGCCCAGGATCACAAATGCTTTCCCTCACATTTTTTTTCTAGGAGATTTCTAATCTTAGGTTTTCTGTTATGTTTATGATCAATTTTGAGTTTATCATTGTTTATTCAACAATACTTAATGTTTAAATATTTAAAATAAATATTTAAGTGAAATTAAATATTTCTTTTTTCTTTTAAAAAGTAGTACAGAGTTCTACTCACTCAGTTTCCCCTAATCTTAACATTTTTTATAACCATAAAACTCAAGAAATTAACTTGGGTACAATACTATTTATTAAACCACAGACTTTTCATTTCACCAGCTTTTTCCAATAATGCTATTTTAATTTTTCTAGAAAAATTTATAGTGGTAAAATGCATATGACATAAAATTTACCGTCTTAACTGTTTTAAAATGTACAGTTCAAGACTGTTAAGTACATTCACATTGTTTTGTAGCCGATCTCCAGACCATTTAAATCTTATAAAACTGAAACTCTAGACCCGTTAAATAATAACTACTCATTTTCTCCTCTGCCAACCAGTGTCAACCACCATTCCTCTTTTGATTTCCATGAGTTTGAAAACTCTGGATACCTCATATAAGTGGAATCATACATTGTTTCATTTATTTGGGATTGGGTTATTTCACTTAGCATAAATTTTCAAGGCTCATTTATATAAGTTGCAGCATGTAACAGGATCTCTTTCCTTTTTAAAGCTGAAGGATATTCCATCGTATGTATATACAACTTTTTCTTTATCCATTCATCTTTAAATAGACATTTAGGTTGTTTTTTCCTCTTGGCTATCATGAATAAAACTGCAGTGGAACACAGATGTACCAATATCTCTTCAAATTCTGTTTTGAATTATTTTGGATATATAGGCAGAGTGGAACTGCTGGACCATATAATACTATTTTTATTTTTTTGAGAAACCACTGTACTGTTTCCATACAACTACACCATTTATATCTTCACTAATGGTAGACAAGGGTTCTAATTTCTCCATATCCTCCCACACTCCATTTTAAAATTAGTTTTTAAAATCTATTATCATCTATCTATCTATCTATCTATCATCTATCATCTATTCATCTATCAATTCATCTATTTATTTATATAATAGCCATCCTAATGGGGTGTGAGGTGATAGATCATCTCATTGTGGTTTTGATTTGCTTTTGTCTAATAATTAGTGATCCTGAGCACCTTTTCATATGCTTGTTGGCTGTTTATATGTTTATTTGAAGAAATATCTACTCAGCTCTTTCCCTCATTTCTTAATTGGGTTATATGGTTGTTCTTTGTTTTGCTTTGTTGTTGAGTGGCCAGTTTCTTATATATTTAACTCTCCATCAGATATAGTATTTGCAAATATTTTCTCCCATTCCATAGGCTGTCTTTCCACACTGTTTATTTCTTTTGGTTGCAGAAGGTTTTTAGTTTTTTGTAGTTCTACTTGTCTATTTTGCTTTTGTTGTCATATCAAAGAAATCACTGCCAATGATGAGGGAGCAGAAGGCAAGCTGTGGACAAAGCAGAAGCTGACACCACCCCCCATGGGATATATGTGACATTCCTCAGGCACCCCTGGCTGCCCTAAAGGAAAAACAAATAGTTAACTTATAAAGATCACAGTCCTGCAAGACCTGAGTCTCCCTCAGTTTACACATGTCCTAGTGATTTACAAGGAAGAAGCTTTCTTATCAATAACCTAACTTCCAAAGACCCGTAACTCAGTTTCCTGACAGAAGCCCTAACATCACCCTCCCTTCCACAAAATTGAGGGAGGCTGAGGCAGAAGGAAATGTGAATAAAATTGAATTTCTTTTAAACCTGCAGCCCATTGATAAGGACTTGGGGTAGGAGGAATGTAACATTCCTCCAGGAAGCTCCCAGCTATCTTACTGTTAATGCCTTACTAGAGGGGTCAACAACATTAACTTGACAAAGACAAGGTCTCCGGTATCTTGTGAGTCTTCTTTAATACATGAAAGTTCTTTCTCAACCTCCCTTTTCCTTACCTCCTCCAACCCCATAGTATATAATCAGCCACCCCTCACAACCCGGGGCAGCAGCTCTTTCTGCCCACAGGTCCTGTCCCCCTGCTTTAATAAACCACCAATTTGCACCAAAGAAGTCTCAAGAATTTTTTCATGGTTGTTGGCTCTGGACTCCATCCCACTGAACCTCACCTATATTCCAAAACCCTAGCACCAAGACTAATATCAAGTCACTTTTCCTAATGTTTTCTCCTAGGGGTTTTACACTTCCAGATCTTATATTTAAATCTTTACTTTGAGTTGATTTTTGTGAAGAGTGTAAGGTAAAGATCCAATTTCATTATTTGAATGTGAATATCAAGTTTTCACATTGTTTGTTGAATAAACTATCCTTTCTCCATTGTATATTTTTGCCATCTTTGGTGAAGATTCTTCAATCATGTAAGTGAGGGTTTATTTTGGGGTTCTCTATTCCATTGGTCTGCATATCTGTCTTTATGCGAATACCACACCATCTTGATTCCTGTAACTTTTTAATGTGTTTTGAAATCAGGAAGTGTGAGACTTCCAACTTAGTTTTCCTTTTTCAAGATTATTTTGGCTGTTTAGTATCCCTTGTGAATCAATATGATTTTTAGGATGGACTTTTCTATGTCTTTAAAAATGGCCATTGGGATCTTGGAATTGCATTGAATCTGTAGATCACTCTGTGTAACCATAACATCTTAACAATATTAAGGCTTTGAATCCTTTAAAAATAGATGTCTTTCCATTTATTTGTGTCTTTTTAAATTCCTTTCAACAATATTTTGTCATTTTCAGTGCACCTTTTTTCTCCTTGATTACGTTTATTCCTAAATATTTTATTATTTTTTATGCTATTTCTTTTATGGGCTGAATTGGGCCCCCTGAAAAGCTTCACACATTGAAGTCTTACACCCTAATGTGATTGTACTTTGAGATAGGGCCTATGAAGAGGTAAGTAAGATTAAACAAGCTCATAAAGATTAGGATCTAAGCCAATATTAATGGGTGTCCTTATAAGAAGGAGAGAGATAAGGGAGCTTATGATTGCCCTCTCTCCCTCCTTCCTCTGTCCCCCCCCAACCCCCTTGTCTCGGTCTCTCCCTTTGGATGCACCAAGGAAAGACTACCTGAGAACGTAGTGAAAAGGTGGATTTCTACAAGCAGGAAGAGAGCCTTCTCCAGAAACTGAAAAAAAAAAGCCAGAACACATTCTTATACTTCCATCCCCCAGAACTGTGAAAAATAATTTTCTGTTGTTCAAGCCACCCTGTCTGTGGTTATGGCAGCCTGAGCATGACCGATACATGTTGATGGAATTGTTTGCTTAATTTCTTTTTTGGATAGTTCACTGTTAGTGCATAGAAATGCACCTGATTTTTCTGGGTTGATTTTGTATCCTGAAACTTTGGTAAATTAACTTATTAGTTCTAATAGCTGTGTGTGTGTGCATGGGTAGTCTTTAGGGTTTTTCCCTATATATAAGGTTATGTCGTCTGTGAACAGAGATAATTTCGCTTTTTCCTTTCCAATTCAGATGTGTTTTATTTCTTTTTCTTGCCTAATTGCTCTGCTAGGATTTCAGTACGATAATGAATAGAAGCATAGAGTTGGCATCCTTCTCTTGCTCTTCATCTCGGAGGAAAAGCTTTCAGTTTCTCACTGATGACCATGATGTTTGCTAATGGCCTTTTCATATACAGCTTTTATTATGTTCAGATAGTTTCCTTTTATTTTAATTTTATTTATTTATTTATTTTATTATTATTTATTTATTTGACAGAGATAGAGACAGCCAGTGAGAGAGGGAACACAAGCAGGGGGAGTGGGAGAGGAAGAAGCAGGCTCATAGCGGAGGAGCCTGATGTGGGACTCGATCCCACAACACCGGGATCACGCCCTGAGCCGAAGGCAGACGCTTAACCGCTGTGCCACCCAGGCGCCCCCAGATAGTTTCCTTTTATTCCCAGTTTGTTGAGTGTTTTTATTAGGAAGGATGTTGAATTTTGTCAAATGCTCTTCTGCAGTATTGAGATGATCATGTCTTTTTTTTTTAAGCCTTCATTCTGTTAATGCTCTGTATTACACTGAGTGATTTTAACATATTGAAACGTTTTTGTATCGCAAGAATACATCCTATCTGGTCATTGTGTATAATCCCTTTAATATGCCATTGAATTCTGTTTGCGTCAATATTTATCAATTTCAGTTTTGTTTCTGTTTTGCCTTTTTCATCATGGTGCCATTGTCTGGCCTTGATATCAGAGTCACGCTGGCCACATACATTGAGTTTGGGAGCATTCCTTCCCCTTCAATCTTGTTTTGGAAGAGTTTAAGGAAGATTGATGTTAATTCTTAAATGTTTGATAGAATTCCCCAATGAAAACATCTGGTCCTAGATTTGCCCTTTGTTGGGAAATTTTTACTAATGATTTAATGTGATTTAATGTCCTTACTAACAGATCTATGCATATTTTCTGTTTTCTTCATGATTTAATATTGGTAGGTTGTGTGTTTCTAGGAATGTATTCATTTCTTGTTGGTTATCCAGTTTATTTGTATGTAAGTGTTCATAGTCTTTTATAATCTTTTGTATTTCTGCAGCATGGGTAGTAATATCCTCTCTTTCATTTACAGTTCCAGTTATGTGAATCTTATCTCTTTTATCCTCTGTTAGTACACCTATACTCTTGTCAATTTTATTGATCTTTACAAAAAAGCTATTCTTAGTTTCATTGATTTGTTCTATTTTTTAATTTTCTATTTCATTTATCTCTCATTTCCCCCCTTCATTCTGTTAACTTTAAGTTTTGTTTGTTCTTTTTACCAATTTCTTGAGATATAAAATTAGGTTTTTCTGAATTTCAAGTTTTTATTTAAATTACAGTTAGTTAACATATAGTGTAATATTATTTTCTGGAATAGTATTCAGTGATTCATCACATACATACGACACCCAATGGTCCCATAACACGTGCACTTCCTTTTTTTTTTTTAAAGATTTTATTTATTTATTTGACAGAGAGAGAGACAGTCAGCAAGAGAGGGAACACAAGTAGGGGGAGTGGGAGAGGAAGAAGCAGGCTCCTAGTGGGGCAGGGAGCCCGATGCAGGGCTCAATCCCAGGACCCCGGGATCACGCCCTAAGCCGAACGCAGACACTTAATGACTGAGCCACCCAGGCGTCCCAACATCTTAATCCCCATCACCCATTTAACCTACCCCCTGTTCACCTCCCCTCCAGCAACCCTCAGTTCATTCTCTATAGCTCACAGGCGCTTTATGGTTTGTCTCTCTCTTCCCCCCATGTTAATCTGTTTTGTTTCTTAAATTCCACATATGAGTGAAATTGTGTGGTATTTGTCTTTCTCTGACTGACTTATATTGCTTAGCATAATACTTTCTAGCTCCATCCACATCATTGCAAATAGCAAGATTTCATTATTCTTATGGCTGAATAATATGATATATATATATATATATATATATATATATATATCACATTTTCTTTATCCATTAATCAGTCAATGGACATTTGGGCTCTTTTCATAATGTGGCTATAGTTGATAATGTTTCTGTAAACATCAGTATGCATGTGTTCTTTCTAATCAGTGTTTTTGTATCCTTTTGGTAAATACCTAGTAGTGCAATTGATGGGTCATAGAGTAGTTCTATTTTTAATTTTTTGAGGAACCTCCATACTATATTCCAGATTGGCTGCACCAGTTTGCGTTCCCACCAACAGTGTAAGAGTGTTCCCCTTTCTCCACATCCTTGCCAACACCTGTTGTTTCCTGTGTTGTTAATTTTAGCCATTCTGACAGGTGTGAGGTGATATCTCATTGTGCTTTTGATTTGTATTTCCCTGATGATCAGTAACGTTGAACATCTTTTCATGCATCTGTTAGCCATCTGTATGTCTTCTTTTTTTTTAAGATTTTATTTATTTTTTTTTAATTTTTTAAAAAAAAATTTATTATATTATGTTGGTCACCATACAGTACATCCCTGGTTTTTGATGTAAAGTTTGATGATTCATTAGTTGCGTATAATCTGTATGTCTTCTTTAGAAAAATGTCTGTTCATTTCTTCTGCCCATTTCTTAACTGGATTATTTGTTGTTGGGTATTGAGTTTGATAAGTTCTTTATATACCATTTATCAGATATGTCATTTGCAAATATCTTCCCCCATTTCGAAGGTTGCCTTTTAGTTTTGTTGATTGTTTCCTTCACTGTGCAGAAGCTTTTTATTTTGATGAAATTCTGATAGTTCATTTAAGCTCTTGTTTCCCTTGCCTCTGGAGACATGTCTAGGAAGAATTGCTGCAGCCAAGGTCAAAGGGTTGCTGCCTGTGTTCTCTAGGATTTCGATGGCTTCCTGTCTCACATTTAGGTCTTTCAACCATTTCCAATTTATTTTTGTATATGGTATAATAAAGTGACCCAGTTTCATTCTTTTGCATGTTGCTGTCCAGATTTCCCAACATCATTTGTTGAAGGGAGTGTCTTTTCCATCAGATATTCTTTCCAGCTTTGTTGAAGATTAATTGGCCATAGAGTTATGGGTCCATTTCTGGGTTCTCTATTCTGTCCCATTGACCTATATGTCTGTATTTGTGCCAGTACCATACTCTCTTGATGACTACAGAATTGCAATATAACTTGAAGTCTGGAATTGTAATGTCTTCAGCTTTGCTTTTCTTTTTCAAGATTGTTTGGCTATTCAGGGTTTTTTTGTGGTTCAAACAAATTTTAGGATTGTTTATTCTAGCTCTGTGAAAAATGCTGTTGGTATTTTAATAGAAATTGTATTAAATGTATAGGTTATTTTGGGTAGTATAGACATTTTGACAATATTTGTTCTTCCATCCCATGAGCATGGGATGCTATTCCATTTCTTTGTGTCATCTCCAATATCTTTCATAAATGTTTTAGTTTTCAGAGTACAGATCTTTTACCTCTTTGGTTAGGTTTATTCATAGATATCTTATGGTTTTTGATGCAATTGTAATTGAGATTGCTTTCATGACTTCTCTTTCTGTTGCTTCATTATTGGTGTATAGAAATGCAACAGATTTTCTGTACATTGATTTTGTATCCTGCAACTTTACTGAATTTGTATCAATTCTAACAATATTTGGTGGAGTCTTAGTTTTTTACATATAGTATCATGTTGTCTGTAAATAGTGAAAATTTGACTTCTTCCTTGCTGATTTGGATGCCTTTTATTTATTTTGTTGTCTGATTGCTACAGCTAGGACTTCCAGTACCAGGTTAAATAACAATCATGAGAGTGGCCATCCCTGTCTCGTTCCTGATTGTAGAAGAAAAGCTCTCAGTTTTTCCCCATTGAGGATGATATTAGCTATAGGTCTTTTGTATATGGCCTTTATGATGTTGAGGCATATTCCCTCTATCTCTTCTTTGTGGAAAATTTTTAAGAAGAATGGATGCTGTATTTTGTCAAATGCGTTTTTATGCATCTATTGAGAGGATCATATGGTTCTTATCCTTTTGTTATTATTATTATTAATTATTATTATTAATGTGATATATCACACTGATTTGCAAATATTGAACCACCCTTGAAACCCAAGAATAAATTCATTTGATCATGTTTTTTTGTTTTGTTTTGCTTATTTGTTTGTTTGTTTAGTTTACTGTTGGATTCAATTTGCTAGTACTTTTTGAGAATTTTTGCATCCATGTTCATCAGGGATATTAATATGTAATTCTCTTTTTTATTGGGGTCTTTGTCTGGTTTTGAAATCAAGGTAATGTTGGCCTGATAGAATTAGTTTGGAAGTTTTGGTTCCATTTCTATTTTTTGGAACAGTTTGAGAAGAATAAGTAGTAACTCTTCTTTAAATGTTTGATAGACTTCTCCTGGGAAGGCATCTTGCCCTGGAATTTTGTTTTTTGGGAGATTTTTTATTACTGATCCAATTTCTTTGCTGGTTAGTGATCTACTCAAGTTTTCTATTTCTTCCTGTTTCAGTTTTGGTTGTTCGTGTGTTGCTGGGAATTTATCCATTTCTTCCAGATTCCCAAATTTATTAGCATACAACTTCTTATAATATTCTTTTATAATTATTTGTATTTTCATGGTGTTGGTTGTGATTTCTCCTCTCTCATCCATTATTTTATTTGTTTGGGTTTTTCTCTTTTCTTTTTGATAAATGTGGCAATGGTTTTATCAATTTTAATTCTTTCGAAGAACCAGTTCCTGGTTTCATTGATCTATTCTACTGGTTTTTTTTTTTTATTGTTGTTGTTGTTGTTATTTATATCATTTATTTCTGCTCTAATCTTTATTGTTTCTCCTCTTCTGCTGGCTTTAGGCTTCATTTGTTGTTCTTTTCCCAGCTACTTTAGGTGTAAGGTTAGGTTGCTTATTTGAGATTTTTCTTGCTTCTTCAAGTAGGCCTATATTGCTTTTGCTGCATCCCAATGGTTTTCATCATCATTTGTTTAAATGTAATTTTTTAAAAATTTCTTCTTCAATTTCCTGGTTAACCCATTCATTCTTTAGTAGGATGTCCTTTAGCCTCCATGTACTTAAGGTCTTTCCAAATTCTTTCTTGTGGTCGACTTCAAGTTTCATAGCATTATGGTTAGAAAATATGCATCGTGTGATCTCAAGCTTTTTGTACTTGTTGAGGGCTGATTTGTACCCAGTACGTGATCTGTTCTGGGGAATGTGCCATATGCACTTGAAAAGAATGTGTATTCTGCTGGTTTAGGATGAGATGTTCTGAATATATCTGTTAAGTCCATCTGGTCCAGTGTGTCATTCAAAGCCATTGTCTCCTCATTGATTTTCTGCTTAAATGATCTGTCCATTATTATAAGTGGAGTGTTAAAGTCCCCTATTATTATTGTATTATTATCAATGAATTCCTTTATGTTTGTTATTATTTTTATAATAATATTTTTTATTATATTATGTTAGTCACCATACAGTACATCTCTAGTTTTTGATGTAAAGTTCCATGATTCATTACTTGTGTATAACACCCAGTGCACCATGCAATACATGCCCTCCTTAATACCCATCACCAGCCTATCCCATTCCCCCACTGCTCTGAAGCCCTCAGTTTGTTTCCCAGAGTCCATAGTCTCTCATGGTTCATTCCCCCTTCTGTTTACCCCCCTTTTCTTCTTCCCTTTCTTCTCCTACCGATCTTCCTACTTCTTATGTTCCATAAATGAGTGAAACCATAAGATAATTCTATAAAAGTAAAAAGGCCCCAAGAGTGATACAGAACAGAAATTTACAATCTATAGAAGCAAGCACTTTACAGGCAACATGACATGATTAAAATCATATCTCTCAATAATCACTCTCAATGTGAATGGCCTAAATGCTCCCATAAAACACCACAGGGTTGCAGATTGGATAAAAAGACATGACCATCCATTTGCTGTCTACAAGAGACTCATCTTGAACCTAAAGATACATCCAGACTGAAAGTGAAGGGATGGAAAACCATCCCTCATGCCAATGAACCTCAAAAAAAGCTGGGGTAGCAATTCTCATATCAGACAGATTGGGTTTTAAACTAAAGACTGTAGTTAGAGGTACAGAAGGACACTATATTATTCTTAAAGGATGTATCCAACGAGTGGTTATGACAATTATAAATATATATGTCTCCAACAGGTGAGCAACAAGATACACAAGCCAACTCTTAATCAGAATAAAGAGACATATAGATAAATATACGTTAATAGTAGGGGACCTAAACACTCCACTATCAGCAATGGACAGATCACCTAAGCAGAAAATCAACAAATGGCATACTAGACCAGATGGACTTCATAGATATATATAAAACACTACACCCCAGAACAACAAAATACTCATTCTTTTCGAGTGCACATGGAACGTTCTCCAGAATAGACCATATACTGGGTCACAAAACAGGTCTCAACCAATACCAAAAGACTGAAATTATTCCCTGCATGTTCTCAGACCACAGTGCTTTGAAATTGGAACTCAACCACAAGGAAAAATTTGAATGAAACTCAAACACTTGTAAACTAAGAACCATCCTGCTCAAGAATGATTGGATAAACCAGGAAATCAAAAATCAATTTAAACAATTTATGGAGACCAACAAGAATGAAAACACAATGATCCAAAACCTATGGGACACTGTAAAGGCAGTCCTAAGGGGAAAATACATAGCCATCCAAGCCTCACTCAAAAGAACAGAAAAATCTAAAATGCAGTTTTTACATTCTCACTTCAAGAAGCTGGAGCAGGAACAGAGGAACAGGCCTAACCCATGCACGAGAAAGCAGTTGATCAAGATTAGAGCAGAGATCAATGAATTAGAAACCAGGAGCACAGTAGAGCAGATCAACAGAACTAGAAGCTAGTTCTTTGAAAGAATAAATAAGATCAATAAGCCACTGGCAAGACTTATTCAAAAGAATAGAGAAAGGACCCAAATTAATAAAATTATGAATGAAAAGGGAGAGGTCACAACCAACACCAATGAAATAGGAAGGATCATTAGAAACTTTTATCAACAGCTTTATGTTTGTTATTTTATATATTTGGGTGCTCTCAAGTTGGAGGCATAAATATTTACAATTGTTAGAACTGCTTGTTGGATTGACTCCTTTATTATGATATAGTGCCCTTCTTCATCTCTTGTTAAAGTCTTTGATTTAAAATCTAGTTTGATATAAGTATGGTTACTCTGGCTTTCTTTTGATGTCCATTCACATGATAAATGGTTCTCCATCCCTTTACTTTCAATCTACAGGTGTCTTTAGGTCTAAAATTAGTCTCTTTTAGGCAGCATATAGTTGGGTCTTGTTTTTCTATCCATTCTGACACCTACATCTTTTATTTGAGTGTTTAGTCCATTTACATTCAGAGTGATTATTGATAGATATGAATTTAATGCTTTTATGTTACTTGTTAAGTCATTGTTTCTGGAGATTTTCTCTGTTCCTTTCTAATCTTTGTCACTATCGGTCTTTCTCTCTCACTCAAAGAGTCTCCTTTAATATTATTTCTTGCAGGGCTAGTTTAGTGGTCATGAACTCTTTTATTTTTTGTTTGTCTGGAAAACTCTTTATCTCTCCTATTCTGAATCACAGCCTTGCTGGATAGAATATTCTTAGCTCTGCTGCTAATCTTCTTTGTCTTTCCTTATAAGTTAGGGACTTCTTTTCTCTTGCTGCTTTTAGGATTTTTTCTTCATATTTTGCAAATTTAACTATGATGTGTCTTGGTGTTGGCCTGCTTTTGTTGATCTTGATGGGAGTTTTCTGTGTCTCTGAGATTTGGATATCTGTTTCCTTCCCCAGATTAGGGAAGTTTTCAGTTATAATTTCCTCAAATAAACCATCTGCTGCTTTTTCCCTCTCTTCTTCCTGGACTGTTATGATATAAATGTTATTATCCTTTATGGAGTCACTGAGTTCCCTAAGTCTACATCTGTGACTTTATTTTTCTTTCCCTCTTCTTTTCAGCTTAATTATTCTCCATAATTTTATCTTCTAGATCACTGATTCATTCCTGTGCTTCTATCCTTACGGTTTCACAAATATTGTATCCAGTCAGTTTTGCACCTCAGTTATAGCATTTTTCATTTTGGCCTGACTAGTTTTTGTTTTTTATCCCTGTGATAAGGTACTCCCTGTGTCTTCTATGCTTCTCTCAAGCTCTGCTGGTATTCTTATGATGGTTTTGAATTCTGGATGAAGCATATTACTTATATCTGTTTCAATTAGATCCCTGGCCATGTCATTTTCTTGTTCTTCCTTATGGGATGAATTAATCAATGTTGGCATTTTGTCTAGGTCTCTATTTGTTTCTGTTTTCTTTTTTTGTTTTATGTTTTTGTTTTTCTGTGTGTTAAAGAAGCCTGTTATGTTTCCTGCTCCTGAGCATAATGGCTTTATGAAGAAGAGGTCATATACTGTCCAGGGCCTGGTGCTTCAGGAAGTGTTCTGGTGTATGCTGTGTGCACCCTGCTTCTGTGTTATGGTTGCTCTTTCCCTCAGGTCAGTCCTCTGCAGAATTTCTCCTTGCCTGCAGTGGGGAGTGTTTGGACCTTGGCCAGAATGTGGCAAGTGTTAACTAGGTGTGCTCCAGTCTGCTTGTTATAAGAAGCATGGTCTTATTTCCACTAGAGCCGAAGTTTGCAGCACTCTATAGTCAGGAGACTTAGTGCCTGACAGGGTGGGTAATGGTCTTCTGGGGAGGAGTACACTGTTGTTCTCAGGCACATTTGCCCTAGAAAAACAGCCCTTAAATAACTAAATAAATAAATCAGTGAACTGAAAAAAGAAGGAAGGAAGGAAGGAAGGAAGGAAGGAAGGAAGGAAGGAAGGAAGGAAGGAAACACCTGCAGAATACAAAGGGGTACGGCTTGGTGTAAGTGGTTTAGGCCACCAGTGTTGGCACCGCGCTGCTTACTGAAGTCAATTTATGGTGAACTGACACTAGTTCCTTCCCTCATCCTAGGAGAGGGGAGTTTGCTCCTGCTGCTGTCCAAGAAGCCCTCCTAGAAGAGCAAACTATCTCCCTTTATGTGTCCCAGGTGTTCCTCAGATCCCTTCACCCTGTCTGTGTCTGGGCCACCTACCCACCCAGCTGTGAAGCACATCTATGCTTTAACCCAGGCAGTTTGCTTGACTTTTTAAAACCCTAAACTTTAGGGACCTGGCATTGCATAGACCCACACTGGTCCTCTGGGGAGGGTCTCACTGTGATGGGACTGATGAAGGTTTTTCCCTAGGAGGGCAGCCACACCAAAGTGTAGCATCATGGAGTTTGGGGTAAAGCACAGCAAAAAAAAAAAAAAAGAAAAAAACAGTGTCCAGGTTAGCCTCCCTCAGCAGGTGCACCTATGCTGAGATGTAGGGGAAGGAAATGACACCCTCTGGCTCTTTTGTCCTTAGAGAGGCAATGCCACCTCTCCCAAATGCACTCCAAGAAAGGGGAACCATCTCTCCCAGTGTGTCCCAGAGGATCCTCAGATCATACCATCTACTTCCATACTCCTACCCTCCTTCTCCACATGAGCACTGCAGTGTCCACTGGGCTCCACACTGACCACAGAGTGGACCTCTAAAGCTCCAGCCTTTGAGCCCTGCTATTTACAACCTCACAAAAATAAGCCACTTTCATTTTCCCAGCCAATGGTTTTAGCGAAATGTTCTTGTGCATATCCCTGTGTACTCCATTTTCTCTCACCTTTCTCCACAACCTGGGCTTCCTCCCTTCCACAGCACCCATGATCTGTTTCTATCCCAAACCACGCCTCTGCACTTTCTACCTTCTTCAGTGTGGCTTCTCTCCCTCTAGTTGTGCAGTTTGTTCTGTCAGTCTTCAGGTTGATTTCTTGTGTGTTCAGAAGGATCTGATATTTATGCAGCTGTATTTGAGGGATGAGGCAAGTATAGGTTCTCCTCAGGTTGTTGATTTGAGATTTTTTTTTTTAATTCGACAGTGATAGAGACAGCCAGCAAGAGAGGGAACACAAGCAGGGGGAGTGGGAGAGGAAGAAGCAGGCTCAGTGCGGAAGAGCCTGATGGGGGGCTCGATCCTATAACGCCGGGATCTTGCCCTGAGCTGAAGGCAGACGCTTAACCGCCGTGCCACCCAGGCACCCCATGATTTGAGGTTTTTTTAATAAACATTTACAGCTATCAGCTTCCCTTTTAACAATGCTTTTGCTCAGTTCCATTGGTTTTGGCATGTTATATTTTTATTTTCATTTGTCTCAATATATTTTATATTCTTTTCATTCATTTCATATTCATTTCAACTTCTTTTGTGATTTCTTCTTTGGCTCATTGGTCATTTAAAAATGTGTTTAGAATGTGTTGTTTAGGGGCCCCTGAATGGCTCAGCCATTAAGCGTCTGCCTTTGGCTGAGGTCATGATCCCAGGGTCCTGGGATTGGGCTTCCTGCTCAGCGAGAAGCCTGCTTCTCCGTTTCACACTCCCGTTGCTTGTGTTCCTTCTCTCACTGTCTCTCTCTGTCAAATAAATAAATAAAATCTTTTTTTTTTAAAGGATGTGTTGTTTAACTTCTACATATTATTGAATTTTCCAGTTTTTCATCCGCTTTGATTTCTAAAAGTACTGTATCGTAAAAAATACTTTGTATGATTTCAATGAGTTCAATGATTTAAATTTGTTGAAACTTGTTTTGTGACCAAAAATCTGGTGTATCTTGGAAAATATTCTATTTACACTTCAGAAAAATGTGTATTCTGCTATTGTTGAGTGGATTGTTCTCTATTTGTCTTATTGGTCCTATTGTTCCAAGGTTTTGTTTAAGTTCTGTTTTTCTCAATGTTCTGTCTGATTGTTCTATCCATTAATTAAAATTGGAGTATTGAAGGCTCCTATTATTATTATATTATATTATTATTATATATATTATATTATTATTATATATATTATATTATTTTCTATTTCTCTCTTCAATTTCATTAATGTTTGCTTTGTATATTTAGGAACTCTGATATATGGTGAATAAATATTTATAATTGTTGTATCTTCCTGGCAAATTGATCCTTCCATCATTACACAACTATCATTATATTATGTTCTTTCTCTCTTGTTTAGACTTAAAGTCTACTTTGTCTGATTAGTATGGTCACCCCTGTCTTCTTTTGATTACCATTTGCATGGGACATCTTTTATTACCTTTTCACTTTCAGCCTTTGTGTGTCCTTAGATGTAAAGTGAGTTTCATGTAGACAGCACATCATTGTATCCTTTCTTTCT
The DNA here is from genome assembly GCF_002007445.2 of Ailuropoda melanoleuca. Classification (NCBI taxonomy): domain Eukaryota; kingdom Metazoa; phylum Chordata; class Mammalia; order Carnivora; family Ursidae; genus Ailuropoda; species Ailuropoda melanoleuca. The sequence continues at coordinate 114,858,449 of NC_048218.1, read as the reverse complement.
TTCTTTCTTTCTTTCTTTTTCTTTTCTTTTCTTTCTTTCTTCTCTTTCCCTTCTTTTTTTTTTTCCATTCAGCCAATATATGTTTTTTAGGACATTTAATCCCTTTATATTTATAGCAGCTACTAACAGTGAAGAACTTAGTATTGGCATTTTGTTAATTGCTTTCTCTGTTTCTTGTAGGTTTTTGCAATGTATTTTAAACATATAACAACTTAACTTTAATCACATACAAAAGCTCTGCTCTTCCACATTTCTGCCCCCCACTTTTTTTATTTATGTCACAAATACAATTCTTTATTATTGTGTTCCCATTAACATAGATTTTACAGGCTTTTTAATTTTTTTTTTTTTTAGGAGGCTCCATGCCCAGCTTTGGAGCCCAATGTGGGTGGGACCTGAACTCATGACCCTGAGATTAAGACCTGAACTGAGATCAAGAGTCAGAAGCTTAACTGACTGAGCCACCCGCGTGCCTCTAAAAATACTTTTGTCTTTGAAATCCTATACAGGAATAGAAATTGGGGATTCATATTGATTTTACACACCAAAATTACAATAATACAGGACTTGTATTTATCTCTATATCTATCTTTACCTGAGAACTTTATATTTTCAAGTAGCTTCATGTTGCTGTCAGGTATCCTTTCATTTCAATTCAAAGGACTCCCTTTAACATTTCTTGTAGTGTCAGTTTAATGGTAATTAATTCTCTCAGCTGTTGTTTATCTCGGGATACCTTAATTTCTCCTTCATTTTGATGGACAGTTTTGCTGTCCTTAGGATTCTTGGTTGACAGGTTTCTTTCATCGCTTTAAATATATCATCCCATTCTTTCCTTGTCTTTATGATTTCTGCTGAGAAATCCACATATAACCTTATAGAAGCATATTTGAGTATGATGTAGTGCTTTTCTCTTGCTGCTTTCAAGGCTCTCTCTTTGTCTTTGACTTATGACAATTTGATTATAATGTGTTTTAGTGTGGATGTCTTTGTTTTTAGCCTCAATGGGGTTCAATGATCTTCCTGAGTCCATACGTTCATTTCTTTCTCCAAAGTAAGGAAGTTTTGACTGTTATTTCTTTAAATAAGTTCTCTTACCCTTTTTACTTTCTTCTACGATTCCCATATTGCATGTACTGGTCCATTAGATGTTTATCCCATAAGTCCTGTAGACTTCTTTTTTTTTTTCTTTTTGACCCTCTGACTACATAATTTCAAGTGACCTATCTCCTAGTTTGATGATTCTTTCATCTGCTAGGTCAAGTCTGTTGTTTAACCTTTCTAGTGAATCTATTAATTCAGTTATTGTATTTTTCACCTCCAGAATTTCTGTATGGTTATTTTTCTAGTTCTTATCTCTGTTGATATTCTTATTTTTTTCATGCATCATTTAACTGATTTCAGTCAACTGTCCTTCTGTGTCTTTTAGCTCAGTGAGCATCTTTAAAAAACTTGTTTTAAATTCTTTGTCAAGAAACTCAGTAATCTACATTTCCTCATGGTAAGTTACTGGATATTTATTTTGTTCCTTTGATTTGGTCATGTTTCCCTAATTCTTCATATGGCTTGTTATCTTTGGTGAGATTTGACCACTTGAAATAATAGCCACCTTTTCCAGTCTTTATGGGCTGGTTTCATGATAGAAAGCTCTTCACCAATATACTCAGCTAGAGGTTTTGAAGACCACTCAAACTTTTCAGGGGATGCATCTTTTCTAGATTTGTGTGGGTGCCTTTATTCTAGCACACATGGCTGTTTTCAACTATCTTGATTTCCCTCAATAGCCCATATCTGTTTCTTCTTAGGAGTTTTCAGTTTTATTTTCTGTTGTATTCTTCTGCCTATAATCTCTTACTCCCCTTGGTGCTAAGCTGTAGAACTGAAGATACAGCAGTGCTTGCCTCTCTTTTTAGCAGCCTCAAAGTATACCACTATCCCTGTCAGTGCTTGGAACCCATGACCTAGAAACCCAACCCCTGGGCAGCTTCCAGACAAGTCCAAAAGCTGGATTCAAGTTACACTCTTTTCCTCTGTCCTCAGGAAGGAGTTGACAATTGGAATATCACACCAATCACAGCAAGCTTTGCTAGGTGGGAAAAAAGGTAGGAACAAGCAAAATGCAATAAAATCTTCTAACTGGCATAATTCCTTCTCTTGGTTATGTAGTTGCCTGGGTATTGCAGTCCCTTAAATGGTTTCTAGTATTCTTATCAGGGTATTGTGGTCCATGCACTGCTGTTAGCTCAATGTCTCCCTTGAGTGATGGGGACCTGGGCTTTTTAGCTTCCATTTTGTTGTTGTCACTCTAGGTAAGTCATTTCTCGAGGCTATCCTCCCATAGTTTCCTAGAGTGATGCTTGTTTGGTATATAGAGACGTACATTAAAAACCATTAGCCTGAAACCTTAATTATTGAAAGTAGGCTTAGCGCCACATTAAATTGTTGGGTCTCATTTTTATTTTTTGTGAATATTTCTGTAGAGAATTTGAGGCTACATTAACATTTTCTCCCTTGTAAGTCAATTGATTATTTTTTCTCTCTGCCCAATTTTATCCCTAAGTGTATACCTTATAAGTTTATGAAGGAATGTCTTAGTGTTTATCAGAATGGGTCCATGACACGTAATACACATTTTCAATACTTACAGTAAAGGTTTCTTTTTTAACATCAGAAAACTTGCCTTGAATTATATCTGAGCAACTTTCTCTGGAAGCAGACCTTTAGACATGGTCTTGGATGCAGGTGATTTCAGAATATAGATGGAGGAAAGGAAAGAAGGTGAATCTGTGAATTAAGCAAAAGCTGTAAATGTGTGTTAATGAGCATGTTACCATTGTCAGCAATTGCAGTTTAGTCCTATGGGAACTCTCAGAAGAACCATAAAAAATGGAGAGATGAGAAACCTGGCATGTTTATTCACCACCTCCAGGTCCTCATTGCTTGAGGGTTGCTCCTGGAGATGTTAGCTACCCAGAATTTTTAGGATGTCCTGGGGAGGGGCTCAGCAAGTTCCCAAGGCAAGCTCTTGCGCTCTCTGGAAGAGAAGTAGAAGGATGAAGGTGATTAAGCTAGCAGCTGAAGCACTGGGAATTGTCCACTGTGGTTGCAGATTACTCAGAGATGGGCAAAGGAGATATGTGGTGACGTGACAGCCATGTCTGCTGCAGTTTACTCCTGTCATTCAAGACTGTTCATGGTCCACTGTGAATTCACTCTGTTACTATACTTCACATTGGCAGCCAACTTCAATTTCTGCAAAAAAGTTTTTAAAACAGAATATGGGAAGCATTCCATAGTCCTACTGCTGCAGCTGTCATCATTTTTCTCCAGTATCACACACTATAGTTTGCCTCTTTTTGGTGAATTTTTCTACTCAGTTTGCTTGTACAGTCCAGACATTCTTTCCTGAGGGATTTGAGTCCCTGGTTAATGTAGCCTTATCAAGCTGCTGCTGCTTTAATTTCCATTTTACCATTTTTACCAATCATGAAACCAGCAGAAGTTACCTGGGATTCACACAAACTTATCCAGGTCCCAACACATAGCAGCAATTTCGTTCTCTCCTCATCATCACCAGCATTAAATTATTCTTTGCCCAATGGTCTACCAAGAGGAACAGGTGTGCATGATAGCTTTAGATTCAGTGGAACACTTACTGTATACTCTGGGGAAAGCATTTCTTCCCCAATCCTTTAATGTGAGTGCCATCAATTATACTGAGACTTAAACTGTGCATTGGGTAGTTCAAACTCCCTACAGGAGTCCCTGGGAGTGATAGAGAGAGGAGCCAATTCTCTTTCTACCCTTTTGGTTTCTAAATGAAAGAGACTCATGGGAACCTGAACGCATGTAATGAACTTAGGTCCAGCACGCATACTGCATCCTAAAAGACAGTGCTACACTTCACAAAGTAGCATCTTCAGTGAGATATCCTCACTGTGCCTTTAACACATTTCTACATTCCATTTTGACAGCAGCTTCTGGGGGATGACAGTAGAGTCCATCATCATAAATTTATTGTTCCTTCCACCGTCACCGTAAAATTAGATGATCATTCAAAGATGATGCTACATGTGATTTTATGTTATTAAAGAAGATCATCTGTAAACTCTGAAATAGTAAACTGATAGAGGCGCTTTGGGCAAGGGAGGCAAATATTACCCACAGATTCATCAGATTAAAAATCAATTCTAGGGGCACCTGGGTGGCTCAGCCATTAAGTGCCTGCCTTCAGCTCAGGTCATGATCCCAGCATTCTGGGATCACGCCCCACATTGGGCTCCCTGCGCAGCAGGAAGCCTGCTTTTTCGTCTCCCACTCTCCCTGCTTGTGTTCCCTCTCTCGCTGCCTCTCTCTCTGTCAAATAAATACATAAAATCTATTAAAAATTCAGTCCTAAATGAGGGCAAAGTGCTGTCTTCCTCATAATAGAGGTCTGACATAAACAACACGTCGTGCAGTGTATTTCGGTCTCCTCAAGGTGTAGTGCCTTATACACAGCTTAGCATTGTCCTTGATAATATGTAGAATGTTTAGCAGATGCAGTAGCTAGATAGCCATAGTTAAGAAAGTTGTGTGTTGTTGAGTTCACGTATAGACAGAGACTGTCTCACTTCCACTATCAATACTCTGTGTAATAACTTCACACTGACTTCTCTGCACTGACAATTTCTGGTGGTTATTGATGTGAGATACAGAGATCCTCACACTTTGTATGAGTGTCATAAAGTATCCTCATGACTCTTCCTCAGACAATGTTTTCTCTGATATTCTAATCTTTCTCCTTCCAGTCTTTTACCAACAAGCTAAACTATTTGCCACTAACACTGAGTCCTTCCAAATCTTCATTTCAGACCACTGTGACTTCATACTTGGTTGTATAAACAAGTTTACCACTAAAGCTCTGCACTTTGAATTTCCCCTCACAACTGTCCTTTAAGGCCTTCCATGGTACAAAGCCTCAATAACTAGCATTAGAAGGCCCTTCTTTAAGAAATTCTAGGCTTCCATGGTGCCTGGGTGGCTCAGTTGGTTAAACATCTGACTCTTGGTCTCAGCTTAGGTCATGATCTCAGGGTCGTGTGATTGAGCCCCATATTGGGCTCCATGCTTAGTGTGGAGTCTGCTTATCCTTCTCCTCCCCATTTGTCCCTCTCCCTGCTCGTCCTCTCTCTCTCTTTCTAAAATAAATAAAATCTTAAAAAAAAAAAGAAAATAGAATTTCCAGACTTCCCTTCATTTGATCAGCTCAGAGTCTGAGAACTTGATCAAAAGTGGAAGCAGGCCAAGGATCACATATATTTTTTTATTAGGGTGGCTAAGAGCATCCTTCTGCTTGCCAGTTGCTGATCCTATTCATAAGTCAAATAATGAAATCATTCACTCACCCTTAGGAACATCATGGACAGTTAGCTACATCCAATGATCTCTGCATTTCAAACTGCCCTGGATCCTACTCCAACTCTGACGCCCATTACTTTCTTCTTCATTGTTTCCAGGGTGGGTAGCTTCTTGGGAAAAAAAAAAAAGCTTTCTTTGCTCTTTTTGATTAGTCTTTTTTCCTCTGCTTCTCTGACCCAAATGTGCTGTCAGAGGTTCTCTGCAGTCATGCCTGCCCATACAGGTACTCCCTCTCACTGCTGCATGTAAGATACAGAGCTTTTATTTGTGAAGTGAGCCTTCATCTCAAGGAACTGTGTGCATATTGACATTTTCTGAAATCTGTAACCTCTGGGCCATGCTCCTATCTACTTTTTGGAGTTTTGTTTGTTTTTGTTCCATTGTATTCCTCTCTCATGAATGCTGTCACATCTCTATGCTTGCCTTCATTCTGAAAACAGTAACTTTCACTTCTGTACATTATGTTGCAGGCTTTCTGTGAAATCTACCATCACAACAGACAACATCTAGTTCAGTACAATACTCCCTTGTAGATCCACACAATCGCAGCAAGGTTTGGTGGTCGTTCAATGTTTTTACAGTCTATAAATTTTAATATTTTCTACTTTTGGTGACAATAATATTTGTAGAGTTCTTTTTCTGCTACTTGCCATCCCACCTAGTTCACCCATTCACCTAGTTGCTTTATTGATGTCCTGGAAAATTTTAGGAAGGGTACTATCTCACATTACTCTGCTTGTGTAACAATCTGGAAATTAGGACCACTCAAAAGAAAGAACCGGAACTTCTTTCTTGGCAACTAAGATTTAGTAAATAGAATTCAAATTTGAAACTCTAAGGCAAATGAAATAATGATTTATATGCATTAATAATCAACTCAAATAGTAGACATGAAGCTTTGTTCTTTATGTATGCTTGTATGGTCTTATTTAAATGATAATATAAGCAACAATATAGACATTATGGTTTTGAATTTAACATGAGGACAATGCAGCTCATAGGAAGTCAATTGACAAGCATTGCCCAGTATCAGTTGACACAGCTAAATTTTGAGTCCACATCCAAAATTCATGAATAATTTTTTTCTCCTTTCTTTTGTTTCTTCCAGTACATGGTGGTAAGAGTAACAAGTGGAAATACTTGAAGTCTCACTAAATAAAGAAAATTGAAGGTTGTTTATACTTCAGAGAAGGACATTTTCATTCTCAGAAAAGCTCTACATCAGACCAAATTAATCAATAATGCATCCCACAGATAGTTGGATGATAAGTTAGTATTATGATTTATTTCTGATTTATATTTGATTTGAAAGCCCACAGAAATTCCACATACTAAATTAAATCGTAAAAAGCAATATACTGATTACAGCATTGGTGTTAAAAATCATTAATATTAAACGATAACTTGGTTCAAGTATGGATAATATAATTTTTATATTTTTGGTGCAACAGCAGAAGCAGAAATACTTATAGTTTAGTTTCCACCAGTGTAATGTGAAGCTAGCCTAGCTGAGGAGGAAGTGCTGTTGAGTGTGAAATCTGTGTATCATTGTTAAATATCAGCATTGTGTATTTCTCTGATTTGTTTCTTATCCTTTCTAACATCTGAAATCTTTATTAAGGGGGATGTGGCTTGCCAAAAATATCTTCTTTGTAATCATATTCTGGGCTGAAATCAGCTTAATATTTTAAATGTTAGTTTTTTGTTTTTGTTTTTTTAATGTTACTCTTTCCTTTACTCTGGTATGTACGCTGTCACTCAACACAGTACTTTTTTTTTTCCATTTGCCTCTACAATGTTAAACTTTAAAGCTGTTATCAGTCATGTTTTCACCCTTTGTACTTTTCCATTCCTAAGCTATCAGAGTCCATCAGAGCTGAAGTATGAATTAAATTAAAGAATACTTTACTCATTCAATATCCATGATCTATTAATTCCCGTTCTCTCTAATCTCTCCACCTCATTTGGAGGATTACAGAGAGTCAATTTAAGCATGACATTGCTTTTTAGTTATTAGATTGGAAATCAGGCTTACATTAAAGAGACTCTTCTTTCATTTGTGGAAAGGTTAAACTACAATTGATAATTCAGAATCAGGTACTTGTGACATCATTGGATTAGCAAATAAGTAGATCGAAAAGAAATTGAAACGATATTCACTACATTGCTTGGATGGTACATGTGGAAATGGCAAGACAAATGGATAAGTAAAAAAGACAGTCAGAAAGGCCCAAACACAGAAATAGGAAGAAAGGGGCATATGGAAAGACTGAGAGCAAAAGAATGAGAGAAAGAAACAAAGATAGTCGATAACATTATTTATTTGACATAGAAGTTTGAGATATCCTTCATTATTTGGCTTAAAAATTTCCAAGAGTGGTTTTATCATTTCATTAGGTTCTTTCCAGTTTGTCCAGATCTTCATTACCACCCCCTTCCTCCTACAAGCATCTATTTGTTCTCTCCAGCCCTGCTTTTCCAGCCATCCAGGATCTTTCTCAAATGGAGCAATGAGGCTCATGATGCGTTTCTTCCTCCCCACAGTGCTCATCTTTCTCTCCTCCAGGCCCAGTGAAGGGGCTGCCTCTGTTAGGTCTACACCCTGCCCCTTACACAGAACAGGGCTCCACATAAGGGCTGGCAATGAAAGAAAGGTACAATTTTAGAGGCAACAACTTGTACCGATCAGGGTGATATTTCTTGGTAAGTTATGGGGCCTTCTGTGGAATCAAAGTCAATCTTCCAGAGAAAGGATAAAATAAGCCAGAGAAAGGATCAAATAAGCTGAGATAATGGAGATTGGGAGAAGTTGGGAGAGACACAATGGAAAATTCAAGCAAAGAGTCATGGAATATCAAGTTTTTATCCATTGGTAAATTCAACAAGTTAAATCAGGGCTAAAAATGGATGTTTAAGTAAGTAGGAATTTCCTAGACATAAGATGAGAACAAGGGAAGAGTGGAGTTGGAGAGAATGGGGTGGGAACAAAGATAAGGGAAGACACATGGAAGATACAAAGGACCAGGGTGACAGAAGGCTCAGTTAAATCAGATTTGGTGTGTGTCTGCCTAATTAAGGCCCTCAGCAGCTCCTCCACCTTTACCTCAGTACCCCTGCTCCAGATTAGAGGGCTTAGGCTGGGACAGCCCTATCAGACATTTGCTCCTACTGCCGTGCTCTGCAAGTGTGTGATTTTTAGGTAAGGGTGGGCTGTCAATGAGGATCATTGTGAGGTCACTCTTCCGGCAGAAATAGGGAAGCTCAAAGAGGCTGTCTGGAAATGTCCAAGCTTTTTCTAGGGTAGTAAGGCATTTGGTTTACAGCCATGACTCAAACCCCACTTGGGATTCTCTAACTGCTTGGTCCCATGGGGGAAGACTTTAAAACAGTTTGATAGCTTGAATGCCTCAGTCTTCATGACTTATGTACACCAATTTGAACAGGCTGAAAGCAAATTTACAAAGTCTGGAAAGTGGTCAGCATTTCAAGCATATGAAACTTCTATGGCCAGAGCTCTAAGAAAAGCATAATATTAACCTATCTGTGTAATGCAAGGAGTCATGAATATTTTACAAACCAGTGGTACTGGGTAAATAAACATTTGTTCAACTGAATTGAAACAGTGGTAATAAATGTAAGGGAGAGGCAAATGTTTACAGAGTTCTAAACTTGTTCTTATGAATTAAACAAAACCCCTCTCACCTAGCAGTGCAGGGCATCAGCAGAATTAGAGTAGAAATAAGTTACACAGAACACTGGACTCCTCAATTATTTTTTCTTCTCTGGTGAAACTGAAGTCACTTGTGAGAAGGCATTTGTCCCGACCTCAGGCTTTCACAAACACCATGTATTCAGGCAGGAGGTAGCAGGAGGGAGTACACCAGGCCACCTTCACATAGCTGCTTTCCTCCTCTGTGGAAGAGTCTAGAAAAAGAGCGTTTTACAATCATTGGTAGAAGTGGGTCACCAACACTATCCATGCATAGTGACAACCATTTGGATCTGGACATGAGAAGGATGTTTGTCTGATGTAGTTTTTGGTGACACTTACATTGACATTGTCTAAGAATTTTCTGCAAATGCATGCATGCACTTTGAACACCAGATAGCACTTTAACCTACTACAACAGCTGCTCCCAGGATCATCCCCAGTATCTCATGAATTGATGGGATGTCTGAGATACCTAGAGACAGGCAGAGAGAATGAGGACTTGCTGCATTTCTACTGTTCTGTGGCATTGTGATATGGACAAGGCACAGCCTGTGCAGTCAGAGAGAACTGGGTTTGAATCCTTATTCAAGGCCTCTTTTTAGCTATGTGATGTGGGATAGTCTATTTTATCTCACAGCATCAATTTACTCACTTGTGAAATGTATAATTGTTTTTATCATTATTAATATTGTTAAAATTTAATAACAGAAGTAAAGCATCTAATGAATCCTTTACCTCCCAGATGATGACAATGGCTGTAACCACTACCATGACACTTTCCACCTTGTCCTTACTTCCCTTCCTTTGTGACTTCTAATAGATATCACACATGACAGATGGACTACAATAAGAATAAATGCATGGCTAGAGTGGAAATTATCATGTACCTAGCTACTGTTGTGTAAGAATAAGTACAATGCATAATAATTTAATAAGATGATACCACACACTGAAAAATCTTAACTTCAATTTTGTTTTTCTTCTCTCAACCAGTTTTGTTTCAATATATTCTTTTACTCATCACATCAAATTTTTCCCATTTCCCAGAGGCAAGTATTTTTGAGTGAAGATCCTGTATTTCTAGTCAAATTCCCATAATGTTCAGTAATATGATTTTTTTCTACTTGTTTTTTTTATATTTATATATCTGTATATTATAGTACATGTCTAATTGTGTGATGTTTCAATCACTAAAAGGTCAAAAGTTTTATCCTACCGAAATTACCAGAATAATTTACAACCCATCAAGGGCAAAAAAAATGGTCTTCCCAAAGATGTCTACATCCTAATTCCCAGAACCTGTGATAACGTCAGGTTTGGATGTTAAAGGGGATTAAGATGGAATTTAAATTTCTAATCATCTGATCTTAAGACAAGGAGTTTATCCTTCATTATTCAGGTAAACCCAGTGTAATCTCTTGGATCCTTAAAGTTGGAAGAGAGGATTGGAAGACAGAGTCAGTTATATGGCAGCATGAGAAGAATTTACCCCATGATGCTGACTTTGAAGATGGAGGCCCGGGACCATGAGCCAAGGAATGCAGGTGACCTTTACATGCTGCTCAAAGTAGAGAAACAAATTCTTTATTAAATGCTCCAGAAAGAAATGTGCCCTTACTACACCTTGATCTTTACCCAGGAAGATTCATTCACGTCAGACTTCTGATCTACAGAACCGTAAGAAAATAAACTTACATGTTCTTTTGTTTTGTTTCTGTTTTTAGGCCTCTAAGTTTGTGGTAATTTGTTAGAGCAACAGTATAAAACTGATACAGCATACAATGTATGATAAGGAGATGCAGAAAACTCACAACTACAATGACTTCGTGAAATGATATTGCAGGCTGAAAAGTCCTACCACATAGAAGGAACTATTGATTTTCTTTTGCGGGTGCCAGCCCAAGGGCCAACAAGGGTGACTAACAGAAAATCTCTATTGATATCATATCTATTTATTCTTTTGTCAAAAAGCAGCCTGTGCTCTTCCACCACAGAACTCCAACATAAAAGAAAGTTGTATATAGTTATGATTATATGATTTGATTATATATTACATTTTTATGATGATTGAGAAGATATGAATAGAATTATAATTTTCACTCATATTCATATAGTTTTTGTTTATAGCTACTTACATCTATTATAAGTGGAATATTTATTATAATTTTAATTGTGTATTATTATAAATGCACTATTAATATTATGTGAATATTTATTATACTAAGTAGAAGCATAAGAATTATGATATATAAATAATTATTATATTATAAATCATATTATATACAAATTCTATTATATTATTATAAATATACAAATATATTTATATTAGGTAAATAAATGTTTATGTATAACATTTATTTACATAAATGTAGTATACAAATATATAAATATGATGATTATTTTATACAATAACCAAAAAAATTTGCAGAGACCACATATTTTCAGTCTAGGGGGAGAAATAAAATCATACAAAAATCAAGTAAACATTCCATTGTAGATAAAAATAAAATGTGTAGATCTTTTTTCTTTCTACTGAATATATTTCCAGAATACTTTAGCCTAAAAAAGTAGTGTCTTCACACTTTAAGATACTTGTAGGAAAAAAGATTTAAAAACTGTGGCTTAGGTAATACTTCATGACAGCACACTGTCATAAATTTAAGAGTGTTAGGTAAATTGTTTTATACTTTTCATTTGTAGACTACCACAGATCTCGATATATCTCACTTTTTAATCTAACGGCTTATATTAAGTAGATAAACCTATGAAAACAGAATACATGAAAAGTTTCAATTTCATGGTGTGATTTTGAGATAATAAGCCTTCCTAGTGTCTTCTAAATGTTCACTGTGAAGAGAAGACTCGAGATGCGTTTCTGGCTCACAAAGTCATAACGAAAATCATCACCATAAGAGCAAAGCAGAGAACAAATCCTTGAGGATTGATAACTGTGAATTTAATTATTGGATATATCTTCATGTAGCCCAGACAAGTAATCTTTTAAATTTTCCATTAACACTTAAATATCCAAAAATATGTGTTTATTGGGTTTTTCTGGATTTTTTAATTGATAATTTTTAAAAATCAAACATATTAAGGCTAAGAGATGTACATTTAAGAGAAAAACGTATGGCTATGCCATGTATGTCAGTTGGTTAATAGTTTTCTGAGGATTTGTTTTAAGTAATTAGTTATAACTATAGAGCTTGAAAGTTCAGTGTACATAACCTCAAAACACAGAAGAGACACCAAAAGAAAATGGAAATTACCAAAATTTTGAAGTATTGAAAGATACTTAAAGTCAATATTTTGGTGTATATTTCACATTTTTAAAGAGTTCATACTGATCTTACTACATCTTAACTTCATTAATCAAAGGGTTTTTGTTGTTGTTGTTGTTGTTTTTTGACATTTAAGTTTTCTTTAAAAGTCAAATGTTATTGCAAATAATACTGTAATGCCCCACCTGGATCCATCTTTGTCATCACCACAATGCTTGCGTGGGACTGGTTTTGAAAAGTAGAATTGCTGAGTCAGAGAAAATGTACAGTTTAAAAATATTGACAGTGAATTTCAAACTTTCTGCCACAATTGTTTATGTATGCCGATATATCTATTAATTTAATAACACTAAAATATTAATTTCTCTTTTATATTGTTTTCTTTTTTGGATTGTTTACTCATATCTCATGTTCATTTTTCCTTTGGGAGTTTGCACTTTTTTTTGTGAAATTTTAACGGGTTTGTACATGAATGGATATTTTGAGTATTTTTCTGCAGTATTAAATATACATGAATTTTTGGTGTTTTAAAAATATACAGTTTAAATTTCTTATATACGCTTAAGTAAATAATAATGATTTTGGACTTTTCTGTTATTCATATTCATTATTTTAATTAATTAGTTAACACATGCATTTACATTGTGTGTGTTTTTGCACACAAGAGTGTGTGTGTGTGTGTTTGCACATGGAGGGAGAGAGACAAAGAGAGAAAGAGGGGGAGAAAGCTGGCACTCTCAACAAAGCCAGGCCTGGTGAATAAGACAGATCCTGCCATCCACATACTTACATTCTACTGACCATTACATTATTTCTGGGCTCTTAAATCTACTTTGTTTTGGAAGTAATTCAGATATCAGATTTATGTAGTTATAACCTTGTCTTTTGGATCCTCATGCACTGTTTCTCATTGTCAATATTTTCACTATGTCCTTCAAATATTACTCTTCAAGATGGATTCTGCAATCATTTTTTGGGGAACAAAAAAATGTTATTGAAAGTTTCATTGAAAAAGTAACATATAAATATGAATTTAAGGAGCACTGATATGTTTGAAATAGTGATGTTTTCCACCTAGGAACATAATATTTCTCTCTTCTTTGAATTCTCCTTTTGGTCCTTTGCCAGGTTCTACAGTCCTTTTACATTATTTTCAATACTGTAAACAATCTTTCTTTGCACGAAGCAAAACAAATACATTTAGAAGAAGAAAAATATTATTCTGAATGTCCTGTGCCTAATTACCTGAACTTCCATCTTCTGCAGACATCCTGAGATGTCATGGGTCTTGGTCCTCATCCTCGGGTCTGTTGTACTGGCTTCCTGAGGCTGTGCCTGCAGGTTTGGGTCTGCACACCTGTCCACGTTGCTGGGACTTACCTCCATACCCCTGAACTGGATTAGTGACCTGTCTCTTGGTCAATGTTCTCTGGACTCCTGGCTTGTCATGCCCTGTGGCCACTGGGCAGCAGAAAAGATCCCTCCACTTCTTGTGGTAGCTCTTTCAGAAGGGTTTCCATAGCAAACATGATTAAAGTCATTTCTGTACAACACAGGATCTGCTCAGGGATAGGGAGGTAGGTGGGGCATGGTTCTTCATGAAGCCATAGGTCCAGATATTGGCCATGCTCATGCAATCATTACCTGGACGCATCTGTCGCACTCAGATCCAGGCCTTGCAATCCGGCTCATGGGGCAGGATAACAGCCTTCACTCGTGCTGACTCACTTTATACTCCCCTTGTGTCCCTCAGAGTCTGACTCGTCACAGTTGTTTAAGGTTCTCATTCTAATTCCTAACCGGCTAAGGGCCTTTGAGTTCCCTACCCCATCAGCAACCACTGTTCCCTAGTATTCTTCCAGAAATACTTTGTGCACACAGTCTTACATGTGAACTTTCATATATAGTTTCAAATCAGATTCTTCTTTCTTTTATATTAGCCTACTCATGGTTTTGAGTTTTGCTATTTTGCCAAATATAGATCTCAGAGATAATTATATATGGACATGTAGAGAGATAACTTTATTTTTTATTGTTTGTGTGTTATTCCAATGTAAATATATAATATGCTTATTGAGCAATCCCATATCGATGGACTTTTAAGTTGTTCTGGTTCTTTATTACCAAAATCAAAGGAGTATCTTTAGGGACATGTGATATATACAAATTAAAGCCCTATCTGTGGGGTATGCATCTAGGTAAAAGAATTGGTCTTTTGATTTTGCTAGACCTGTGAAACACCCTTCAAAAAGATCGCACTGCTTGCCTTCCAATCACCACATAGTTACTTACAAACCAGGCACTTAAAAATTTGTATATCATTAAAGTTTTAATTTGCATTTTTCTTGTTAAGTGTGGTGGTGTTGCTATTTTCATATTTAATATACCATTTATTATTCTTTTTCTGTAAGCTGTCAGTTTATGCCTTTTGCCTGTTTTTCTACTGGAATCCTTTTATTTACTGACCTATAACTCATTAGTTTAGAAAGATTATTACTTTAAGTATTCAAAAATTTCACAGTTAATTATTTTTATTTCAACTTTTGAAGGCTGATTTTTAACTGTCATTTCTGCCAATTGTTGTTGGTTTTCAAATGGTAAAATTTATTTGCTTTGGAGTGGTTTGGACATTTATGTCATAATAAGAAAGAAACTCCTCAATTTTGACTTAGTAAAAAAATTCACATGGTTCTAGTATGTTGTCATCTTTATTCACATGATGCTACACTGGGATTTTACATATTATATGCATATAAGATTCCATTTTTGTTTGCCAAGAGTCAAGTATAATCCAATTTTTTTTAAAGATTTTATTTATTTATTTGACAGAGACAGAGACAGCCAGTGAGAGAGGGAACACAACCAGGGGGAGTGGGAGAGGAAGAAGCAGGCTCATAGCGGAGGAGCCTGATGTGGGGCTCGATCCCATAACACCGGGATCACACCCTGAGCCGAAGGGAGATGCTTAACAATGGAGCCACCCAGGCGCCCCAAGTATAATCAATTTTGTGAGAACAAAACACACACACACACACACACACACACACCAAATTAGTGTCATGTTAAATAGAATAAAAATGAGACATTGCATGTAAATGTACAGATGTTTATGAAGATAAGCATATTATTGTTTTTTCATTAAGCATTTTAAAATAAATATTAGATACTGGATTTACTCAAAAGCTTATCAGCATTTAAGCTGATCCCTTTTGTTTCTGACTATCCTGTAATAAATAATTTTATTACTCTTCTTTTTTTTTTTTAAAGATTTTATTTATTTATTTGACAGAGACAGAGACAGAGACAGCGTGAGAGAGGGAACACAAGCAGGGGGAGTGGGAGAGGAAGAAGCAGGCTCATAGCGGAGGAGCCTGATGCGGGACTTGATCCCATAACGCTGGGATCACACCCTGAGCCGAAGGCAGACACTTAACCACTGTGCCACCCAGGTGCCCTATTTTATTACTCTTCTTTTTTAAAATCTTTTTTTACTAGGTACAACTCCTATGTATTCTTGAGAATTTATTCTCCCATTACCCTGCATATTTATGTCTACCAATATTTTACCTGAATTTTAAAAATTAAGATGTTGGGGGCCCTGAAGCACTAGACTGGCTCAGTCAGTGGAATGTGCAACTCTTGATCTCGGGGTTCTAAGTTTGAGCCCCACGTTGAGCATAGAGATTACTTAAAAATTTAAAAAAAAATAAAACTAAAATATTGGGTCTTTACTTTTTAAGTTTAAGGTTCACAGAAAAACTTAAGAAGAAGTACAGCAATTTGCTAACTTCCTCCTGCCTCCACACATGCACAGCCTCGTCCATCATGGACGTTCCCCAGTGGAGTTGGTGCGTTTGTTACACTGACGTACAATATTGACACATCAGAATCACCCAAAGCACATGGTTTATGCCACGGTTGACCGTAGTCCATAGCTTATGTTTCATTTTATGGGTTTGGACAAATGTATACCAACACATATCCCTCATTATAATATTACACAGAATAGTTTCACTGCCCTAAAAATTGTCTGTGCCCCATCCATTCATCTCTCCCTCTCTGTCCAACCCTTAGCAACCACTGATCTTTTACCATCCCCACAGTTTTGCCTTTTCCAGAATGTCATAGAGTTGGAGTCAGACAGTGTGGGGCCTACTATCATTGGTTTCTCTCACTAATATGCATTTAAAGTTCCTCCATTTTTATCTAATGGCTTCATACCCCTTTTAATTTTTGCACTGAATGATATTCCATTGTCTGGATGTCCCACAGTTCATTTATCCATCCACCTCTTGAGGGACATCTTGGTAGCCTCCACGTTTTCTTAACTACAAATAAAGCTGCTATAAATATTTGAGTGCAAGTGTTTGTGTGGATCTAAGTTTCAACTCCTTTGGGTAAGTGCCAAGAAGCATGATTGCTGGTCTGAATGTGTATAGTTTTATGAAAAACTGCCAAATTGCCTTCCTTAGTTACTGTACTATTTTGTATTTCCATGAGCAGTGGATGAGAGCTCCTGTCTCTCCACATCCTCTCCAGTGATTGGCATTGCCAGCGTTTTGAATCTCAGTATTCTAATAGGTGTGGAATACTATCTCCTTATTCTAATTTGCATTTCCCTGATGACAAATGATGTGGAAAATCTTTTCATATGCTTATTTGTCATCTCTATATTTTTTATGATGAATTGTCTTTTAAGGTCCTTGGACTTCATATTTTTTAAATATAAGATTCCATTTTAATCTGTGGTCATAACTAAAATTTTACAGTGGTTTTATAGGTTCACATGCTCATGTAATTTTTCATGTGAAAATAATGTTTTCTTCATGAGAATAATTTACAGCAAGAACTTGGACATTGTCTTTCCATGTTTCGAAACAACTTAGAAAACATTAGAGCCATATGGCTTTAGTCCACCTGTGAAATATTGTGGATCTTTCGATTTTTTTTTTCCCTGACAACATTCTCTGTTTCTTTTATGATCAATGTTGATATTTCAGAGCTTACTTCTGACCCTTTTTTTGCTAGAAAACTCACCTCTTCAACCAGGTTTTGAAATATTTTCATAAATACACTTCCAGTTCCAAACCAGTCAATCCTTATCTTATAGATTCTCACTGTTTTGTTTATTTGTTTATTTTTATTTGTGCTTTTCTATATTTTTCTCACTAATTTACCTAAGAGTTTGTTTTAAAGTAATATTCGAAAAGCAGCTCACAGAATTATTAGTTTTTGTTTTCAAAAAATGGGATCATTAAGTCCTTCCAGAGAGTAGCACGCAGGCTCTGGATTCATTGACGCCTATCTCAGGCCAAGTTTTAGAATATGGAATGTTCTTTCTCTCTCTTTCTGACTCTCTCTGTCCCTCCCCCCTCTCTGTCTCTCTCTCTCTGTGTTTCTCCACACCCCCTTCTCTTATTGCCCTTCCTTTTGATCAGTTCCCCCTCCCACTTTTTTGTTTAAAGATATCTATTTATTTATTTATTTATTTATTTATTTATTTATTTACTTGAGTGCAAGAGAGAACACACAAGCAGGAGAGCCAGGGGAAGAGGGAGCGAGGATCTCAAGCAGACTCCTTGCCGAGCATAGTGTCCAGTGGAAGGCTAGATCTCACAACCCTGAGATCACAACCTGAGTGGAAACCAAGAGTTGGAGGCTTAACTGACCCCGCCCCTCAGGCACCCTGATCAGTTTCCCTTCTTACGGAGATATTTAGCATAATTGACATAAGCTGAATCTTTCACAAGTGACACAGGAGCTATTGTCTATTCTGCTTTCAGTCTGAAAATACCCTTGAAACAAAAAATCAAAAAAAGATCCAACTACTTTACAGAATGAGAGTATTCAAACATATAGGTGGAACAAAAATTAATATCTCAGTAGGATAACCTTCCAATCTAACTTTGAACTAACATGGTAGGAAGTTATCCCTAATTGTTTTATTCTCTAGATCAATTTATACCCCTTGAAGTTATTAGATTCCTACAGATTAAAATAGTCATTTCTATAAAACTATCTGTATTATCTACTCTTTAAAGAGAATTTGTAAAAAAAATGTGTGTTCATAATTTTCTGTACTTAATGATTTCCTTATTGTGAGAGATCATCTTGGTTTATATTTGGTAGTTCATGTTTTCCTAGAAAAGTCTCCCATTTTATTAGATAAGAAGTATTCATAGTATTTTCTGTTTCAGTAAACAGACACACACACACACTTTAGTATAAAATATAATCCCTGCAAGAAAATATAATCGATTAGGTCCTTCTACGGGTGGAGTAGTTCCAAATATTCTGAAGGGCAGAAAGCAGAAAGAGGCACAGGAATTAGTAAAACTGGGCAAAGTAGGCTCCCGTTAGGAGTTTTCATAGCAGAAAGCATACTTACAGGTGAGAAAGAGGGCAAGTAGCTTGAAGAGACAGGGATAGGGACTTGGAGATGTTATAAACGTGTGCAAGAATGAGGCATCAGACTACGAGCAGGGAGTTAGCAGAAGTTCAATTCTGTGCACAGAAGGCTCAGCCCTGGCCCTGGCCCCTCCAGAGCCAAAGCAGAATGGATTATAGGCAGGAATTTTATTGCTTAGGTAAAGTATTGAAAGATGCTTCTCTAAAGAAACTGAATCTAGTCTTTGGGGAGTTCTAGGGCAGATACTGAGATCCTAGTACTCCAGATTAAAGAGCTCCGCTGCCAAAGATAACAGAAGCCAAGTATGAGGGAAAGGTGATAGAGATTTTATTCAGTAATAACTATTGCAAAAGGGTAAGAACCCAGTGTAACCTGAGGTCAACTCTGCCAAAACAAAAGGCAGGGGAGTTTTTAAATGCTAGACGTGCTAAAAAAAAAAAAAAAAAAAACAGTATTGAGGGTTTGGGTGGGGGGTTGATTCATGTGACTAGGCCATCAGAGTTTATTATATAATCTACCATATATAGATAGATAGATATCTATATATATTTAAATCTACCCTATATATATAGAGAAAGAAAGCTTATATATATATATAAATTTATATATATATATATAAAATAGTAAAGTGTGTGTGTGTGTATAGTCACTTTAATTCAATAGAATTGAAGAAATCTCACAAAAAGTAAAACAAAAAGACAAAAAAGCGATAAAACTGAATATATATAAAGAGAAAGGAGGATCAGTCCCCAAGAGAACGCCAACACTGTTGAGGCCAGCAGGCTGCAGATGACGTGAACACAGCAAATGTCCTGCACAATGAGTGCACCCCAACTAATTCCATCAGGGTAACATTTTAGTACATTATCAGAGCTTCCAGAAGGAGAACAGAACACCTGAGAAGGGGCATGACCCGTTCTAACGCCAGGCTCCTCACTGACACACAGTTCAGCAGAGGGTGATTGGAGAAGGCCTCTAGATATTGTAGAAAAGATTCCCAAACAAAAGACGAAAGTGCTCTCTCAAAATAGAAACGAAGCTTGAAGGCTGACCAAACAGATTTTTAACTTCTCCACGAATTCCAATTACCAAACGCTTGTGGAGAGGCCAGAGAGAAAGTGTCTTGGGAATGAGGGAAATCGAATGTTTCAACTAATTGAACTTTTAATAAACCCAGAGAATGTTACAAAATGATACAGTGTGACAGACGAAGGGTCATTCAAATTGGATTCAAGAACAGTATCGTTTGAATGTCACAGGGGTCATAACATTGGGCCTAGAAAAAAGAAAAGGTGATCAGAAGATGCCGCTTGTTTATGTAATAAACCACATTAAGCCATGGTAATTATGTCCTGATTGTTTATTTTTAGAATCCTTCTACAAAGTGAAATATGGTTATAGTAAGTAGTATGAATAGTGCTAAAAAAAGGGTTCACGGTGGGCTAGGCAGACAGAAGAGTCAGACATTCTAACAATAGGAATTAACCCAAATCTTCTAAAGAGTTGGAGGCATAACTTCATCGTGGGAAGAGAGTGATGGTACAGAGGAGGCTGGTGGATGTGCTGGGCAGACAGTACTCACATCACTGTCCTGTGATAGAAAAATGGCTGTTCTGTGCATTGGCCACAGTTTTATGAGATGAAGGCCAGCTATTTGGGGGGCAGAATGGGTAGTTCATTTTCCATTCTGTTCCATCTGCCTAAGAGTAAAGACGGGGCCAATCTTCTTCTAGTAGGATGACTGGCGAGCTATATTTTAGTGTTTATTTTCCAAATTTCTCCTTTGTGTGGCCTGTTTTATTTGGAATTTGGAAAAGGTTTTATGAAAGGCTGCTAGCCAGCTGCCATGTTGTTCTAGAATTCTTTGGATGGGTCTGAATTAGTTGAAACTGCTGGCTTTTTCAAGGATGTTTTCTGGTGTGAAAGAATTAAGCTCAAGAAATATTCTTCCCTACTAGTGTCTAGACACAATGGCAGGCCAGCAGAGAGACAGTCTTCATGCATATTTCCCCCAATTTCTCATGAATTTATTTTATTTTTTTCTTCTAAAACTACTTTATGTGTTTTCTTTTTGTCTTTGCAACTGTGGGAGTATTCAAGTGTAAAAATGCACTACTCAGAAAAGCTCTAGTGCATTTTTTTCCATTTTTTTTATTGTGGTAAAATACACAAACAAAATTTACCCCTTCTAAGTGTACAGTTCAGTGGTACTAAAAACATTCGTAAAGTGTGATCCTTACCCCCATCCCTCTCCAGAACTCTTTTCATCTTGTAAAACAGCAGCTTACTATCCACAAAACAATAACTCCTTGGGTCCCTTTCCCTTCAGCCTCTGGCAAACATCGTTCTACTTCCTGTCTCAGCTCTTAGTACCTCACACAAGTGGAATCAAACAGTACTTGGCTTTTGTGATGGTTCATTTCACTTAGCATTATGCCTTCAAAATTCACCCATGTTGTAGCATATATTAAAATTGCCTTCCTTTTTAAGGCTTAATAATAATTTATTATATGTATATACCACAGTCTGCTTATCCATTCACCTGTTAGTGGACACCTGGGTGTTTTGTCATCGTTGCTATTGTGAATGATGCCGCAATGAAATGGGTGTGTAAATATATCTTTGGGACTCCACAGTCAGTATGCCCTGAAGTGAACTTTCTAGGATATATGCTAATTTTATTTTTAAGTTTTCGACAAACTGCCATACTGTTTTCCATGGCACTGTATCATTTTACACTCCCAGCAATAGTACACAAGGGTACCAATTTCTCCATGTCCTCACCAAAATGTGTTTTCTGTGACTTTTCAATAGTAGCCATCCCATGTATAAGCATGTATTTAAATAAAGATATTCAATATTTTATGCTCTCATGGCCTTTAAAACTTAAATAAATTTCCAAAACAAAAATAATACAGGACTTAGAATTTTCAAAAATGCACAGCTTTATTTAGCACATATTCATTTAGCTTTTATATTTCAGGTATTCTGGAATCCCATTAGGTCACATGTCAACTCGTAAGGGAGACTGCCCCTCACCACCCAGCATCCATCATCCCCCCCATTCTCCACTTAGCCTTTTGTGGTCATCACGCCCTACTTTAATTCCCCGGTAGCACTTAACATTTCCTGATTTTATCTGGTTCACATGTGCCCGCTTTTAGACTCATATGACTTTTACGAGGATGGGAGCCCCACAGGAACAGGAACTGTGTGTAACATAACACTACACCCTCAAGGACAGAGCAACAGCCAAAACATAAGTGATAGATAAATAAATAAGTGTTAAATAAAGCTGTGCATTTTAGCAAATAAGAAGGCTAATATTGTTTCTGTTTCGGAATTTATTTAAGATTTTAAGGCCATGAGAGCATAAAATAAAGTCTATGTTATATAGGTGCATATACATAAACATACATATTGGTATCCTTAATAAATTTAAAATTTAACAAATCCTCAGTAATATTTTTATAGATAAGGAACGGTTAAATTATCTAATATTGTATTCCCATCATTTACTCCTTCTTTTGTATTAATTTTACTTACATAGATAAATTGAGAGATAGGTTGATAAATTTACTCTCCCTCAATAAAAGTTCGAAATTTGCAAAAAAGCTAAAAATATGTTTAATTTTATTTACCTTGAATTATACTTCAATATATACTGTATATAGTATACACATGTCTCTCTTTTGGTATGATTGCATTTATTTAGAAATAATTTGCATTTTTCACTACCATTTTGAGACCATATCAATAGAAATCTTATGTTGCTTAACGGAGTTGAATTTTGTTATTTGACACATTCAAAGAGAGTTGTTTTTTACTTTTTGTTTTTGTTTTGTCCGTCTAGTTAAAACAATTTTTTTTGTTTTTGTAATTTCTTTGTTTTAATGTTTTTTTTTATTATATTATGTTAGTCACCATACAGTACATCCCTGGTTTCTGATGTAAAGTTCGATGATTCATTAGTTGCGTATAACACCCAGTGCACCAAGCAATACGTGCCCTCCTTTCTACCCATCACCAGTCTATCCCATTCCCCCATCCCCCTCTCCTCTGAAGCCCTCAGTTTGTTTCTCATAGTCCATAGTCTCTCATGCTTCATTCTCCCTTCTGATTACCCCCCTTTATTTATCCCTTTGCTCCCCTACCGATCTTCCGAGTTCTTATGTTCCATAGATGAGAGAAATCATATGATAATTGTCTTTCTCTGCC
>NC_048218.1:114817065-114835329 GCF_002007445.2 Ailuropoda melanoleuca | reverse complement strand
TGATGGCTAATGATTTTGAACATTTTTTCATGTGTCTGTTAGCCATTTGTTTGTCATCATTGGAAAAGTGTTCATATATTCTGCCCAGTTTTTGATTTTNCTGTTCATATATTCTGCCCAGTTTTTGATTTTTTTATTTGTTTCTCGTGCATTGAGTTTGAGAAGTTCTTTGTAGATCTTGGATACCAGTCTTTTATCTGTAGTGTCATTTGCAAATATATTCTCCCATTCCGTGAGCTACCTCTTAGTTTTTTTGACTGTTTCCTTGGCTGTGCAGAAGCTTTTTATCTTTATGAAGACCCACAAGTTCATTTTATCTTTTGTTTCTCTTGCCTTTGGTGATGTGTCATGAAAAAGTTTGCTTTGACCGATGTCATAGAGGTTGCTGCCTATGTTCTCCTCTAGGATTTTGATGGATTCCTGTCTCACATCGAGGTCTTTCATCCATTTGGAGTTTATCTTTGTGTCTGGTGTGAGAGAGTGGTCAAGTTTCATTCTTTTGCATGTAGCTGTCCAATTTTCTCAGCACCATCTATTGAAGAGACTGCCTTTTTTCCACCGGATGTTTTTTCCTGCTTTATCAAAGATTAGTTGCCCAAAGAGCCGAGGGTCCATTTCTGAGTTCTCTATTCTGTTCCATTGGTCTATGTGTCTGTTTTTGTGCCAGTACCATGCTATCTTTGTGATCACTGCTTTGTAGTACAGCTCAAAATCCGGCATTGTGATGCCCCCAGCTTTGTTTTTCCTTTTCAACATTTCCTTGGAAATTCGGGCCCTTTTCGGTTCCATACAAATTTAAGGACTATTTGCTCCAGTTCTTTGAAAAATGTCATTGGTATTTTGATCGGGATAGCGTTGAAAGTGTAGATTGCCCTGGGTAGCATGGACATTTTAACTATGTTAATTCTTCCGATCCATGAGCATGGAATATTTTTCCATCTTTTTGTGTCTTCCTCAATGTCTTTCAAGAGTGATTTATAGTTTCTAGAATATAGATCCTTTACGTCTCTGGTTAAGTTAATTCCAAAGTAACGTATGGTTTTTCGCGCTATTGTAAATGGGATGGATTCCCTAATTTCTCTTTCTTCGGTCTCATTATTCGTGTATAGAAATGTAACTGATTTCTGTAGTTGAAACAATTTTTGATTCCTGTGATAAATGATATGTTTACATCTTATTTTATAGTTTTAGCTTTTTTCTTGTCATGTTAATTTCTATTTCTTGCAGCCAATCTGTATTACTGAATATATTAATCCTGCTTTAATTGTATTATTTTGTATCTTTAATTTTTAATTGACTAATTGCAATTGAAACTGTAAGCCTGAAATTATTAACATCAATAAGAAAAGAATGTCTAACCCAATCTCCATTTATAATTTCAGTAATTCATGCAGAAATCTCATTAAGAAAAGTTAGATGAAATTGTTCACGTCTTCTAATGGCCAAAAACAAACCTAAAAATCAGTAGACCAGAATTTTTCTTTTTGTGTACACATGTCCCAAAGGTTTTACAAATGGTTGTTTAAATGGAAGCTTCATCCTCTCATATTTAGGACATAAATAGTTGGTGCTTTGGATTTTCAATGGACAGAAACATTGGAAACGTACTTGTCCCACAGGCTTTACTTCCAAATTCCTTTGGCCTCATGCACATCCTTGGGGTTATGAAGAAAGACCAGAGTATTCTTTTCAACATATCTTTATCAAAATATAATGACTATAATTTATTTTAGTTTCTTCTCTTGAAAAAAGAAGTTATTGTACAATACGTAGCTTATTTTGAAAATCCAACTTCTCTTATGCAGAATTAAAAAGCAACCTTCAACCCCATCTCATGTAATTAACAATTTGATTTTTATTTACCTGATATTAAACAAACATTATTCTATTGTTTGATATTTACAATACACAAATGTTTTACATAGCTTAAATTATAGAATATGTAATTTTTGTGCACTACTTTTTATACTTATTCATTTTTCAGAAGCACATTTTTATAGTTGTTAGGGAGACAGATAATTGTCCTTCCCTTTTTTAGAGGGGGCGGGGATGGCAGAGGGAGGAGAGAGAGAAGCATACTCCATCTTGATGCGGGGCTCAATCTCACTACCCTGAGATCATGACCTGAGCCGAATTCAAGAGTTGGGTGCTTAACCATTGAGCAGCTGACTGTGTGCCCTCCCTTCTGTTTGCTGATGTCCTTTGCTCTGTTGTGTATTCAGGTAATATTTTTGTAATCTTCTGACAAGCACTTTGTATGTTATGGGTATCCCTAATTAATATTTCAATAAAACTTGCAACAGCAGTTTTTTATTGAAGTATAGTTGCCATAAACATTATATTACCTTCAGGTGTACATCATAATGATTCAATATTTGTATATATTGCAAAAGGATGACCATAATAAGTCTAGTTAATATCCATCACACATAGTTACAGAATTTTTTTTTTCTTGTGATGAGGACTTTTAAAATCTATTCACTTAGCAACTTTCAAATACGCAATATGATATTATTAACTACTATTGTCATGCTGTACATTACATCCCCACGACTTATTTCTCTTATAACTGAAAGTTTGAGGCTTTTGACCTCCTTCATTCAATTTATTCCTCCCTCACCCTCACCTCTAGCAATCACCAATCTGGTCTTTGTATCTGTGAGCTTCGTTTTGTGTTGTTTTTTGCTTTGTTTTGTTTTAGATTCCACATATACATGAGGTCATATGGTATTTCTCTCACTCTATGTGACTTTCTTTCACTTAGCATAATGCCTTAAAGGTCCATCCATGTTGCCAAAAATGGCAAGGTTTCATTTGTTTTGTGGCTGAATAATATTCCTTCATACATATGTGTGATATATATCATATTTTCTCCATCTATTCATCCATCAATTGGCAATTAGATTGTTTCCATCTCTTGGCTACTCTAGCACTGGAATGAACATAGGATTGCATGTATCTTTTCTAGTTAGTGTTTTCCATTTCTTCAGATAAATACCCAGAAGTGGGATGGCAAGATCATATCTTTTTTTGGAGGAACCTCCATACTGTTTTCCACAGTTGCTGCACCAATTTACATTCCCACAGGCAATGAAGGAGGGTTTCTTTTTTCTCCACATCCTTATCAACAATTGTTAGTTCTTATCTTTTTGATAATAGCCATTCTAATGGGTATGTGGTGATATCTAATTGTGGTTTTGGTTTGCATTTCCTGGATGGCGAGTGATGTTGAATATCTTTTCACGTGTCTGTTGGTTATCTGTATGCATTCTTTGTAAAAATGTCTGTTTAGACCCTCTGCCCATATTTTAATTGGTTTGTTTTTGCTATTGGGTTATATGGTATTTTAATCTATTTTGGATGTTAGATGTGCTGACACCGCCCGCGGAGCCAGGACATGATTTGGAGAAGGTCAAGGCACAGACAGGTTAGCTGCGAAAGAGAGCGTGGGTGCAGGGGATGACCCAAAGTGCGTGATCACCTGGAACAGTTGCAACCTCGCATATGTATTGGCGATATAAACAATCAGACAATCAAGGGGAGTCTCCTGATACCAGTGAATAGTAGTACATCCAGGGAAGGTCACGGGAGTAAATGATGTCATGTCCGGCAAGTGAGGCCTATTCTTAAGCATGTTTCTATGGACCTCGTGGGGTATTGTCAAGAGCGATCAGGTTTCTGTTGGGCGGCGTTCCGCCCTTAGTGGACCAGGCATTCCTGGCCGCTCCTTACGTGAGGGGGTTTCACGAAGGGCAGCGTACCACCCTGAGCAAGCTGGGCATTCCCATCTGCTCATGCTCTGAGGTTCACACTAAAGCCCGCAGGGTCACAAACATGTTTTCCTATTATATCCTTAGCATAAGCTCTTGGGCAGGGGCTGCTGCAGTTAGTCCCTTATCATTATGATTTTCAAATATTTTCTCTTTTTCAGTAGGTTGCCTTTTCATTTTGTTGATTGTTTCCTTTGCTGCGTAGAAGCTTTTTTAGTTTGATGCGATCCCAGAATTTTCCTTTTAAATCAACAGTGAATGTAAAGTAGGATTCATAGAGACAAATATTTATTGGAGCTTAGAATGCAAATTTCATTCATCATAAGATCTACATGGATAATGTCAGAGGCTTAGCTAAGTTTTTCATGGGAAGGTTTTTGTCTTTGAATGTGGTAGTAGTGATATTCTAGGGCAGAGCATAGACCCACTTGAATAGATAACTGTAGTTAGGGAGCAACAATTGACAGATATTGATTGTTCTTTCTCATTGTTGCCTGTAGCTTCTTACTTTGGAAAAAAAAAAAAAAAGACTTTCTAGTTTCCTATTCCCTTTGGTCCAATTCACCTAATAATGGACACAAATCGATTACTTTAACACAATAAGTATGCTCAATCTTAGGACATATCACCGCCTTAAAAATAATGTGTAGATAAACCAGCCACCAAATGCAACAACAAAATTCATGGAAGAAAATGAACTGTATGATGTTCGGGGGCAATAAGAATTGTAGTGGGTAGGGGACATCTGTCTTGATTCATTAGGCATCCAGAATGTAATTTAAAAAGATGTCGCGTAGGGGCGCCTGGGTGGCACAGCGGTTAGGCGTCTGCCTCCAGCTCAGGGCGTGGTCCCGGCGTTGTGGGATCGAGCCCCACATCAGGCTCTTCTGCTATAAGCCTGCTTCTTCCTCTCCCACTCCCCCCGCTTGTGTTCCCTGTCTCGCTGGCTGTCTCTATCTCTATCGAATAAATAAATAAAATCTTTAAAAAAAATAAAATAAAATAAAAAGATGTCGCGGGCTCAAGCTTATAGAAGCAATGGTCAAATCAAACCTGATACTTTAGATGTCGGCAGCCAGAGATCTCTTTCTATTTTACTATGAGACACCCAATGCCAGCAGAAGTCTGCCCCAGAACCCACCGGCGTGGAAAATTGGGACTGAAGGTGGAGCTCACAAGATGTTGCACTTACGTTAACACACACATTTTGATTTTCCAGCCTCAATTTTATCATTTCCTCTTATCTCACTTCTGCAGATCCCAGACATCCTTACAGCTTCCCATGCCATCTATACTGAAGCCACCATCAGCACTGTAACTTTTGGTATTCTAGGCAACTGCACTCTTGACATCTTTTCATGGTAAACACACGTTTATCAATACATGTAAGTATTTTCTCTCAATATGTTCGATAAGTAATTTAGCAAGGTAATGCAATATGAGAAATCTAGATATTTCTATCAGACCATATCAATTTTGTCCATTGAATCACTGCTATTTTTGCTCTTCAGTGATTAGGATATTTTGAAATAAATACCAACAGGCTATGATATAGGTACCATAATTGAATACATGTATCAAATTTTTCAAAAACTGACTCGGAACAGCATATGTCTTTTATATATTTAATGACAATCAAATTAAAAGTTTAATGTTAAGGCACAGGAAAGAGTGGAGGGAGCCAGCCCTTGCCTCATGGAAGATCACTGCTAGGGAAGCAGACGAGTTTTAGTGATGGAATAAACATCACCACCAAAGAGGAGTGGGTTATTTGAATAAAATCATGTGACTAATATAAACTTGGCTGTGGCATTGACATTCTTATCTCAAGGTCATTTTCTAAAAACTTTTGTCCCTTTGCATCAGCAGCTGTCAATGCTGTCTACACAGTGGAAATACCTTGGGATTTTTTTTTTTTTTTAATTTTAAGAAGTAGTCTACTCATGTAGCTTTCTCTGTGATCCCAATGTAAAGTACAGGCTCAGAGTAAAACTGATTTTTATGATGGAGAGCTAAAAATATCCATCAGTGCTCATGGCTGTCTCCCAGACCTGCACATACTCTTCTCACTCCAATTTGGTCCTGTCCTTGGAACCTTCGAGCTGTTCTTGTTTCCCCAGCTGTCAAAACTTGTCTTTCCCTAAAAGACACAGACTTGGTTATCATAAGCCAGAACATTGCCTTTTAGTTTTTCTCTGCTTGGTGTCGAAACTTTCGCCCCCATATACTCTGACCTTATATAATTCAACCGTTGTCACCATCAGTTTGAAGAAGCAAGAGCAGGTATGCACAGCACAGAAGTCAGTCTGTTAGGAGGTACAAGGGGAGCCTTGGCCCAGTGGCAGTTCTGAGTGTTGGAAGACCTCACTCAGTACTGCTGCACGGTATTACCACTTACAGTCTGATGACTGCTCTTCAGTCTAGAACGGGCAATCAGAGACAAAAGCTCTGTCTAAAACTTGCCATGCAGGTGGAATTCCCTGACTCTGGGAAATGGTTTATTTCTTTAATTAAGTCAGTTTGTTTTGTTGTTGTTGTTTGGTTTTGTTTGTTTGTTTTTAGTTTGTGTAGGAGGGTGTGTTCCTGGAAGACCACTACTCAAAATAATTCCTGGATAATTGTTCCTATGTCTGTTCAACTGCAGGCTGTAGTTGTCCCGTTGGTTCACAGGAAAATATGAAGTGTCAGGTCAGTCACTTGCTGGACTGCAGAAGAAGTAAGCACCCAGGACTGGCTATGGTCATGGCAGTTTGGATAGGACTCCTGCTGCCCAGATAACTAAGGGTTTAGAGAATTGTCTAAGGGTGTAAAATGTTCTTGTTCTTTGTCTGGGACGCATGTCCTCATTAGTGCTAGGTGCTGTTTTTCAGGTCACAGAAGTCCAATTTCCAAGTAGTAGGACAGAATAAATATGATTCCTCATACATCAAAAATGGATGTTGGTTACATTTTCTTTGTGTTTCTACATAATTTTTGAAAATGTCTTGTGGGCTTTAGTACTTTTTGATCCTAAATTCCTGATATTTGTGTGCTGGCCACCACATTTCCCTACATTTCAATAATCCCTATCCCCCTCAGATCCTGGTTATGATAAAATTATAATCAATTATAACACCTTTTTCTATCCAGGCAATATATGTGTGAGGTATGTGTAGTAAGGCATGCAATCTGGTAAGGATAAGTGACCCAGGCATTGCATTTGCCGTAGTAGCAATTATGCCATATTTGCAGTGGCATTTTATTTAGTTTTTAATCCTCATTTAGGATCTGTGTCCGACTGGATTTAACATTTCACAGGAGTGACATTAAACTTTCCATTTGACTTTGGATGATATCTATTAACAGGTACCCTGGTGTTTATTTCAGTGTAAGATCTTGACTTTATTCCCTGCAATGTAATTTGCTCCCGTGTACCTTCCAGCAAATAGTACCATGTACAGTTACAAGTCTTGGAATCAGACAATAAAATGACCCACAGGTCAGTGCAATAAAGACATTGTGACATTGACTGATACGTTAATAGCCTGTGAAGACTTCCTGTAAATAAGATCACTTGGAAGCCTTGTTTCCTCTAGTGCTTTCCATTCTCCTGTTTATTTGGAGATGCTGAATTCTTGGTGGATTCTCCATTGTTTAAGTGTGAGCCTTCCTTTTCAGTTAAATGGTGTTTGAAGATATTTTACCATGGCAGATATTGTATCAACCATCAGTAAAATGGTCAAAGGACTTGGCAAAAATATTTCCCTAACTTCTGGGCTTATTTAAAAAAAAAAAATCTTGAAGTTGTAAACTATATTGAACCTACTAATTCCCTCCCTCACTATGAAGAAAACTTACTCCTCTTTTAAAGCATGTTTTGTATGTTAAAGTCCATGTGAATCA
The DNA here is from genome assembly GCF_002007445.2 of Ailuropoda melanoleuca. Classification (NCBI taxonomy): domain Eukaryota; kingdom Metazoa; phylum Chordata; class Mammalia; order Carnivora; family Ursidae; genus Ailuropoda; species Ailuropoda melanoleuca. The sequence goes on along the minus strand of NC_048218.1, from coordinate 114,827,677 downwards.
TTTTATAAGGGTTTCCCCTCCCCCTAGAAGAGGCTACATTGCCTTTTACTCTTCTGTGCATATTCCTAGGTGCCCAGTCTCTTGGATTATGTATAGATTGGATACATCTTTGATTTCCCCCCATTCCAGCATAATAACTAGCACTCAGTGAGTGTTCCATCAATACTACTAAGTCTCAGGGTGCCTGGGTAGCTCAGTCAGTTAAGTGTCCGACTGTCGATTTCAGCTCAGGTCATGATCTCAGAGTTATGAGATGGAGGTTATGTTGGACTCTGGGCTCAGTGTAGAGTCTGCTTGTCCCTCTCCCTCAGCTCCTTCCCCTCTTGTACGTGCTCTCTATCTTTCAAATAAATAACGTATTTTAAAAATTATTTTAAAAATTATAAAATACTAAGTCCCTATGTCCAGCAACCTACAGTTTTCATTTTTTAAAAAGATTTATTTATTTATTTTAGAGAGAGAGAGAAAGAGAGAGAGCACAGGGGGAGAGGGAGAGAGAGAAACTCAAGCAGACTCCACCCTGAGCCTGGAACCCGTCATGGACCTCCGTCACACCACCCTGAGGTCATGACCTGAGCCAAAACCGAGAGTCAGATGCTTAATGGATTGTGCCACCCAGACTCTCCCTACAGTTTTCATTTTAACATGGATCACAGCATGCCTAGTAATGAACTATTTGTCATCTAAATTTAAAATTGGTAAAGTCACTTCTTTTCTGAGTTGAGTATTTATAAAGGTATATTATGAAAACATTTTTAATAACTCAATAAATGACAAAAATGTATTAATAAAAGCTGCATTCATTATATATTTTCTTAGGTCAGCATGCTTTCCACAGAAACATGAAAAGATTTATGTTTTTTTAGTAAATTTAGTAAATTTAAATTGAGGAATATACATAAAAATCTTTACTAACCTTTATCTATTTGTTTCACATAAATTTATCTCCCTACAGTTTACCTCCTTTGGATGCCTTAAATTGGTTTGCTTTGTCCCATTATCTCTGTACAAATGTACTGATTTTTGTTGAAGTTACTGTATAAGCCTGAATTCCAAGCTATCTCTTTGAGTTATTCATTTTTCCCTGGGTGTCTCCCATGTACATGTGAGGTACATAGTCAATGAACTTTTGTGTTTTTCTTGTATGAATGTATTTTTTGTTACAGAATTCTCAGCCAAAAGCTTAAAAGGGTAAGGGGATATTTGTTGTTTCCCCATCTATATATTTTAAATTTCTAAGATATCAGTCCTGCTACCCTAACTTTTCAGAAGGCCAACTGGCCAAGAGAATCCATGTGATCTTAAAAAAAATGTTTACATTGTTTATTCCTAAGGACTCAAATCATAGTATTTTACCCAGCTTATTTGGGTCACCATATTTAATGGCTCTAACACCATTTTCTCTCACTTCAAAAATTTTTAAACTCTAATTTGGCTTCCATAATGTCTTGTTCTTCTAAGTATGTTTATATTTTCTTAATCCCTTTACCAGCCATCATACCTGGCTCTCCCGTCCCCTGTCTATTAGACTATCCCTGGGTCTTTTCTTTTTCTACAATCAAATCTTTGGAAAGAAACCATAACTACATACTTTTAACTGCCATAATTCTTAAGGCTATGTGTCTAACTGCTAGTACTTTTATTGTCTGGACCATCGTTCATTGACACACACATGCATGTTTTTATGTTCTAAACCAGGAATAAATTTCAGAACCTCTTGATACAGACCACGTAGAAAATTAACTTATGACTCTCTTTGTTTAACTTCTGTATGTTGTGAAGGTTCTCATTTAATTTCCTAATTGTTGATTTTATGATTCTTTAAGATAATAAAGAACCTGGTATCTTCCCATGGGCTTATGTGGAAGAATGCTTATTGCTTTTTTCTTTCTTTCTTAAGAGAGGAATTATATTTTTGAGGATTCTAAACATTGGAAGAAAAAGCCTGGATTCTGACAAAGATTTCTCAGGTGCTTTTCTTTTTTTCCTGAATATATTCAGAAATACCATAGTGAAAGAAATGAATATTTGACAGCCAAATTTCCCATAGCATTATGTGTGGAGGACGTGGCTATGAATATGCTCAAACAATTGAAATGACCTTGAAATTTGCTGTAGAGTATTGTTACAGGACAAACATCTTTTGGTTCTCATCTTAGGTTCTTGGCTGGGACTCAGCAACAAAAGACAGATAAGAAGGGGAAAATAAAGAGAACCTTATTTACATGAATACCTCAGATATATATGAGAAAAACTCAGGGATGAGTAACTCTAAGAGGTAGCTTAGAATTCAGATTTATACAGCATGTTCAACAAAGAACAATACATTTTTAGGGAAGTGGCAAACAAAGGAAAAAGACATTGAGTTTTTATAGGCAGCAAATTGTGGTAAGGCAAATATATGGAAAACACCTGTAGATAGTCTAGATTGTAATGTTTGTTATGTAGATTCCTCTGGTGCCCTCTGTAGGCTAATGAGGGTCTAAAGTTGTCTCAGATGATTAACTTTTGTCTTTCCTGGTGGAGAGAGGAGGGATAATTTTGTAAATTTCTATCCCATTGGAGACAAACAGAGGCAGAGAGCTTTCCCTTCATTTGCTGTCTCTTAATTGTCCTCAGTTCAAAATAATTCTTCTGTCAAATAGACATATTTTGGGAAGACATGTACTGACTCCTTTAAATTGTTATATGGATGAAAGGGGTGTTTTCTGGACTAGTGATTTGAGTAATGTGTGTGTGTGTGTGTGGATGGATGTTTGTGCAAAAATCAGAGATAAAATATTTCTAGACAGACCAAACTGCTCTTGATGTCCTTGGGGTCAATTCTCTGCTTGGGAGGACCCACTCAAAAGCCATCACATCCCTCTTTACTCTCAATGTCACCTAGATCCATTGGTCACCTACGTTCTTGGCTCCAAATAGGTTTCCTTGTCCTTTCGTCAAAACTTCACCTTCAATAACTTATAATTACTACCTACTCAGCCCATCTTCGTGGAGTGTCATTCTATCATTTTTCTAATCCAATTTTTCTCAAGTCATAACAAGGCAATAAAATATTTTTTTATAATCGTCATTAACAAAACCAAGAAAATAACTAGATTTTATTGCAATTTTAGGAAGTCATTGTCACTCCCCTTCCAAGATATCCCCTGGGGGAGCCTGAAAGACACAGGATCAGGGCTTGTATATATTTAGAGTTTATATAAATAACCACACAGTTCAAAAATATCTCCAAATAGACTCTTTCAATTAAGTCATGTCTTTTGACAAGCTCATCTTTTGAAATTAACACCTTCCTAGAAATAATTTAATCAAGTAATCAGTTGCCTAAAATCTAATTGAATTCTACAGTATTTGGTAGGAGCCTGAGGCAGTTCCAGTGCATAGAAAAGTTCAAGAATAGATTCAGGCAGGCTTGCACGGGGCTGCTTAAAGGTTGCTAAGGCCAGCTATAGATCAGCTACCAGCTCTTCACTAAATTGAGTCACCACCAGGTAGCACGGGGTGGCAGGGGCGGGTGGCTGAATAAAGGTATGGACTTCCAGAACTTGCCACAGATTTTCAGTTGCATCCTTCATTCTTGCCTCAAATTCCCCTTCTGAGTTGCTGCCACATATGGTTGTTTCATTGAGTTTAGGAGCAATAGGTAGGCTTGGTATAATACATCTTAAAAGTTATACAGTAAGTGATAACAACTACGTTTATTTTAAAAATAGTGATAGTATTGGATTATAACACAAAGAATAAAATGAATACCATGAGTCTGTATGGATATCAAAGAATGAATGAATGAATGAATCAGTGAATTAATAAATGAGTGACATATCTTCCTTACAAAAGAATTCCAAATATTAAATGTAGGGGAAGGGGGGAAATAGAATAGGAAGACAACAGAAGCCCAGAGTATCCCCAGCACAATACTTATTACTTACTGTACTGGTTTTTAAGATATGTTCCCAAGTTACATGATATTCCTCCATGCAGGATGTGGAGTTTCATTCCCTCCTCCTTGCAAGGGAACTGTCCTTAGTGATTCACTTCTTTTATTTTACTTTTTTTAATAAAAAAAATTTATTTGAGGGGCGCCTGGGTGGCTCAGTCGTTAAGCATCTGCCTTCGGCTCAGGGCGTGATCCCAGGGTCCTGGGATCGAGCCCCACATCAGGCTCCTCCGCTATGAGCCTGCTTCTTCCTCTCCCACTCCCCCTGCTTGTGTTCCCTCTCTCGCTGCCTGTCTCTCTTTCTGTCAAATAAATAAATAAAATCTTTAAAAAATTTTATTTGAGTGGACATCCAATGTTACATTAGTTTAAGGTGTAAAATATAGTGATTCAACTTCTCTGTATGTGCCATGCTCCCAAGTGTAGCTCCCATCTGTCCCCATACAGCACTGTTACAATACCATTGACTCTATTCGCAATGCTGTGCCTTTCATTCCTGTGATGTATTCATTCCATAAATGGAAGCCTGTACCTGTCCCTCTCCTCTGGCAACCATCAGTCGGTTCTCTATATTTATAGGTCTGATTCTGCTTTTTGTTTGTTTGTTTACATATAATTTTTTTAAATTCTATATATGAGTGAAATCATATGGTATATTTCTTTCCCAGTCTGATTTATTTCGCTTAGCATAATAACCTGTAGGTCCATCCGTGTTGTGGCAAATGGCACAATCGTATCTTTTTATGGCTGTGTAATACTCCAGTGTGTGTGTGTGTGTGTGTGTGTGTGTGTGTGTGTACCACAGTTTTCTTATCCATTCATCTATTGAATCTATCACCTTTAGTGACTTGCCTCTAAATATAAGATACAAAAAGGGAAAAACAGTAGTGGGGAAACTAGGAAGACACTACCAAGTGATCAAGGTTAATATCAGCAGAGGGGCACCTGCATGGCTCAGTCATATAGTGTCTGCCTTCGGCTCAGATGATCCCAGGGTCCTGGGATAGAGTCCTGCATCGGGCTCCCTGCTCAGCGGGAAGCCTTCTTCTCCCTCTCCCACTCCCTCTGCTTGTGTTCCCTCTCTCACTGTGTCTTTCTCTGTCAAATAAATAAAATCTTTAAAACAAACAAACAAACAAAAATCAGCAGAAATAAATCATGTTGATGCAATGTATTCCAGGGTATTATTTGACGAAAAAGACACATCATATCTGTAGTATTTTTCAAAAATATTCATAACGCCAATCAAATCACAAGCAAACATCAGATAAAACCAATTTGAAGGATATGCTACAAATACGTGACCACCACTTTACAAGCATCAAGGGAAACCAAGAAGAAACTGAGAAACCGTCACAAACAGGAGACTGGAGAGGGGTGACAATTAAATGCAAAGTGATGTCCTGAGTTGAATCTTGGATAAAAACAAAATTATATGGATGTTATGCTAGGTAACACAGACCTCTTTTACTGTCTTTGTAGCATTTCGGTAAATTTAAACTTAGTTCAAATAAGAAATTTTAAAAATCTTATGTAGTAAACATTACTTCTGCTGATCATTGTACAATCAACAGATGTGTGGTCTAACTATGATCCCCTTGGTTGTAATTCATCAAATTAAAATAGAAAATAAGAATTAAAGCCTTGACCATCCTCTACAAAACAGCAAGCCTTAGAGAAATCATTCAAAATCTGTTATGGTTTGCTTCTTTCGGAGGAGCTGTGGTTAAGAATTAGGGAAAATGAGGTGAAGTGGGTCACGTGGTAGAGATAGTTCTTTTGGTTTGCACTCCTTGTTAGGGTACAACGGGTGGAAACACAAGACAGAAAGACCTTGGAGCAGCCCTGTTAAATCTTCAGAGGGTGAGATGGTGGCTGAGGCTTAGAACAGAAGACAGGCGTCTGGTTGTCTGTCCCTATTGTGCTCTGACCTGACCCCACCATGCACAGAGTTCTAGCTACCTAATCTTATTATTCTGCAAGAGGAGCCATGGGACATGTCATAAAGCGGTAGTTGAGAGCAGAAGTTCTGCAGATCATGGTTTTGGAATTTAACGGGGCCATATCTACAGACATTTCACTTTGGTCTCAGTGTTACCATTTGTAAAATGGGCACAATAATGAAGACCATGCTGCAGTTGCACCATCGGGAACCCCCAAATCACCTTTACTCTCTGAGATACAGATGTTAGAGAAAGAAGGCAGTTTTCATATCCACAGGCAGAAATAATTCTGACCTCACGACAGTATGAAGATAAATACATGTACGAAAGCCACATCAACTAAAGTGCTTATCACTATATGTTGTCATTTTGGAATTCTGTGATGATTCACCCCTGTTCTTTTATTCTTGCAGCTGAATCCATTCTCTAAGAAGTTTTTTTTTTTAAGATTTATTTATTTATGGCAGAGAGAGAGAATGAGTGTGCGTGAGTAGGGGAAGGGGCAGAGGAAGAGGGAAAGCAGACTCTCTACTGAGTGCTGAGTGGCTGAATGTCTCCACATCAGGACACTGAGATCATGACCTGAGCCAAAACCAAGAGCCTGATGCTCAGCCATCTGAGCCCCTAGGTGCCCCTACTAAGAAAGTTTTATTCAGAAAGTTTTATTCAAGTGTTTATTCAAACTCTAGCTTTTTTCTGTTCATAGATGCTTTATGTAATAATTAATTTTCTGTGGAGAAAGGTTAATCAACATATCAGAAAAATGCCCATTGTACCAAATGTACCTTAGATGACCCACAAATTTTTATTCCTAACTTTTTGTTGTCCTTGATCTAAACCATAAACTATTCAGAATGGCAGAGCTGCTATACCCTTTTCTTTTCCTTTTTTTCCCCTCTATGCTCCTTTATCTTTTCTTTTTTTCATTTTGTTTCTCTTTCCTTCCTACCTTCCCTCCCTCTTTCTTTCCCTTATTCCCCCCTCTCTTCTGTGAGATCCTCCACTGCTATTCTTGTAATTATTGCACATGGGAAAAAACAAAGGTTGTCAATGACGTGGGATTCTGGCTAGGAAAATTACTGAGTAGTGCTCTGGGATTCAAACACTTGTCCGGCATTTACTATGTGTATACCCAGCACTGAGAGTGGTAAATTTCTGAAATTCAGCTAGAAGCCAAAAGATACAGTTATTAAATTGAATCAGTTTGAGATTTCCTTTCTTGGAGGCCCATTTTATCCGAACATTTACAAGAGGAATAGATGGAGGGTATCAGAATGAAAAAGCAGAAGCAAATTACAAGTTAAAAAATATAAGATAGAGTAGTTTTCTCTAGTGTAATAATCACAACTATCTTACAAACAAAAGCCTTAGAGGGTGATGCTGTCTGTCAACACTCTTTTCTGGCTGAAGGTAAAATCCATCTATATTCTTGGTCCTGTGCTTCAGTGTATCCTCAGTAATTCCTATTAATAGGCACTAAAAGAGCCTATGAGCTGTTTCATTAGTCCCCATTTAGCAGAGCAATGATTGAGATTTATGAAAAACAGTCATCGATTAGGGGAGAAGAGCTGGAATTCGGAATAAAGCCTGAAAGGAGAGCAGATAAACTGCCCAGATAGAAGAAAGCAAGGCAAGGCTTGCTGTGAGAGCCCCAGGAACGTGGGCAACTGACAGCAGAGTGTAAACCAAGGGGCAGTCCCACATCGCTCTGTCTGTTTCAGGAATGCTCCACTGCCCTTCTGACCACCGTGCTGCCCGTGTCTCAGTCCCTGTCTGATATATCACGTGCTGCTTCTCTCTCTCTCTGCAGGCAGTCGCTTGGTGTGTTCACATGGCAGGATTCCCAGGGAGTCAGGAAAATAAGCATTGCTGTCTCTTTCATCTTGAATGCTCCAGAGTTTCTGGGGAATACAGGGTACCCTCGGGAGCACTGTATTCATTGTTGTACTGCGCTATCACTGCCTCTATGCCTCTTCAAGGGAGCTCAAGACAGCTTGGAATTCTCTGATATAGACTGATGAAAAGTTGAAGTGAAATGTTGAGCGTGGACAGAGAACCAGCAGGTGAGAATTTGCTTGCTCCTCAGGTCACCTCTCTATCCTGGTGCCTTCCTCTTCAAAATCCTGCTGCAAAGCTTTTGTCGGTGAAGGGAAGCCAAGCTTGCTCCCTGAGCCCCAGAATCTCTACCCACTGTCCTTGCAAATCCATAATATGCTGTCCTCCTACTGGCACCTTGCACTATCCAGTCTCCATGGTTCCACCCATGTTATGTTCTCTGGCTTCCCCATTTCTATCTGGACTCAAACCATTTGACATGTACTACTCTACACTAAATCAGTAGATCAATCAATCAGTGCATTGCCACTGTCCTTCTCTTCCCCATCATGGTTTGTTGTACATAATTACAAGACATAGCCCACCTGACCTCTAGTGTTATGAACTCCTTATTCATATATCCTAAGGTCTTAAAGAAAGAGACCATGGGTTACTCACCTGTGCACCCTCCAGAGTATTTATCACAATCCTGGGCACCTGGGTGCTCTCTAAATATTCATCATAGATGTCACCATGATGCTACTGGTATCATACCTTTGAAGTTTGTTTCCTCCCATCTGGAATCAAACAATATGTTTTCCTTGTCCAGTGTGTGGAGGAAAGAGACACGGCTAATGTGTGCCAGGCATAACAGGATTCTCTGCTGAAAAATGGAGCCGGGCATGACATTAGCCCTTAAAAGCTCACTGAGAACCGGAGCCGAAGCAAACACGTGGCTGGTTCTGCAGCACAAGCGCCAAGGTAGAGGTTTGCCCTCAGGGTCTGGGAGGACATAGGAGGTGCGACTGGTTCTACTGGAGGAGGACAGGTAGGGTGACCAAAAATATTTCAGAGGTGATATTATGGGTGCAGATATGGTACAGTGGAGAAGTGAGGAAGGACAATCCAGGGAAAATTCCCTGCAAGGCACAGAGAGTAATTGGGAAAATGATACTTGGACAAAGAGTGAAAGGAAATTTCATTAAGGGTCCAAGGTGGTCATCATACTTCTATTCCCAAGTGCTGTCTGATGGCCAGATGGATTCACAAACAAAATAACTTGGGATAAGAAATCAGAAGAAGGACTTCTCTTTTTTCCTCGTTTACATTCAATTAGCTAACATATAGGACATCATTAGTAGCAGATGTAGAGTTCAGGGAGTCATGTTGCATTGAACACCCAGTGCTCACCACATCACGTGCCCTCCTTCATGCCCATCACACAGTTACCTCATCCCCCACCCACCTCCCCTCCAGCAATCCTCAGTTTGTTTCCTAGAGTTAAGAGTCTCTCATGATTTGTCTCCCTCTCTGGTTATAAGGACTTCTTGCCTCTGACTCAAATAGACAGGGGCTCATTGTTGTAGGAGGTGGGCTTTGAGTGCAGTCTACAACGGCGAATATAATTTAAGCAGATAAAAGGATAAAGGAGGGCCTTATAAGATGGGACTGTATTTTGATGTGGAATAGTGTACAGTGTGGATGTGGAATACTGTGAAAATGTTTGGTTAGAATAGAAGTTCTGGCAAGTGACATCAGAAGATAAGTTGCAAGAAATTGAAAGTTTAAAAATAGTCCCATGATATAGGATTTTATTCTGAGAAAAATGCCAAGATTTTTTTGAGCAAGACAATTATGTGAAAACAAGGGGATTATGTATCAGAAGATGGATAAACATGATGTGGCCCATCCATGCAATGGAATGCCATTCAGCCTTAAAAGGAAGGGGACTGTGACACCTGCCACAGGTAGATGAACCAAGAGGACATTATGACAAGTGAAATCAACCAGGCACAAAGGGGAAAATACTGTGTGATTTCAGCTGTATTAGGGCTCTGGAGGAGTCAGATGCATACACGAAAAGTAGAATGGTGGGTGCCAGGGGCTGGAGGAGGGGGCGTGAGGAGTTAGTGTTTAAAGGGGACAGAGTTTCAGTTTGGGAGGTGACGCAACAATGTGAATGCTCCTAATGCCAAACTTAAAAATGGTAAACTTTTATGTCATGTATATTTTACACAATAAAAAGGTAATTGTACCAGTGAGATGGTGCCTGTAAGTGATGGGGGGCTGTGACATGGGCATGCCCTCCAGCACCCTGTGCCTGCCCCCTTATGTCATTCTCACGTTGTCCTGAGCCTGAAATAATACATATAACCACTACTATTATTTAAAACAGGGAAAAGGAGACATGTTAAACAAGATTCATCCTGAAGTAACCGGCCTTGTTCATACATTCAATTTAAGAAATGTTGTTGTGATGGCTGTGTGAGGGCACGGCGCTCCATTGCCAGAGACAGGGCAGGTGGCAGATAGGTGATATGATGACCTTAAAGGTGCTGACATCACCGTGGGGGGGGGCAGTAACAATGGATAAATACATGCCTGGGGTGGAGGAAACACTGTTTTCCTCTGGCATTTCCTGTGACTGTTTCTGGGAGACCACCAAGCCCTCAGGCAAGTTGCCCTTACCCACACAGTCACATGAGGACACTGCCCCTTGTTTAACGTGTGACACAGACAAGTACCCTTTCCTGCCAGTCTGGCTCTTTCTTTCCTTTGTTGTCTGAAGAACGTGGTCCTGCCACTGGGATGCTGCAGGTGCCTGCCCTGAATGTGGTGCACCAGGGGGTTGGGGGGGATTGGGGGTGTTGGGGGTGGCCGGGGAGGCGGCATAGCTTCCTTTTTCTGTCTGGGC
>NC_048218.1:114685116-114816187 GCF_002007445.2 Ailuropoda melanoleuca | reverse complement strand
TTTGTTGTCTGAAGAACGTGGTCCTGCCACTGGGATGCTGCAGGTGCCTGCCCTGAATGTGGTGCACCAGGGGGTTGGGGGGGATTGGGGGTGTTGGGGGTGGCCGGGGAGGCGGCATAGCTTCCTTTTTCTGTCTGGGCTCCCAGAGCTCTATTTATGTTACTGCAAAATTTGCCAGTGCCACAACCTTGGGTTGCTCGAGACAGTGCTCTTCTCTGAATTCTTACAGTATGCCAAACTACTGATCCCCTTCCCCTGATGTGCAGAGACCTCAGTTCAGCAAATTCTTGTGCCTCTGCCAGAGAAATGGAAGAAATCCCATTTCCTGACAGCTTTGTCTCACTCGCCCCCCCCACACACACCTCCTCCTAAGATAACACCTCACACAGATTTTTGTGGAAAGTAACCTGACATTTCTCCCAAAGCCTCCTTCCTTCAGACCCAGGTAAATGTTCACAGGGGACTGGGCTGGCCGTCCATCGGACTGAGACTGTGCCGACCTCACTTCGATTGTAGAGTCAAAGGCACTCAGCTGACCCACACTTCCCTTAAGAAGTGTTCTAGAAAAGGGGGCCCTTGTGCATGCAGATACGGAGGCTGCCTCACTGCTTCTCCAGAAACGACCAGACGTTTATTAATCTAAGATGGTCATGGTTGAGAGTCAAGCCAGGACAATCCCTAGTCCTGGCTAACAGAAATCATACTGTCAAGCCTGGTGCCAGAGGGCCCAGGAGAATAACCTTGCTTAAATGCCCAATGCATAACCACTTGTAACCCCACTTCTACCGACACAATAAGTAGAATTGGCCTCAACTGCAATAAAGTAATTTTAAAATATTTATTGAATGTTAAAATTTAAAAAGCAAAGAGTTTAAAAATTAAAGTCAAGAGAAAATAGGAGGCAGCATTACAGGGATAATTAAATCATCACCGGAACTAGATCTCATTAGACTGCTCATAACTCAGAAGACACATAACAGGGCGGTGATCTTGCCTGGCTTGTACCAGGGCACTTTCAACTGGCTAATCTTTTGTTCACAGAAATGCAAATTAATATAAAATTTAATTTAGGAGTAATGTAATAAGGGCAAAAGTAATAACCTTTAAGTTGGTCGTATTACAAATTCGTATTTTTAAAGTTTTTAGCTGCTGTTGCATATTTAACTGGTGACTGTACTGACTTCCTGCAAGACCTTAATGCAGGAGCCCCGTTGGTAGGACTGGGGCTCTCGGGCTGTTTTCCTCATCACCCCCGGTCCAGGGCTGCCCGAGGCAAATTGGAGGCTGGGCGCAAGGAGCTTGATGCTTGCCCTGCATTTCAGCTCAAATCGCTCTTGTTTTATTTTCCATATATTTCATTTCTGCGTAAGGTTTGGTCTCATACCCCCCCACCCCCCGGGGGGAAAAAAAAAGGCTGTGAACACACCCGTAGTGCAACTGTTTGTGTCCAAGTAAATGAAGCCGAAAACAAANAAAAAAAAAAAAACCAAAAAAAAAAAAAAAAAAAAAAAAAAAAAAAAAACAACCTATGAAATTGGATATTTGAATAATGCATTACAGAGAGAGTAAAAGACCTTTAAACATCAAGAAATCAGCAGCCCTTAGTCATGAGCAGTGCTAAGTGCATAGATGGGGGAGGGTGTAGAGTAACACAATCCTGGTGTTAACCCTGATGGCCATAGATCCGCTCTCGCATTGAGAATGAAAACCTTTTTTCTTCTAATTAATCCACGGGGCACAATTTTCATGTCAGAAGGCATCCACTTAGTCTATTATTAATGATTCACTCCATCACTAAAAAACCAAAAAACAAAAAAACCCACTTTTTGATTAAAATTCAATAATTTTTCTGCAAATTATGCTCTCCTCTCTGCTGTAAGGACAAAAATATACTCCTAGGTAACCAAACGCTTATGTGTTGTACAGTTACATAGACTTACCTGCTATTCTCTCTTCTCCCTCTCTTCTTTTAGTGAAAGATAATTTAACTTTTGTGTGTATTTGATTTATTGGGGCTTCTGTTGACAGCAACGGTCACATAGGCTATGAAATGTTGAGTATATTACTCATCATATAGACCAACTGATGGCAGAGTTCGCTCTTCCTGTCATTATTTACTTGCCATATTAGGTTCACTGCTTTCACACAAGGCAATAAATAATTGAGGGCCCTGTGTTCTGAGCACTGATTGTTAGGCACATTGAAGAGAAGATGCGTGGTTCTGTGCCCGTTTTTCTCAGCTACAACCCCGCCCTGGTTTACCCTACCTTCTGGGAGGCTGGGTTAGCCGCTGAAACTCCATTTCTCACACTCTCTGGGCAGTGGGCTTTCTGTTAGGAGTCATTCAGTGGGAACCACCTAGAGGGAGCCTGGGAGGGGGGGTGCAAGAGGGGAGAAGGTACTTCTTTCTGGTATTCTCATTCTTGACCATGAGGTTTTAGCTGCAGTAGTCCCCATCCCGTTTTTCTTTTTTAATTTTAATTTTGTTTTCTTTTGTTTTGTTTTAATCCTTTGAGTATCCGACCCAAAATGTGGTCTCCTTAAAGGTGCAAGCACAGCAGTACCGCCCCCTGTTGGTTCAACCTTTCAAAACCTATATTGCTTTTCCTATTTTAAATACCCTATGTTAGAAATACATAATATTATGCATTCCCGTTTTCCTGTCTGGATCTGGACAGACATAGCCTTTAATCTTGGGAAAACGCATTCATACAAGTTAAATGGTCTCCAATCTCACACACAACAATCTGACCATAGAAGACCAAGCCTGGAATGAGCTTCACATGTGAATGAATATATGAATTTTTCAATTTATACCTAAGTTTTGCATTGTTTTAAAGTTTAAGCAACTTACACAAAATCATTCAGCTACTGAATAATAGTATCCAAAACTAAAATTCAGTTTTCTGTAAATACTTTGATTTAAATTTAATTTCCATGTTGAAAATACCCTAAGGATGATCAAAAAAAGAAACTGCTTAAAGTTACTGTCACTGAAAAGTGAGTTGAAAGTTTCATATGGAGAAGAAGTAACCAGTTTCTTCTAATTCCTCATTCCCCTCATTCTACATATAGCCATGAGCTCTCCAAGTCTATTATCTTTTCAATACGGCACGCAGGCCTTTTTAGTAATGAGCTCCCATCCCTACAGTCTCCAGAACACCACAGATGGGAGGGCAGAATGGAAGAGATCAAAGTAAGTTGGAGATTCGTCCATCGCTCACATTGAACTTCTGACAAAGTGTTTCCATTTCTCATCAGTTAGACCTCCCGACCTGTGTACTTTTCATGCTCAACAAAGGTTCCTTAAATTCCTTGCTCATTAAGCACACCTAATCACCCCAATGTCTTCAATAGACAATTCACATGAACAGATTGTGTGCAAGTTTTTGATGTGTAAGCCCCACTGAACATATGCTTAATGTCTCGATACTTCAAGCCAATTAGTCATAAGTAACTTTTCATGGTGAAGTTTATATTTTTGACAGATATATTGAAACTTTCTTCTCTACAGTTTCTGCTAATATTTTTGACCTTGAATACTAATAGCAAAATTATCTTAAATCACTATATTATAATTTTTTAACAATGCACATTTGCTCAGATTGAAAAAAAAATGGACTCACTTAATAAATTTATTTGAGAGTCTTTAATTACCTAACTGAAAGCAAAATAAATAAATGCTCTACTTTTCCTAAGAAAAGGAGCTCCTCTGTTTATGGATATTGCAGGAGTTTTAGCATATTTGTATTCATTTATGTCCAGAAAGGTAAGAAATTTTTTTATGTGACCTTACTTTTCACTTAAAAGGGATAGAACTATTGCATCCCAAATTTATTCCAATAATTTAATGAGATTGAAGTTTTAGTTTTGCTTTTGTTGTTTTGTTTTATAGATATGAGATACTAGTTCAGCTTAAGAAATATAATTCAGATACTTGAAATTTCAAATGAAATCATTGAAAGATTTCCAGGAGAGAGAAACCATCATAGTTTCTATCTTAGTAATAAAATAATTATCAGGCAAGAAGAAGAAAGCAACAAATGACTTGAGCCTGAAAGTGCTTGTCAGTGGATAGTCATCGAGACTTGGACAGAAACTCAACGCCAATTAAAGTAACCTATTAGGTGACTACTTCCCCCCACCCCTCAAAGAGTGCAGGATTGTTCAGATAAGTCATCTCTCTGCCATTCTACCTCTTTCATTTTGTCCTCTAAGTACCAGTCTTCCTTTGGGTGCATAGAGTTTACAACATCTCATTTTACCCCATACCATTTCTGTCCCTTCACTGTAGAGAAGTCGTTGGTGCTCTGATTTCAAACACAGTCATGAAGGGCAACATGGAAGGCAGTGTCACTCATAGTGACTCAGACCCTGGAGCTGGGCTGCCTGCTCTGTCCCTTAGCTCACACATGTGTAAAAGGAGAAAAACACTAGTGACTCTCAAATGAGCATGTAGCAAAGATTCAATGAGTCGATTTATATCAAATACTTAGAATACTACCTGGTTCCCTGTGTCTCTACAAAAGACTAAATGGATTCGGAATATTAGCATTTCTGTTATGGTTGTTATTTTTTTGAATTTTTCAAACTTGTGCAAGATTTCCAATGGATTTATTTATTTGAACAAAATTTTACATCCTGGAAAACAAAACACCTTAATTTCCCAAGAGAATTTTTGGATGTACTTAGGTATAAATCTTTTGGAAAAATGTGTTTTTAAAACAAACATAGGATTACATTTTATATCCTCGGTATGAATTATTCAATATGTAAGGAGTCAAATTCATAGTTGTTGACCCTGGAAGTTCTCACTCTATGTTCGTAATATTTAACTATTTTAGGGAAGAGTTGATTGTTTTATTGTATTTTATTTTATTTTTTAAGAGGAGGAGAGGGACAGAGGAGAGGGAGAAAGAGAATCCTAAGCAGATTCCACACCTCACACAGAGCCTGACACAGGGTTTGATCTCACAACTCTGAGATCATGACCTGATTTGAAATCAAGAGTTGGTTGCTTAACTGACTGAGCCACCCAGGTGCCCCTGATTCTAATTGTTTTATATGATGCCATAAGTTTCTTTTAAAACTAGGACTGTGTTTTAAAAATATGTCCAAAACATTATGTTTAATATTATGTTACAAAATGAAAAGGTGTTAGTAGGAAGAGGCAGATTTACAAGAAGGATGATCCCTAATTGCTTGCAGGGGGTGGCATTATGGTGGTGGGGGGTGGGTAATATGCTTCTTTCCATGGACACCACAGTCTCCATATGTACCTCTCCACTGCTGATGTGACGGAGACCAGGTGTAAAGTTGTCCACCCTTCCGATGGGGAGTAACAGATCACGTGCCCTTCAGTGTGCATGTTCCCCTCCCACTCAAAGGTCACCATGCTGCCTGGATCCTAATGCCCATTAAAGAACAAAATTCAACTAAGTCAATGTTAGAGATCTCACTGGAGATATTCAGTGATTCGTGAATCTGGCAGCATTCAATCTGGCAGATAGAAAGGAATTCCAAAAAGCTATACAAGGCTAGAGATTTTTATAAATCAAAGTGAGCAGGAACAAGAAAGTTCTCTTGGGCGTTGGCTGATTGGTTAAAGCAAAGCTACTCTCCCTATATGGAGCAAAGGGAAGCCTTGGAGAAGGTCAGCGTACTGACAGACAAAACCTCATGGGTTGGCTAGGTCTTCCTTTTCTGGGATCGCTGAGCAAGAAATTTAGTTATGTTTGGTTTCTGACCTGGAGCCTCGTAGGAGCAACTCTACCTTGGGTCCAAACTGGTTATTTTAACATCCCCACACGAGTTTAGAATTAAAGTTGGGAGATTGCTGAGATAGAAGATGAGTGCAAACACAGTACAATCCCTTCACACACATATTTGTCGCCTGATTACTATGTGCCAGGCCTGGGATCAGCCCCTTCCCAACTAAGACAAAGATCTGCTCCCAACCACGCTGGCTGTCTCTCACTTCCCTTAGAATGAATACTCTGCAAGAAGTCTGCACAGCCTCACACTCCAGTGGGCTTTAAAACCTGCTGATCAAGTATACCCAATCATGTATAATTTCCAACTGTGTGTGTCCTTTGTAACTCAGGTTGAAAACTTGCTGCATTTGCATGCCGATGTTGCCTGCTAAGCGTTACTTGTGTATTAAATGAGTGTTAGTGCAACAGACAGAATGACTTGTATCAGAGAAACTGACTATTGCTTTTGCCTTCTGTGTGGTGCTGGGTGCTGGCAGGTGGCGCAATGCCATTCATCTGGAAACTTCTCTTATACATATGGTGTCTCCTTCCACTTACAGAGACTTGAGGGTGAGGAAAGAGTATAAAAGTTTCACATTTCAAAGCTACAGACATTCCTTCTTTGCTGTCCAAACGTGAGGCTGAGATCCCATTGTCCTTCCTTTGTTTCAGCAGAAGCTTTAAAGAGTCTTTTGATATACAAAGGCAGACCGGATACAAGTACAAAATGAAAAGCTCAATTTCTCTGCGTAATAAAGTAAAGAGAATTGACAGCCACCTGAAATAAAGCAAAAGTGATATTAAGAGGGTACCTGAAACAGGAATGGAGGAGGCAGAAATGACCATGAAACATGTAAGACCCAGAGGAATTGGGTAATAGAGCCAATTTGATTTAAATTGCAAAAAAGCAAGGTGACCTTAGTGAACATTTGGGTTATGTAATTCACCTTCTTTAACCTGACATACAGGCTGAGCAAAACTTTCTCTCCATAGAATAAACATTGGGAACTGAGTCAATTTGTCGTACTGCTTATAGAAATAGATTCACGGAAAGGAGGAGACATAATCACCTCTTTCCCATTATGTGTTCACATATGTGGGCAAGACAAATTGAAATTAGCATATTAATGAAAATTAGCATAGTATATAATTCAATATAGATTATAGTGTTCTCTTAATATAATTCCACTTTTGTAAAAATTTACTTTTTTTAATTCGGGTTTAAAAATACTTTCTAGTTATAAAACAACACACTTCAGGAATATTTTTAAATCAACCACAATTTTCTTTTCCTTGCAAAAATCAATCCTTACATATTTTAGTTTTAGGGCTATTTTTAGTTGCTCTGCTACTGATATTATAACTTTAAATAATACGTTTAAATTCTAACTTCTTAATTAGCCACTCTTTTTTAAAATAATCCTTTGAATTTGTTCTCTAAAAAGAAAAAAAAAAGTGGAATGAAAGTGCAGTTCTGGACACTTCAGTTCCTTTCTGCTAACTATAAGTTCTGTAAGTCATTCTATCATCTTGACATTTTCCTAGATTTAAAAACAGATGTGGGGGCACCCAGGTGGTGCAGTTGGTGAAGCATCTGCCTTTGGCTCAGGTCTTGATCCCGGGTCTTGGGATCCAGCCCGGAGCTGGGCTCCATTCTCAGCAGTGGGCCTGCTTCTCCCTCTGCCTCTGCCTCCCGCTCCCCTTGTTTGTGCGTCCTCTCTCTCTGTCAGATAAATAAAATCTTTAAAAAAAATAAAAATAAATAAAATAAAAGCAGATAAATTCCTCTTTAGTCAGAACACAGTCTTTTCCTCCTATATGATGGATATGATTTTTTAGCTTAATTAAACAGTACATGGAGCTTTATGATTGGGTCAATAGTTAATATCACTGCAGAACCAGCACTGGGATTAAACGGCTAGATTACAATGTAAACCGATGCTGTGAAGTCCTGGGACTAGAAGAAAAACAGAGTAAAGCACGGAGGATGGGGCTTCTGGCTGAATTGACTGAGCAGGATTCTTGCTGAAATGGGACAATGCAGAGACAAACAGGCAAACCCAAATGCCAGGGCCTCGTTGAGAAGAGAGTTTAGTCCATTTGTGCTGCTGTGAAAAATGTACCATAGACTGGGTGGTTTGTAAACAATACACAATTTTTTTTCCTCACAGTTCTAAAGACTGAGAAGTCAAAGATCAAGGCCCCCTCAGATTTGGGGCCTGGTGAAGACTTCTGGGTTCCTAGATGGCCATCTCTACTATGTCTTCAAGTGGTAAAGGGGGTGAGGGCACCACACTCATGTCCTAAGCACTTCCCAAAGCCCCCTATCTCCTAATACCATTATTTTTGGGAATTAGGATTTCAGCATACACATTTTTTAAGGGGTGGGGGGACCCAAACCTTTAGACCATGACATCAGTTCAAGGAAGCTAGAGTGGTTTAGGAAAAAAGCTTTGTCAATACATATATATGATAAAAAAAGAAATATTCTAGGGGTCTGGGTGTAAAAAAAAAAAAAAAGCATGTATTTCTCCTCATTTATCCTTATTTGCTAGTTGGAGCTGATATATTAGGAATCATTTTCCCTCTCAATTTTGAAGGAATTGTTCCTTTTGTACAGTGCTGCTGTCAAGAAATCTTTGATCAATCACCATGTAAACCATTCATCATTAGTGATTTTTCACTATTTATGGAGCCAGCTTAATGTCTCTGGAGTGTTTAGGACTTTTGATAGTGTTTGAGGTTGGCTTGGGTGTTAGTCATTCTCCTGCCGTCTTGGGCGGGTTGCTCTAATCTGGGCCATCTTGAATGCTCTCACACCTTTATTTATTTCTCTGCAGGCCGTAAAGTTTCTTTTTATGAATTTCCGTATTCCTTCCCAGCTCCTCATCTGTTTCCATATTCCTTCATCTATTTTGGGGGCTAGTTCCTTAGCTTGGTCTTGCAAATCATCACTCTATTGAGTTCTATTATCCTATTATATAATCCATTTACTTTCTCTTTTAATTTGGCAAAAATATTTTTTTTCTCTTTCCCAGAAACTATTTTGTGGTGTTTGGTTTGTCCCTTTCCAGAACAATGAATTTATAGTTTGTGGTTTTAACAACTCTTGATTCATTCTAATTCTTGATCAACTCCTCTGCTTGTGACACATTGATTTCTCATTAAGGTCATTGGCTGCCTGGGAGTTTGAGGGCTAGCTTTGGAAACGGGAAGGTATACACTGAACCACCCCATCTTCTGACCCATGGACATGAATAAGCCCAATCCCCACCTTTCACTCCAGGTCAATTGTTGTGCCTATCCTCATCATTTTTTGTTGTGAGTATATAGGAGTATGTTTCTAGGGAAGAACCGACATTGTTCCCAATAAATATGTTTCTGCAATTAGCTCAGACCCTGAAGTGTGTCTAAAGTTTCTCCCAGTGTGGGCCCTTTGAACAAACGTTGCCTTTGGCCAGTGATCCAGACCTTATGAAGCCAGTCCTGGGTTGTGTGGTCTGTGTGTTTTAGTTCTGAATCAGCTTCTCTCTACACCTCTGACTACTGAGAATCACAGGGTGTTGAGTCTGTGATCAGTGAGTCGACAATAGGTCAACTCTGAAACACAAGACATATAAACAATGTTTTTTTCAAACTGTTACCATACAATTCTGGGTTTTCTCAGTCCAAAAATAAGTCAATGGTTTCTTTATATGGGACCCCTGCCTCTTACATAAATTTACACCATAATTCAAATTCCAGTGACTATCTTTCTAAAGAGCTTAAATACACCAAGGAAAATTTAACATTACAGTGCTAGTTTGGTCAACTTTTGATAAGAATAAAATTATTCATGAGAGGCTCTTTAGAACAGAATGGAAGTAAAATTCCTTTTATTGGCCTGCCTTTTTTTTATTGGAATGAGAAAGCTTTCAAATGAAATTCAGATACACAAATTGCTTCCTTATAAAATTTTTTTTAGCTAAGGCAATCAAAATGCTTAAAACTATTTCACTTTTCGATTACCACAAATGACAATTTGAGCTTGGTGGCTTTGGTATACTCTTCTTCTCCTCCATCTTACGCTTCTCAATTTCCTTTACCTCTCCCTCCTCCTGACCCACCTGCCCCCTCAGCTCAGCCAGGAACCCACAAAGCTCAAAGAATTCTTATATTTAAATCCCCTTTATAACAGGCCAATTCTCTCAAGGTATTTTCAGCCTTGGTCTCACTCTGACCTGACTCTTGGTCAAAGACTTTCAAAAGTCTACACAAGATAAACAAATATTAGAAAGGGGATTTGGAGTAGCCCTGGGAACATATAATCTAAGTTTATCAGTTTTCTATCAGCGGTTTCAGATGTTAATAGAAACCCTAGATTTAAAAGAAAAAGAAAAGAAGAAGAAAGATGTAAGGAACATGCAGAGTGAGAAGATACTGAAAGTGACAGAGAAATGAAGAGATATGGAAAATCCATAGATATTGGATAACATATTTCGGAGACTCTCTAAAATCCTTTTTGCCCAAATAGGCTAGACGCTAATCCATTTCCGATATCTCCAGCTATGTTCAGGATGGGCTCTTTAGCACCTGGAGACAGCATGAAAGAATAGATCCTGGGTGGCTCAGTCATTAAGCATCTGGGTGGCTCAGTCGTTAATCATCTGCGTCAGTCGTTAAGCATCTGCCTTCAGCTCAGGGCGTGATCCCGGCGTTGTGGGATCGAGCCCCACATCAGGCTCCTCCGCTATGCCTGCTTCTTCCTCTCCCACTCCCCCTGCTTGTGTTCCCTCTCTCGCTTGCTCTCTCTCTCTCTGTCAAATAAATAAACAAATTAAAAAAAAAAAAAGGAGTAGATCCTGGAGAAAATATGACCTGAGCTCTTTACTTGCTTTCTGTGAATGACACTAAAGCAAAAATAAGGGATCAAACACACGAGCAAATCCTTGAGTATAGAACAGCTCTGTTGTCAATCTCCTCACAGAACATCCTGACAGAATTTTAAACCAAAAGCAAAGACAAAACAAAACAGAAACTCTGACAATATACTGATGGCCTTACAGTTAGAGCAACTAGATACTGCCACCAGAGTCATGAACCAGCAGAGGAGGAAAAGGTTTTATAAAAATACCCTTAAGTAATATAAACAAAAGGACATTGGAAAAAACAATTGCCCCACACTAGCTGAAAAAAACTGAAAGAGAAAAAGTGAAGTAGGTCATTAGTGAGGTTTATTCTCCTCTGAGGGGGAATCGCAGTTCGATTTCCTTAAAAGGAGACATTTCTTTAAATATTGAAGACAGGCTTGCAAAACCCTTAATGATAGAGTAGGACAGTATCCACCTCAAATTCTGTGGCCCTCACGCAGCTTGCGTCAGCTGAGTCCTCAGCCTCACCCTGTGCCTGTCCCCACCAGACCCTTCACTGCAGATTCCTTGCCTTTGTGATACCTCTCCTGCAAGCTTCACAGTACGTGGTCCACTAAGCACACAAGATCTCCAAAACAAATGTTCCTTCAGTGGCATGTCTGAGATCCTTGACTCCTCTCCTGTTCATAATCTGCTTACAGTTCATTTGAACATTGAACTTTCAATATATCTGTGTTCAAATTAAGTACAATTTAAAGATCTTCACGAAGTGTGTGACAAGCTATGGACAAAAATATGTATACTGTGTTGTGTTGAGTACCATCCAAGACTGCATGGTTTACTGCGTGGGTCTTGTTCTGCTTTCTTCATGTTGCTTTAGGTCAAGGTAACTAATACCTCTTTGACTTTCCCTATGAAGTTCAACAATCTACCTGGACAGTGATGCCTAGAGGTTTACTGAGGCACACTCTCTCCCTTTGCCACAGGTTGTTAACTAAGACTATAAGCACCTTAATCTTCTGTGTGATTCTCCCTTCAAGTAACATGTGAGGCAAATTTTGCAATACCCTAAAGATAAAGTGACCACTAAGATTCTCTCTCATGATCAATGTATAGAGGTACCAAAGAAAATGTACAATTTTGTCAGAATAAATATATTCTATGGGTCATGACTAATCCCTGCTATGGTCTGAACATTTGCATCTTCCCCAGAACTTATACATTGAAAACCTAATCCCCAAAGTTGATGGTATTGGTAGACAGAGCCTTTGGGAGGTGATTAGGTCATAAAGGTGGATCCTTATGAAAGGGATTAGTGCTCTTACGAAAGAGACCCCAAGGAGCCCCCTTCCTCCTTTCGCCATGTGAGGACACAATAAAAAGTATGCAACCCAGAAAAGAGCCCTCACTTGACTATGCCAGCAGCCTGATTTTGGATTCCACCTCCCAGAACTAGAAGAAATAAATTTACGTTCGTATTAAGGCACTCGATGTGTGGTATTTTGTTATCACAGACTATACTAGGGCAATACTGAAGAGTTAAATCTCCATCCTGATAGATTATAAATCACTCAAAATTTTTCTAGGCTATTAAGAGACAAGAGGTTTGCTAGGCCTCACTAGCCATTGTAGGCAACACGGTCTCCATTTTTCTGGAGTCACTACATATGAATGATGTTATTCACTCTTGGTAATTTAATCTAAATATGAATGGTATTTTGTAACTTAAAATCAGGTTTTCAACATCTCTCCAGTCTGTCCTTCCTAAGTATCATAAAACTTTATACACCTATTTGTACATGATCAATCTGGATAAACCCTTGATATTCTAATTCAACTTCAAAGGAAGCTTGATATACCAGTTTCTTACATCGGCCTTTCTTAAATCTAGGGGAAAATCCTACTCACCTCATCCAAGGGCTGTGGTAGCAGCAACTTCATGAGTGAAGGCTTCTGCTGACTTAATTTGAGGTGTGTCTTCAATACAATGGCTTCTTATGCTATATAGGCCTTGCTGCTGACTGAAAATTTACCACATTTTTCAGTATGCAGGCTTCGTTCTTACAGATTTTTATTATTTTATTCTCCATCCATTTCTATCCATTGTAATGACACTTTAAATCCTGCTGTTCTTCTTCCTTTACCTGAAGAAGGGAAATCCATGACTATCTTGCCTCTAAAAACTGACTAAGCCTTGAACAAATTTATTAGCACCTAAAACTCCAGATTTAATCTTGTTTGTTGGCAGGTCATATCCGAAGATTGAAATAGGAAATGTTCAGACAGGATATGCCTTAACAGATTTCAGTTATAACTCTAGACAATGAGCCCCCAGCTAAAGCAGAGTTTGTTCAAATGACAGAACCTATCATACTCACCACAGATTGCCGATGGAGAAGAGAGTTGCTATATGCACAGATAACGAGCACGCTTTGGGAGTACTCTGTGATTTTGAAATTCTGTGGAAACGAGTTTAAGCCTCCTCAGCAAGAAACAAATTAAATATGGTCAATGTATTCAACAGCTGTACCTCTTCTCAAAAACTTATTTGATTCTTTTTATGTAATTGGACAGCAGGTGAGGTTCAAAAATTAGCTAGTGACTAAATAACAAGCTACTAGTGAGTGATCAGTTCAGAAGAGCTAAACTTGTAATGGCTTGTTATAAAACACCATTAAATCTCACAGACAGTTTTCTCTTTTTGGTTTGACACCTGTTTTCAGGATAGTCTCTGATATTTCTTTGTAGATTTTAGCCAAAAATTTCCC
The DNA here is from genome assembly GCF_002007445.2 of Ailuropoda melanoleuca. Classification (NCBI taxonomy): domain Eukaryota; kingdom Metazoa; phylum Chordata; class Mammalia; order Carnivora; family Ursidae; genus Ailuropoda; species Ailuropoda melanoleuca. Next base: position 114,802,816 of record NC_048218.1, on the reverse strand, counting down.
CTGTTTAGCATAAGAAATCACTGGAAAAATTGATCCAAGAAAGAGAAAAACTGAGCCTTCATTTTCATCCACAAACTTCACCTTTCCAAGTGATGACATTTTAGATTACATTCTGTTGTCTTTAAGCCACTTGCTAGTGCACATTACAAGAGTCACAGCAAAAGGGGAAACTTTTAGATGGTAGCAGAGCTAGAAATATCCTGGAGGACACAGAAATCTCAACTAAAGAATTCATGAGATAGTGCAGGCATTGGTTCAAAATAGGGGCTCCATAGACACTTTCCAAGGTGGTACTTCGGCTTTTTTTTTTTTTTTAATTTTTTATTTTCTGGGAAGAATGTTCTGCTTCCATCTGTAGTGGTCTTTCTGAGATCTTTATTATTTCCGGGAACATCAAGAAACTGAATCAAGGGGACACTGGGGTGGCTCAGTTTTTTAATAACAAACTATTATAATCCTCCTGTAAGTATTTCTAGGAGCCTTTTGAATTGAGGATGAATGTGAGGATTGGAATCTATTGTTGTTTGTTTGTTCACTTCTTAATTTGGAAACATCTGGCTTGTGGGTTGCAAGTGGATTGCAGCTCTGATCAAAAAATTACTCTTCATATTTGTTGATGTTATATTCACTTGTGTGATTTCCAGACTTACATGCACAATCACTAATTGGTAAAATAAATGAACAAATGATTACTCACCCCACAGCAGCAGCAACAATAAGCCTAATGTTTACAGCAGTTGACATGACCACCACTGGAAAGTGGATGCACCATGAATTGGCTTTTCAAACAGTAGTTTTGTATTAGACAGCTAGGTAGGGCGGTCGTAACAAAATACCACAGACTGGGAAGTTTAAAGAACAGAAGTTTCTTTTCTTGCAATCCACTTCCTTTAAAGGTTCTAAGACAATAGATTATGTATTTCAACTTTGTTTAATTTTGGTAATTTATGAGTTTTAAAGAGTTGGTCCATTTTACTAAGTTGTCAATATATGAGTGTAAAGTTGTTCACAGTATTTCTTTACCATCTTTTTAGTGGATAGAGGATGGAGTACATGTATTTTAATGTGTTGACATTCAGTTTCATTCAGTTCCATATATTTGTTTGGCTTAAAGTAACTTTTACTTTATTTGAGAAGCCCTTCACACATGAAAGTTTAAAGAACGGTGCCAGACTATGATTAAGCGACAAATACAGACAGTACTCAGGTATCTGCCAATAATGTTTGCTAATAATTATATCATTTTTAGTTTGCAAGGTATTATCTTTATTTTTCTCCTAATGAGAATATCCCTGTAACATCTTCAAGTTGAAATGTAATGAAGTTCAAGTCCATATACTTTAACAAAGACCAAATTAACTATGTTTGAAACAAAAATACTTTCTCATGTAACAGTCTGCAGATGGGTAATTGAGGAAAGTCCATATTTTACCATGGAAAAGAAAAAGAGGAATATGGATCATGCTCTTTTTTGTATAGGCTTAACTGAGAAGGGTCGCAAGTGACCTGTTCATGTCTCTTTGGCTGGAGCTCAGACATGTGGCCATACCTAGCTGCAAATAGGCTAGAAAATAAATCTTTGACTGCATGATCAATTATACACACACACACACACACACACACACACACACACACATAATGGTGCTAGGGAAGGGGCAAAGGGAAAGGGAGAGAACTCAGGCAGACTCCCTGTTGAGCACTGAGCCCATGTGAGGCTTGACCCATGACCCTGAGATCATGACCTGAGCTAAAATGAAGAATCAGACACTTAACCAACTGAGCCACCCAGGTGCGCCTAGAAAATCTATGTCTTCAACTGCATGGTCAGTTCTATATATTTTAAAATTTATTTCAAACTGTCTGTTTAACTCATGGATTATTTAAATACATTTTGGTTCATTTCCAAGTGTTTGATTTCTCCTGAGTCTTTTATGATTAATTTCCATTTTGATCACAATGGTCAAAAAAACATTCTCTCCGTGATTCATTTAAAAAAAATGTTGAGTTGAAAGTCAATTGATGAACACATATACTATTGTCTGAAGAATGAAGAAAATGTTATATATTTGGAAATTATGACTGAACCAGCAACTAACTTATAGGATGTAAAAATTTCAAAATATTCTTAAAAGTATATTCTTCCCTCCTAAAATATAACCAGAAAATTGATGAGCAAAACAGTAAGAGCTGACACCACACTGACAGCTGGGTCTTAGAAAGTCAGGAGCTCTGGGGTCTGGGCTTAAGTGGTTTAAGGCAAGTATTTCAACCCAGTGAATTAACTGGGACTGCAACAATTTCATGATATAATAGTTTAGGGTTTAATAGAACTGGTGTCCTTACAAGAAGAAAATAAACTAGTTAGTTAAAACTTCCCCTAAGAGAAATCTCCAGGCCCAAACTTTCCTGACATAAAGTGTTAAGTCTTCTGACTTCTGGGTAAAGCTATTTCAAAAAGAAGATTTAGCCATATTACAGCATTTCTTAGGCTTCCATTCTGTTTCATTAACTGTTAGTGGTATCCATAGCCATCCCTAACTACTGGGAATGTAGGAAGGAGAATATTTTTATCTGAGCATAATAAGACTCTTCAAAAAAACGTTTTTAAGAGCTCCTGGGTGGCTCAGTCAGTTAAGTGTCTCACTCTTGATTTTGGCTCAAGTCATGATCTCAGGGTCATGACATTGAGCCCCATGTTGGGTTCTGCACTGGACATGGAACCTGCTTAAGATTCTCTAGCCCCCTCCCACTGCCCCTCCCTCTTCTAAAAAAATCATTTTCACTTAAGGAGTGAGGTGAAAATCTATACCACAATTCTCATTAGAAATCCTAATCCCATAAGTTATCTATGAATAAAGTCTATCAAAGTGAAATTAATTTTTAAAAATCCAGAGCTCATGAAAGAAAGCAATAGGGTTCTAACTATAGTGTTCACTGATTGCATACTACCAGTTCATAAGGGATTTAGTGACATGAAATGCAGTACATCTCAATTCACCTGATGAATTTATTCCAACTTGTATAATACACCTAGACCTTTATTTACAATCAACTCAATGGAAATTTGAAGGAAAGCCTGAGAGTGAACTTTAATAAACAAAACATTTATTTAGCTTTATAAATTAGATACTTAAAATCTACATTATAAAGAACTCTCTCCTATAAACTTTAGAAAAGATTTTAACTAAGTGAAATACTAGTAAATATTCTTTCAACAATAAGAAAATAAACAAAAAAGAACAGTTCATTTAGAAATTGGGCAAAAAGAAGCATGAAGAAACATTTCTCCAAAGAGGATACGCAGATGGCAAATAAGCACGAGGAATGTGCTTCAGAATCATTAGATATTAGGAATTCCAAATTTAAACCAGAACAAGATGTCACAACATACCAAATTACAATGGCTTACTCATAAAATATTTTGGTAAAAGCACCCAAATGCTGGCGAGAGTGCCAAGAAAACCATTCATGTTGGCAGTGAGAATGTAAAATGGTACAGCCATTCGGAAAAAAAGTGTAAGGTTGTTCCTTATACAAAGTAAATGGGTAACCCAGAAATTACCCTCTTGGACATTTACCCCAGTGAAATGAAAACTTATACTCACACCCAAACCTGTGCACAATATTCATAACACCTTTATGTTAAACAGCTCTAGACTGAAAACCTCTCGTATCCTATGACAGGTAAATTCCTAAACCATCATCAGTGGTACATCTGTATCATAGAAACCTACCTGGCACTTAAAGGAAAGTGCAATTGATAAAAGCAGAACCTTAGATGTATCAAAAAGGAGTTAACAGAGTGAAAAAAAAAATCCACCTCTGAAAATGTTACATGTATGATTTCATATATGTAACATTTAAAACACAGAAATACAGACAGAGAGATTAGATTATACTTGTTGCCAGGAGGTGGGGACAGAAAGGGAGTCAGATGGTGGTGGCTCTAAGAGTAGAAGGAGAGATCTTTCTGGTGATAGGAATGTTCTGTATATGGGCTGTGATGATGGCAAAAGGAATCTAAACATTTGATAAAATCACACACACATCAGTGCTTGTAATATTGATAAAATCTGAATAAGGTGAGTATCGTGTATTAGTGTCAATTTTCTGGCCAGGGTATTATAATACAGAGAGCAAGATGCTACCATTAGGAGAATCTGGGTGAAGGCTGTGTGGAATCGCTCTGTATTATTTCATGTAGAACTACATGTGAATCTATGGTGATTTCGAAATAAAAATTTAAAAGTAAGAAAGTATTTGGAAAAGTTCTCACCATGCAGTCTCTGATTGACTCAACTGTGAATTAGGATGTCCTGGGTTGGGAAAGTGCTTTTATAAAAGAGCAGAGCTGGAGCCTTGGGAGGTGTGTGCCTAGTTCTCCACTTTATAGTATTCAAGTTACCAGTATTATTATTTTTTTTTGTTTAACTCATTCTTCCAACTCATTCGTATAATTAATGAGTTCATTACAAGTTAGAATTCTACAATCAAAAAGAAGATATTCAAAGTTAAGTGAACATCTACACCGTGAAAAGACTGAAGGACATTATTTACTTCCCCATTACATATCCATCTATCTCTCTGAAAATCTTATCCCCTTCCTATTGGTGTTATCATGAGCTACCTTGAAGGTTTACTAAAAGATATAAAATGAAACCTCTTAAGAACTTAAGATATACAAGGCACATAGTAAACAATAAATGGTGGTATTATCGTCTTATTTGTTCTTTATCTGAATTGCCTTCCTCAAAACAGTGTATATTTCTTATTCTGCTTACCTTTAGAATACAGTACACCAAGGATCCATAGGTCCGTGATAGATGATAGACAGATAAATAGATAAATGATAGGTAGATAAATAGATGATAGATGATAATTAGATAGATGATGATGATAGATAGATGATAGATGATAGATAGATAGATAGATAGATAGATAGATAGATAGATAGATGATAGATAGATAGATGTAAAATGCCCAACCTTTCTTCATTTTTCAATGGCTAAAATGATATTTGAAATGAATGAAATACACACAAGTAAACTTCTTAATCCTCAGTTTCTTCATTCCTAAAATTGATATATAACAATAGCAATTATCTCTTAAGTAGTTTGTGATCATTCAAGGTGATGTTGACTGTAATTAGCATAACCTTGGCATAAGGCAAAATAAAATTAGCAATTTTATTGTCATTAGAATTAACACACAGAAGTGATTTGCTAACAATTTCAACTATTGTTTTGTTCAAGATCCAGTTATTTATGTACTTGTTTTTCTATTTGACATTTGTAAGGACATTCCAATGGATTCTGCACACTTGGATTCTATGGTTTGGATTTCCAGCTTGGATGGCATTCACGTCATCACCTTCAAAAATAGGACAGGCCAGAACCAATCTAGGTTAACAGTTTCATTGAACTACATAGAAGGTTCTGGACAATTTTGAGAGTCACTTATTGATTAAATAATTCACAAGTTTTATATCTTCTGGCTCACAATAATCCAGAAACCAGTGATTAAAAATTATAATCAAAGAAAAAATAACTGTTTCTTTGGACTGAAAGCAAACATAATAAAAATTTACAAAAACTGGATGGTACCTGTATTTAAAAATCATTCGCTGATTTTATTCTAGTATTTGCTTCTTTCTTTCATTGCCGAGATAAAATAACTGGCATTAACAATGAATTATCACTTATTTATTTTTTAAAAATCTACATCCTTAAGCAGATAATGGAGAGGATAATGAACAGCAGTGATCCTCAAACTTTACTGACTCTTAGAAGCACTTATTTAGCTTTCAAAATTCCTCAGGCCTTTTCACATCCCAGACCAATTAAATTTGATTTCTTAGGGTGAGATCAGGCATTGGTATTTTTCAAAACTGTGAGGTGGCTGCAAAATGTGTAGTAATGCTTGAGAACCTCCCATACAAAGCACATTGTTTTCAGAAGTGATTTCAGCTCCAGAGTAGCCAGAAATCAGCTTCTTACTTGAATTCATGAAAAAAGGAAAAGCAGATGACAATTTTCCCTCATTTAAAAACAAGGGAGTGATACCACACTAGGAATTCAACAGAGGAGTCCTAGCCAGGAGTGACCAGTAATTGAAAAATTCAATAAAGTATTAAATGTAATTAATTTCAAAGTTGAGGATCTTAAAACTCTAGATTGGAAAGTGATATGTATGCCAGAGGCTGATATAATTCAATGTTAGTGCTTTGGGCTTCTGAACGTGGAAGAAGCAGGTTTGCCCAGAGTACTTTTATAGAAATAAAAGACGGTTTTAATTATTATAAACCTGTTCATTCGATGCCTTCTTATTGGTACCATAGAGCGCAATGAAGGGATCTGTGAATTTAGATACTACTTACTTGAGATATTTATGGAGTGAAAGGGAAAAAATAATTTTTTTACAGAAGGATAAGACCAATGCAGTTTTCTCAGGTGCTGATAACAACAACAAAACCAAAAATAACAAAACAAACCAGAAAAGATCTCCAGGATTGATTTTCATACCAAGTTTAAATATCATTCTATTGTTTTCTTCACTTTTGCCACTGAATTTTCCCCTACATGTGTGTTTTTTAAAATATCTAGTTTGTTATGATGTACAGCCCACATTTTTTTTAAGTTCACATATATTTGATTAAGAGAAAATCAGCTACTTAGTTTGAGAAGCAGATTATGATCAGCCTCTCCACTGACTCCTCAATATATTCTGCTATCATTTCCCCTTTCCGTCTTCCCAGTAACTGTTACATTCCCGAAATCTGTGATAACCATTTCTCTGATTTTCTTATAGAGGACTTTGGTACCTCTAAATGTATTGCTCATTTTTTTCCTGCTCTAAAACTTTACTTCGATGAAAATGTAATTCATGGATTATTCTGTGACCGATGTGTCTTGCTGAGGGTCGTGTTTATGACATTTACCATTTTAGTGGTAGTTCAGTGATTTGCTCTCTTGTGTAGTATTTCATTGTACAAGCACAGCAAAATTAATTATTCAATTTTAACATTAATAAGCGTATTCCTTTTGTTTTTCCCATTATGAAAAATTCTGCTTTACACCATACACAAAAAAGAAAATAGAAACAGATCATAGACCTAAAAGTGAAAGGAAAAAATAGAATTTTTCTAGAAGAAAATGGGGGGTGGTATTTTCATGTTTTTAAGGTAGGGAAATTTGTATTAAACAGAACATAAGAGCCATGAACTATAAGATGTATCAAAAATAACAGTAAAAAAAGAGCTGACCATTAGAAACAGTTGATAAATTAGACTACATTAAAATTAATAATTTTCATTCATCAAAAGACAAGAATTGACCTTCTTTTCTGTTTAAAAAATTAAAAAGAAGGGGCGCCTGGGTGGCACAGCGGTTGAGCGTCTGCCTTCGGCTCAGGGCGTGATCCCGGCGTTATGGGATCGAGCCCCACATCAGGCTCCTCCGCTATGAGCCTGCTTCTTCCTCTCCTACTCCCCCTGCTTGTGTTCCCTCTCTCGCTGGCTGTGTCTATCTCTGTCAAATAAATAAATAAAATCTTTAAAAAAAATTAAAAAGAAAACAAAGCTACAATGCTAGGTAAAATACTCTGTATTTTAATCCAGATGGATATATAGAGATAGAGAGATATATACACATGAAACAAAGTTAAGTTTTATCTATTTTACTCCATGTAAATAACTAAACTCTCTAAAAATCGTGTTCTTAACTTCATACTTTTGCTATAGTATCTAAAGGAAACCCCGTCTCCTCTACTCACACTCCTGACACGAAACGTGTGTGGAGGATCCAACACCAGACAATTCTCTGATTCTCTGAACACCAGCTGGGTGTCCTACCATTCCACCCTGGCTGCTCAGAGTCAGTGCACCGCCCTCCCGGGTTGCAACCAGTCCCACAAGACTGACCCCCACTTCTAGCTCCAATCACAAGTAGTGGGGGTCCCCACTTGGCTACAAATCAGAGGTTACTATGATCTCCTCCTTCCCTTCAGTAATTTGCTACAATGCTTTATAGTATTCAGGGTAACACACTTACCAGTTTATTATAAAGAATATAATAAAAGATACAGATGAACAGACAGATGAAGAGATGCAAGGGCAAAGTCTGAATGGGTTCCAAGCTCAGGAGATCTTGTCTCCCTTGAGTTTGGGGTGCACCACCCTCCCAGCCTGTAAATGCACTCAGCAGTCTGGAAGCTCTTCACATCTGATTGTCTTGGGTTTCTATGGAGGCTTCATTATGCAGACATGATTGATTATTAACTCAATCTCCAGCCCCTCTGCCCTCGCTGGAGAATAGAGGGTCTGGCTGAAAGTTACAGACTTCTAACCACGGCTTGGTCTTTCTGGGGACCAGCCCTATGCTGAAGCTATTCAGGAAAAAAGTCACCTCATTAGAACAAATGCTGCTCCTATCACTCACGAAATTTCAAGGGATTGAGGAACCTTGTATCAGGAGTCAAAGACCAGTTATTGGAAAAAAAGATGCTCCCAGATCCCATATCATTCAGGAAACTATCAGGATTTTAAGAGCTGTGTGTCAGGAACAAAAGACAGAAAAGAATTACATATTTCTTATTATTTCACAGTATTTCTTGTGCAGACAGATATTCTTAATGAAATTTTAAAAGGTGTCTCCTTTTCCTAGTTGGCTAAATTGTTATCATTACGGAATGTCACATTTCCCTAAATGTTTCCTCTGCCTTAGTCATATTACTATACCAGTTAATGTGATAAATCCTATCAATTGTGTTTCAAACATTAAACCCATCTTATAATCCTGGGATAAGTCTAATTTGGTCTTGAGGTATTATATTTTTTTAATGAAATTTGGTTGATAATACTTTATTCAGGATTTTCTCTTCCATGTTCATTCATGTAATCAGATTGTTATTTTCTTTTTTATGCCTGTGAATTTTGATATCAAGGTTATACTAGCTTCACAAAAAAGAGTGAAAAAGCAATTCCCTCTTTTTCACAAATATGAAAAAATGTATATTAGAAGTTTTAAATTACATGTATTTTTTTTAGAGGGGTTGGGGCAGAGGGAGAGGGAGAGAGAGAATCTTAAGCAGGCTCCATACCCAGTGCAGAGCCAGAGGTGGGGCTTGATCTCAAGACCCTGAGATCATGACCTGAGCCCAAACCGAGAGTTGGAGCCACATATAATTACTTGTATATTCAATTATTAAGTTATTGGTATCTTGAACATGGACATTGGTGCCAGATTGACAAAGCATTACTTACTGTCAGGCAGCAGCCATGGAGAAGTTAATTTCACTTCTGGTCCGAGTTACTACATTTATTATATGGGAATAACAACATTTATTGTAAGTATAACCCACATCTTCCCAAGGCTTATCAGTATGGGTATGGAAAAAGTCTCAAGTTAACAATAGCTTCTTCAGAGGCGCCTGGGTGGCTCAGTCGTTTAGCATCTGCCTTTGGCTCCCGGTGTGATCCCAGTGTTCTGGGATTGAGCCCTGCATCAGGCTCCTCCGCTGGGAGCCTGCTTTTTCCTCTCCCACTCCCCCTGCTTGTGCTCCCTCTCTCGCTGGCTGTCTCTCTGTCAAATAAATAAATAAAAAATCTTTTTAAAAAACCCCCAAAACAATAGCTTCTTCAACTTTATAAACTACCATCACTTCATTTTAAAATACAGAATTACTAAAACAGACCTTGAATTCTTACTATGTCATTCTCAGAAGGTACAGAGGTGTATCATATGAGCCATTAAACATCTCAGTTTTTTCTGTTCTTGCCCTCCCTTTGGCATTGTTTGTCTTTAAGGTGTACAAAGTGGAATTACACTTCCAGGTGGTGCCTGATATGTCAACTCTAAAATTTGCAACACAGGTTGATTTATCAGTGCTCCCGAGGAGATAAGAAACCTCCCCAGGTATGAATAGGGGGCTGTGTTTCTTGATATTCTCATCGTGCTGAAGTTATATGAGTTTCATTATAAAGATGAGAAAAATTTGTTTGTTTTTCGTTTTTTGGTTTTTTTTTTTTCATTACATCAGTGCAGCCATAAAGTATCTCTGAGTCTCCCAGAGGCTTCCTACAAGCATATTGTTCAACTTTTCTCAGAAGGTCCCTCTTTACAGGGTTCGCCTGAGGATCAGGATCCTGAGACAGTTCACATGGCTTACTTACTCCATTCCTACCCCCATTAAGATAATTGACCCCAAACCAAACAGGACAAAACCAAATATTCTAGAGTCAATAAACTTCATCAAAATTAATTTCTAACTTGAGCTGTCAGCAGTCTGAATTCTACCTTAGCCTCCAAAGTTCACCCTCCTGCTTAACAGGAAACTTGCACATGAAGCCCCTCATTGGCTGACTGGCCCAATGTGGGAACTTGTTCAACCTTTGCTGATGTCATAAATACCACTAAGGACTTGGGGAGAAAAAATTCAAAATTTGAAAATCAATGAAATGCTTTTTTTTTTCCTATTTAGGAATTAGAGCTGAGTTGGTTTAGGAGTGTAGACGATTGATGAGATTTCAAGTAGCTCTGTCCAAATAGACCACAGCAGAAGCTATTTGCAATTTCCATTCAGTCCCCTCCATCCTTCAGAGCATCATTTAATCTATGTTAGTTTTAGTACTGCTCACTAGGTGTTTACGCAGATTCAAATACCACAAACCCATTGCACAGCAACCATTTTGTCAAAAATTTAGTAATTGAGAGTATGGGATGATATGTCATTAGCGGTGAGATGGGTTTGTTGGAACGTATCTCTACTAGGGCCAGTGTAGTCAGTATCGTCCACATAAGAACTCATTGCTTCATACAGAGAGAGCCCTGGTCTCAAGTTGCAGACTGGAACATTGGCCTTAGCCCGCCATCTGGTACAAGTCTGCCCCCAGGCACACTACCAGGGTCACCACAGGTCAGTCCACTCCCAACCACCAAAGGAAAAGGAATTTGCTCTGGTTAGTTTACTGCTGGCAATGGAGCTTGTCATTATATACATATAATGACATATAACACACACACACAATGACATAACAGTATCATATATATAATGACTATATATTATATATATAATGACAATATATATTAATTATATTATATTAAGTATATTAAGTTTTATAATATTAAATATTAAGAAATGTTATGTATATTAATATATTATATATATATTAAAAAGTTAGAATTTGTAGGTTTCTATCTTTTATTTATAGAGGGAAAACACTGTAAATGGATTAGTTTGTCTTTAGAGATAGCAGGCTTTGCTGATTTTGAGTAATATTGAAAGTAACATTTTGGAGTTGAATCATTTGCCTCTAATATCAGATTTTTAGAAATATTTATCCTAATTATTAGAACAACAGACAATATAGGCTGTTGGAACAGGCTCTTCAAAGTGAAAAAAGCAAAACGGAGATTAGTATCTATGTAAAAGGGACGTAAAAACACCTCCGAATAAGCAACGGGGCCCATGCAGTTCTGACACATTTATTTTATAGCCTACCACTTGTGCTCCAAAGACATGGACACAGCTCCATGGGCTTCTGGACCATCTGCAGTGCCCAGGGAATCCCTTGTTTCAACTCTTACTTGTGGCCAGTGTCTGAAATTTGAAGGGACTGGCCAAGGTCCCTATGCAGAGCGTGTGTAGGCCGTGAACTTTACAAGAGCAATTGTCCAAACATACAAATATTCAAATAGAGTTAGAGGCATATGATCAATGCTGGGTTTGCACTCTGCTGGTCCATGGCCTCACTTCCATCTTGTTACACTGATCAGCATCTCCTGAGCAAGGTTTTGACAGGAGTTTCCAGAAAATCTGTGCTCCAGCTTCTCCAGCTGGTGTTTTCACCCAAAGGCTAAGCATTTGTTTTCTTTGAGTTTTGGTGTCCCTAATTCCTTAAAGCTCAGTCAACTACTGCTAATGTTAATATTCCCATTAGCTTGATAATCCTGTAGGGTTTATTTGTCTATTAAAATCTGTGGAGGGGCGCCTGGGTGGCACAGCGGTTAAGCATCTGCCTTCGGCTCAGGGCGTGATCCCGGCGTTGTGGGATCGAGCCCCACATCAGGCTCCTCTGCTATGAGCCTGCTTCTTCCTCTCCCACTCCCCCTGCCTGTGTTCCCTCTCTCATTGGCTGTCTCTATCTCTGTTGAATAAATAAATAAAATCTTTAAAAAAAAAATCTGTGGAAAACATTCCAATCACTATAAGAGTTTTATAATATTTTTGCTGCAGTCTACACCATTAGAGTGATTATCTGGATACACAACTAATGAGGATAGTGGATTCATAAGTATGAACACCAAGGAAGGAAAAGTAAGTCTAGACGCTTATCATGGGACTTGTCAGTGGTTCTCTTTTTTCAAAGTTGTCAGAGTCATCGATGTGAAGTTTTTTCTTCACACTTCCTCATTTTTATTGAAAATAGTTATTATTTTAGAGTAATTTTAAATTTTCAAAAATGTTGCAAAGACAATAGAGAGAGTTTCTATGTACCCCTCATCTAGTCTCCCCCTTTCCTCCCATTACCTTACACTTTCTGGATTTATAGTATATTTGTCAAGATATTAAACTAATTAAACTGTAGACATTATTTGGATTTCCCCAGGTTTCCAACTCAGAGGACTGCAGTGCCTTCAGCTGGAGTTAGTCCCACAGTCTGTGGTGATTTTACAGTCTTTCCTTGATCACGACACTAATACCCTGAAGAGAACGTGTGAAGAACACAACACAGCTGACGTATGCTGCTCACTGGATGGTATCGGAGAGTACATGATACTCACATGACATCACAGGTGATGCTAACATTTGTCAGTTGATTAAAGTAGTGCTTGAAGACTTCTCCACAGTGAATTTCCCACTTTTCCCCTTTCTGTAGTATTCTTTTGGAGTAGCTAAATCTAGCCTAGCCTCAAGGGTGAGGCTCTAGCGAACAGGCTTATTATTTATTTATTTATTTATTTATTTATTTATTTGTGTGTGTGTGAGAGAGAGAGCATGTGAGTGGAGGTAGGGATCAGGGAGAGAGAGAATCTTAAACAGGCTCTGTGCTGACACAGAGCCCAACGCAGGACTCAATCTCATGACCCTGAGTTCATGACCTGAGCCAAAACCAAGAGCCGGCTGCGTAACCAACTGAGCCACCCAGGTGCTCCTGCAAACAGGATTATTTTTAATTGCTACTATTTTTCCATGCACTGACAAAAGAAATAATAACATGGGAAAATGGGACCTGTGTACTAAGTAGATATCTTTCTTTAAAAATTTTTTTTTAGCTGTAAATAAATAAAACAAAAGTATATATGAAGAGTTGTGTAACTTGGAAAGGGCAAGGCTGAATCTGGGCTGCAGAGCCCAGTGAAAACGGACTGGAATGGCTCCAGGACTGTCTTCCTTTCACTTCCCTGCTGATTCTCACTGCAGATAATCTTTACTTTCTAACAGGGGCATCCTACATAGAGCTGGGAAAGTGATGAATATTTTCAGTGTGCTTCATATTTAATCATTTCTCTAATTGACAGAAATGGAAAGAGACTTGTTATCTCTGACCTCATGATTCAAACCCCAGGGAAGAGATCTGATTTTCTTAGCTGGAGGCAGGTGCTCTCATTGAAAGAGCTTTGATCAGTTGTTAAAAGATGGGAAATTTACAGAATCTACTGAGCAAAATCTGAAAGAAGATAGTAGCTCTCATGGACAGAGTGGTCAAAGTTATATTTTATTGTAGCAGGGTTTAGGAGAGAGTGATGCTACCAGAGGGGGCGGGTGAGTAAAGCTCACCAGGATGACAAGGAAATAGATGTGTACCCCATGATGGTGTCTTTCCTGGGAGGTGGTACTACCCAAGTTGTCGATTAGGGACATGTGCTTCACACAGCCTAAGGGTTGACCTCTTTCAAAATGGGTGTCACAGTAATAGCAACAACATATCATCAGTCCAGAAAAATTACCTACATTTATTGTGAGAAATAAAGTTCCTTTGTATTAATTGTATAAAGCATGATAAATTGGGGGAAGATGAGTTAGATAATCTGCTTTGTGACTCATTAAAAATACTTTGTAATACTATCTAATGTCCACCAAGTACAGCAATGGAATAGAGAAAATATGAATTCAAAAATACATGAGGGGCGCTGGGTGTCTTAATCAGTTAAACATCTAATTCTTGATTTTGGCTCAGGTTATGATCTCAGGGTCGTGAGATTGAGCCCTGCTTTGGCTCCATGCTGGGTGTGGAGCCTGCTTAAGAGTCTCTCTCTCCCTTTACCCCTCCTCCCCCCTTCCCACCCCTGCCACTCACACTCACTCTCTCTCAAAATAAAAACATGAAAATAAGTAGACATAAAAATTCAGCATATGACAATTTACCATTAACACTATGGCATAATAGAACATAGACTGCAAATTCTTAAGTAGGTATAATTACTAAATACTTGGCAATGCTTGAGAAATAGTGTGCAATTTTTCCCTAAGTGAAAATGAATTCTTATGAAAATTGATATTTAATGAACCAAAATGAAAATTTTATAAGTGATATGGCTAAAATTGTGGAAACAGCCCAGTGTCCATTGATTGATGAATGGATAAAGAAGGCATGATGTGTGTGTGTGTGTGTGTATATATATGTATGTATATATTTAAAAGACTGGGTTAGGACACAGTCCATCTCCCCACCAACATCTCAACATTATATTCCAATGTCTGGGGGGTGGTTTTAGGTATACAGTGCCCAGTAAATTCCATAGAATTGTGTGGAACTCGATACAGAGTTGAGATAGTCAGAAATCTAATTTATAATGAATTGCACTTAATTAGATCCTTTCAGTTCAGCTGTGCTGAGATTTTCCATGCTTACTATTTATTGGAAAACCCCACGTTTTTACCAGATTTTGTGAAGTAAGCCTTTTCTTTCTTTTCATTTAACCCTAAGACACACCTTACATACCACATCCTCCTTGCCTCATCTCTGGATACCCACTATGTTTTTCATTTGAAAAATATCACTGAAACATACAACAAACACAACATTGTTATGAAGCATGATCTGGGTACCCACCTGACCCAGAAGATTCAAGGAGTCAGGAAATTCTTCATGATCTTTTGCAAGCATGAAAATCCATAATGATCTAGTTGTAATTTGAAAGAATACATGAAGATATGATGACTCTTTCCAAGTTAAGTTATCGATTTGAGTGCATTTCCAATTAAAAGCTTAATGAGACACTGTATGAAACCTGACAGAAAGATTCCAATATTCATTAATAAAATAAATGAATAAGACTATTTATTTATTTATTACTATTCTGAAATAAAAAGAATACCAATGAAGGAGTAAGCTCTCACCAGATATTAGAACCTTATACATATCAAGTATAATTAAACTTACACTGAAGGAACATAGAACTCAGGAGAACTCAGGAAAAAAAATACGGAAATAATGTAAAATATAAACCAAGGTTGATATGTTTAAAAAGTATTGAATGAATCTTAAACTGAACACACAGTCCAAAAATGAAATAATATCTGTAACTGTGTAGCAGTTGATACAGATGTGACAGGATTCAGAAATACAATACAGAATGTAAAAATTATACACTCATAGCCTCTTTCTGAAACTATAGAACTTCTGTTTTATGCTTTAAGTCAAATAACAACTGAGTCCCCTCCAGTTTGGGACAACTGAGTTAACTGGTCCTGAAACAACATCATTTCTATGTCCTTTTTCTATGATACGATAAACCCTTTCATTATTCAAACTGATTTTATTGGGGTTTTCTGATACTTGCGATTGAAATCATCCTGAACTTAATATTGAATTGGGAATGAAGATTTTTGAAAAGCCACCATTACTTGAATTAGTAATTAGTAATTAGTTAATCTGCATAAGGAGGTCATGGTACCTTGGGAACCTTAACCTAAATCAAGCTCTGGGGGACAATGGAGCCTGACTGAGCCAGTAGGGGGTCAGTGAACATATGGAGTATTCTTCCTGCGCCACAGGGACTGCTGTTAGTGCAGCAAGGAAGACATGGGGCTGTGCCCAGCATTGCATAAACAAACTTCATCTGAGAAAAAACAGATTTGAAGAGCAGTTTCCAAAACAACAACAACAACAAATCTAGCTCCCGAGAAGTTGAAAGATATCCTCTGGAGAAAGGAGTCATGAGATAATAAAGCTTGACAGCTTTGTGACCGCTGAAGAAAGATGAAGAGACAGATGGCAGGAACTTCAGGAATGAGGCAGAATTGAGATCAGAAATAAAATAAAGGCATGATTGGACCAGGATGCTATGGCCCCTGAAGCCCTGATCCACCCAGTATTGATTGGCGATGTACCCCAGACCTGAGAGCAAGGAAGAGTCTAATGGACAAATGTCTCAAGGAAAGGAAAGCTGGCAGCTAGGCAAATTTGGAGTTCCAACAATGCCTGGGTAATGTTCAAGCACTCTGGAGATACTGAACTGGTAGACAGTTCTCAAAACAGTCTAGATGCAAAGATCTTAATTATTTGTATTATTACTTAATATTATTAAGTTATTTTCTAGGAAATTGGTGCTTATAGAAATCCAAAACAACACTTTTTCTGGGGCTTGACTATCAAAAATTAATGAAGCTAACATAAGGTTTTAGACTGTTATTTGAGCTCAAATTATAAATTTCATTTTATTTTTTAAAAATTTTTTAAAAGATTTATTTATTTATTTGAGAGAGAAGAAGGGGTGGGCGAGAGAAACTTAAGCAGACTCCTTGCTGAGTGGAGCCTGATGCAGGACCCTGAGAATATGACCTGAGCCGAAACCAAGTGCCGGATGCTTAACCCACAGTACCACCTAGGTGCCCCACAAATCATAGATTTTAGGTTTTTATTCATCGTGGAAAGATAATGCAGTATTAATTATTTACAAAATCTTCTCTAATTTCTTCATTTTAATATACAGATTAACTTTTTTCTTTTCTGATAATCTCAACACATCACGAACATGTGATTTACAGACCTACAGACACATTGCGTGATTATGTTTCTTTACTCTTTTTTGCGACTAGCTTTGTGATAAATACAACTTGATATTTGTCTGTAATTTCCAAACTTATGTCATATAACAGTTATAAGATATAAAAATAATTTATCCCTCACACTTCCAAAACATCCCTTGCAAAACTCCTCATAATATCATATTTTGTGGCTAAGGAACTAATTCATCATGGAAATTCCAAGATGGAAGTCATTAAGTGACCTAATGTGATATAATCTTTCCCAACTGATATTCTAACCCCAAGATGAGAGATTTGGTGAACAATTTCACAACATTCCCAACACCAGATGTTACATTTTTAAATACTTGGCTAAATAATTTGTAAGAATGGCACCTCCATGTTATGTTAATTTATACTGCTTATGATGCTAGGGATTTTCTGTAATTCCAGGATCTATCTTTTATCATCTGTCTATCTAATCCATCAATCATCTATATATCTACCACCTGTCTATGATCTATCATCTACCTACGAGAATGTGAATTATCTGTTCTGT
This sequence comes from Ailuropoda melanoleuca, assembly GCF_002007445.2. Taxonomy (NCBI): domain Eukaryota; kingdom Metazoa; phylum Chordata; class Mammalia; order Carnivora; family Ursidae; genus Ailuropoda; species Ailuropoda melanoleuca. Next base: position 114,785,289 of record NC_048218.1, on the reverse strand, counting down.
ACAAGCTCAAGTCAACTGCTACTTTAAAGAAATATTTTCCTTGTGTTTACATCATCTGATGTAATTTTGTCCTTTATTCTATTTTGAGCCCTCTTTGTTATGTTGTTTTCCAGGCAGAGCTGACACATCAGAATGACCCTACTTGTTGGTATTGATTAAATTTTGTTCTGGCTGATTAGCATCTGTACCATACAAGGTGCTACTTATCTTGAACTTCCCTGCTGGCTTTAATCAAGTCTCTTAAAATCAATCTTTAATACTTTACATTTGGGAGGTTGATCCATTTGCATTTATTTCATACTAGTATTTTTCAATCTTGTCACCTCTGTGGAATTTATGAAAATTTTTCATTAACATTTTTTGCTATTTCCTTGTTTCTCTATATTTTAGTTTTTAAAACATATTTATTTTTACATCTTTAGAGATTCCACTATTTTCATCCCAGAGAGCTACAGCTCTCTGGATCACACTTTAGAAAATATTTCTATGTTAAATATTCATGCAGTTTGCATATTTGATTCTAATTAATTCTTCCCAAAGACAAGAATGAGAAGGCAATATATAAAGTATTTTGTGGTGGAGCAAATAGGAATCTGTCTGTGAAGGTGGCCAGTGAAAGGTGCACTTTCTGAGTTCAGAGTCCCTCATTGTGGGATCTCCAGACCAACCATGCCAGATTTAAATGGATGAGCGAGGGAAAACGGGGTACCTTGCTATGGTTTAAATGTGTGGCTCTTTATGAAAGAGGCTAAGTACTTTCTATTTGCATTAGATATTTGTATTTCTCTATCCGTGAAATGCCTGGTTATATCATTTGCTTTTTGTTTTGTTTTGTTTTGGTATTGAGCTATGTTATTTTTCCAATTGATTTATAAGAGTTCTTAGCATATTAAGAAACTTAAACTTTTAGTTATCATATGACTTGTCAACAATTTTCTCATTTTTGCACGTATCTTTGCAATTTGTGTATATTTTTGTAAACTGGACTTAGCCTAACCTATCAGCCTTTATTTTTTTGGTTAAGGTTTTTAATTTTATTAACATAAAATTTGGAAAGATAAATATTTCATGATTTCTTAATGCATTAAGGGGATTTTATGAAAGTCCATATAAATAATAATTTTCCCTTTTTTTTTCAAAGACTGTGCTTATTTATTTGTTAGAGAGAAAGAGAGCGCACAAGCAGGGTGAGCAGCAGGCAGAGGGAAAAGCAGGCTCCTTGCATGACAAGGATCTGGATGAGGGACTCGATCCCAGGACCCTAGGATCATGACCTGAGCCGAAGGCAGATGCTTAAACCAATTGAGTCATCCAGGTGTCCTGATTTTCTCTCAAAATTTTATAAAAAAGTGTGTCTATCTCCTGGTAAGAAGAATTTGAGATTCATCCTGAGTTATGATACAATAGCAACAACAACAACAACAACAATAATAATATCTGCCACTTATTTATTGTGAGGTAGGTATTAGACTAGAGCTTTATATAACTGAAGAAATAAGCCAGTAATATATTATTGTCACCATTACAGAGTGGTAGGAATGTGAGGTCCAGAAAGATAACAAAATTAACTAAAATTAATGGGGGGGCTAGAATTAAAAAAAATAAAAAATAAATTACAGCAAACCTTATATTATACAGCAAAACTCTTATTTATTTTTCAATTAAGAAAAATTCAGAAAAAAAAAAAAGTTTACTGGTCAACTCACAATCCTCATGCCATTCAAGATCTGCTCTTTTTTTCTCCAATTCAGTGGTTGCCACTACTTTTAAGGCAGGGGCTTCTTTGCAAACCTGCTGAAAGCTGCAGAACCTCTCCCAGGAAAAATCTACACATATTCACATTATGTTGAAGTATAACATACATGAAATGTGTTAATCAAAAAGTGGCAATTTGATAAATTTTTCCAAAATGAACATACCCATATCAACAGCACCCAGATCAAGAATAGAACATTGCCAGCACCCAACAGGACCTTTCTTACCCTTTTCCATCACTAACCACTAAGGGTATAGGCTACTCTGACTTCTAGCACCTTAATTAAAACTCTTATTTTTAAATTAAATTTCATAATATACTTACATGCATTATGGATGTCTAAGGGAGGTATATATTGAAACTTATTTCAGACTTACGTGGTACATAATTTTTTTTTTTTTTTGAGTATTAAGGAATTTCCATGGAACACACTGATCTAAGTTCTGTCATTACCAGGCACTAAGCATGTGCCAAAGATTAATCCATTCAGTCAATATTTACTGAAGGCCAAGCACTGGGTATACAGTCAAAGAGATAAAAGAAAAAAAAAAAAAAAGCAACACAAAAAGTGGTTTAAGGGCTAAAAACTAAGTGCCAACTTGGCTCTGGGGACACGTTTTCCATTTGTAGGAGGTATTGAATAATGTATGAACTAGGATAAAGAGCACCGTGAGTTACAGGGAAACTCATCTGTGGCAAAACAGAGCCACTGTCTGTATGTCATTCTCACAGACCCCTGGTCTTACGTCTGTGTCCACTCTAAACCCTGAAGACTGAAGCTCCGCTCCTGGTGGCAGGGCAGGGCCATTGACCAGCTCCAGAGGACCATAACCACAATGCATTTTGTGAGCTAGTGAATTTAACAGCTGGTGTTTCCCTTCTCCCTATAAACCTGTGCCCCAGAGTACTGAGGGACGGAGCCACCTGTTGGATACACCTGCAGAGAGAGTGAGCAATGACTCCCTGTTACGTTAATCAGCTGAGAGCTACGAGTTGTTTGTTACTGTAGCAAAACCTGTATCTTGTCTATCCTGACTGATAAAACCTGCTAGCTTCTCAGGATGTGGAATTATCGCCAGTTTCAACAAAATGTCCTTTTCCTTTTGAAACCAGCCTTCTCCATGAATGTGGAGACTTCGTGAGAACAGGTACCATAACAAAGTATTTTGTCACTGTTTTCCTAAGCATATATATCATGAGATGCTTAGCACAATGTAAACATAAAAGACACACTTGTGAGTGAATGAATGAATGAATGAATGAATGTACAATTTAGTGTTGCACGTTATCTCTGATGAATGAAATCACCTCATATAATGACATAACTCCTCATATATAATTAGAGGGACCTAAATTTTGATATAAAATATATAAAATACATTTTATATAATTTTCTATTTCTTAATTACATATGCCTTTTATTTTACCAGACTTTCTGAGAATAAAAGCTAAGGCAAGCTCTTACTTTGGGTATGGCACGGAGACGCATGAGTGAGTGCAGGATGCCACCCGTCCAGGAGCCCTGCTCCTGTTGAAATATAATCAAGAACATCAAAACAACTCTCCAAATGCCCAGATATGCAGTCATAACTTTAAATTGTATTTTTCGTTACTTATCCCCACAGCCCCCACCATCATACCTTCCCTCCAACCAAACATCAGTTTCCCAAACTGAACATAAAAGGCGTCATTCCTGATCCACCCTGGAAGGGTGTCTGCTGCGGAGCTGTGCTTGCACATCAGCAAGGCGTTTGGAATACTAATCACAGCAGCAGCAGCGGCTCTGCAGAGCCATGTTCCCCAGTGCTCTGGGAGAGAGGTGGTGCGAGCACCTAGCCTCAGGTGGGGAAAGCCCTGGCATAATGACACCAGTTTGAAAGCTTTTGTTACTGAGACAGCACTGGGACATTTTCAGAGTCATGTTATCTCTGTATTAAAAAACTATCTTTATCCTATTATGTGGGCCAAACCATTTCAACATGCCAATAAATTGGAGCCTGTGAAGAAAAAGAAAAGCAGGATTGATCGCCTAATGGAAACGTGGGCCTGACTCCACAATCCTGCTTGCCAGTTAGTCAATTACATTTCATGGTGAGCCACTTCCTTTGGATAAGTAACCCAGCTCCCCTTTAGAACGGAAAAACAACAACAACAACAAAAAACCCCAAACCATATGCTGTTAGGCTAGACTCATCAAGAAAACATATGCTTAGCATCATGATTTTGACAACTCGGTAGTCTTTTCCTGCAAAGCAAAAAAATTACCATTTTTCTCTAGGTTAGAAAAAGTTAACGTTTCTTTCAAATGATACGTTAAAAATGGTTTGTTTTAATATCTATGGCTCTGTATGTCTTATTAGACTTTTTTCTTTTTAATATATAAATTGTTGTTTCAAGCATTTTTTACAAGGTTAAAATTATTCTATTTTTGACCAAGGTAAGTTTAGCTATTTTTAGTTAAACTAGGAAACATTGTAAACATGCATCTTAGTAAGGTAATAATTGTACCAGATAATCTCCATGTGGCAGTTTTTAATATGTTTAACCATAAGATACTTAGATTCAGTTGTATTTTACTAGAGTAGTAAATAAAATAATAAAAGTGAAAAAGAGTAGTCTTGTGAATTACTCTCTAATTTCCAGGTATTTGTGGGTGATTCAAAATTTATAGAGTCTGAATGAATAATGACATAGTTGAGAAAACGAAAAGAATCATAATGAATGATTTGAAATATTCTGGAAAATATAAAAATCAAGATTCCATTAGGGTAATACTTAGATTAGAAAAAAAAAATTCTTGTAATTTTTTTATTCAGCAAATATGTGGACATCACATCCATACTCACTATTTTGCTGGGCCCAGAAGGGAAACAAAAAAGAATGGTACATGACCCCTTCTTACCACAAGCTGAGGACACACCTAGGAAAATTATACTCTATAGTGTTTAGTGACAAAAGTTTGTAACACAAAAGACAGGATGTGGGAAATGGAAGGACTGATGCATCTATCTGACATACCTGGAATGGCCTGGTGCTCAGAGAAAGTGTCCTTAGGGTTTCTGTCTGTCTGATTGTGGCAGCCAAGACTAATGGGGGAACATAGGGGAAAAACATGTTAATATGGGAGAAAGCATGCAGATAGAATTTTTGCTACTCAGAAATCAGCTTGTAATCATGAAAAGCCGATTTTACTCCAAAAAAATCTACAATTTAAATTTTTTTTAAGATTTTATTTATTTATTTGACAGAGGTAGAGACAGCCAGCAAGAGAGGATACACAAGCAGGGTTGTGGGAGAGGAAGAAGCAGGCTCATAGCGGAGGAGCCCGATGTGGGACTCGATCCCATAACACCGGGATCACGCCCTGAGCCGAAGGCAGATGCTTAACCGCTGTGCCACCCAGACGCCCCTACAATTTAAATTTAAACAAAAAAAAAAAAGAAAGAAAGAAAGAAAGAAAGAAAAAGAAAGAAAGGAGAAAGAAAAGTAGAAAGCTAAAAAAATTACTGTGACTTATTTAATTATGAATTTGCTGGTAGCTATGTTGTACTTTTTACTGGTTAATTAATGGAATTCATAAAGAGAATGATCTTCGTTCATTTAGCTTAATATGATCAAATCATAATAAATGAAAGGCAACCCACCAGGTTTAAAATCTATTCCTCCACAGTGCTTAAACAGAGCCTCATCTCACTGGGACAAGATCATTACATGAACCTATATAAATAAGATATCTAACTGGGGTTTTATAAACATCCACACACAATCTTTAATTTATATTCTGTCCTCCTACCCTCCCTCACACTTCCAGCGCATGGTCAAATTATGTAGCTTAATTGCAACCATTTGAGGGATGGCTTTAGCTGGCTCACTGAAATGCGGCGTGAAGCCTAGTGCTATGAGCTTTATTATTTTATGTGATATTTTATAGGCATGGGACAGAAAGCTTCATCAATAGCATATTTACATAAATACATGTTAAAATATGGTCTTTCACGAAACATTAATAATGGTTAACATTCTTAAGTGGATCTTAGGGAGCTGAGACAGCTCACTGTAGTAATTTCCTTATTTATTTATTTTACACGTTTTATTTCAATACATTTTCTAAAGAGTAATAGTGAGAACATTATTAAAATCCCAGAATTTGTATAAGTGACAAAGTTACTTCCAGTATTAAGCATGTGCTTTCAAATAATCTATGTGTTGTCCAATATCCAAGAAAATATCAAATACCATGTTTTACTGTTGAAATAACATTATCTTACATCTTTGATAATGATTGCATTTCAAGATGACATTTCGATTTGCAATCTCACCCCTTAAGAAAAACATTTATCACATTTATACATTTACATACCACATTTATATATATTGAATTTTATCACATAACATTCACATTAATATAACAGAAAGTATATACAGGAAAGTTTTCAGAACTCTTAAACTCTAGTAAGTATATGATGTAACCAGTAAGATATCTTTTCAAGCAAAAACAAATATTAAGTTTCCAAGTGTTTATACTAAGTGCTGTCCTGTTTCTAAAATATACAGATTTTTATTTTTTAGGTTATAAAAAGAAGGTAAATCTCAGTTTATTGGCTCAGATTTATTTCTTTTCTTGGGGAGAATTTATGACGTTTGAAAGGATCAATAGCCCTTGCAACAAAAATCCTATATTTATCCAGAGAGCAGCAACAGAGAAACACAATAAATAAGAAGTGCCACCGTGAGACTCAAGCCCCCTCTCCTGCAGGGCTCATCTTTGACAAAACTATGAAACAGCCATGTTCCGTGTTCGGCGCCCAGGAACTTCCAGTTGAGAAGGCTTTTGCCTTCCTTGAGCATTGCTTGCCCTTATGTCATCCCCAGGCTCTCAGAAGGGAGGCTCCTCAGAAAAGCACTTCACACTCCAAGTATCCTCTTCCATAGTCTGTGCTCTGAGCCGCTGCCGGATTTCCTGCTTAGGTGACAATACCTTGGGGAACTTCTGGCAAAACGTCTGACTGAGGACTCATGAATAGTTAAAATAATCTCTTCTTGGGGAGGTGGGAGGGTTGCTCTTGGCAGAAAATCCCCAAAGCCCCCCAAAGTCCTGATAAATGAAGTAAAATGGTGATTTTCAGAAAGATTAACAAAGAAATACTCAAAAATAATTGTCGTAAAACAAACTGACCCCATCTGAACACTGAGAGGGGTAAAGCGTCTGCATGCCATGATGTCTTTGTGCGGGAGAAGTGGCATCTTCTCTCGTTCTACTCTCAGATCCGGTCTTTATTCAATAGGACATTCCTGGTGACATCTTGTACTTTCTTTTATCTTCATACCTTGATAGGACCCAAATAAGTTTTGGAAAGTGTATCAGATTAAACAGAATTAAACCAGTTCCTTTGCTGCAGGACTTTTTAGAGGAATCAGAAAAGTAAAGCACTTTGCAAAGAAAGTATATTATGAGACAGCTTCCAAACGTCTACTTATTGTGGTCCTCATGCATGTGTATATGTACATGAGTGTGTGTGTTCATGCGATTAACCAATATCTCTCAGAAATAATTTTCTGTGAAAGAGGAAGTGGTGGGGCAAGATCAGGAGAGATACAGATTTTAAAGAATTATCTTCCATTTTCATATCTACCTTTTATGATCTGTGGTGTCTTAGTATTCACTAACTTACCAATGAAGATATTAGAAAACACATGGCTCTGAGCGATATCCCTGATACCAGGACCTCAGGACGGCCCTGTGTCAGATGGTGAGGATTGAGTGGAAGTAAATAGCACAGAAAACCCAGGGCTTCCAAGAGAATTACCCAGGATCCTTGAGAATAAGCATCTCTGAGATAAGAGTGACATGCAGTAGTTAGACATTTATCTGCGATCTTTCTTGATACTGAGTCCTCTGTTTATTGTAGAACATGGGTGGTTATGAAGATGGATTCGGGAATGGGACAGGGAGAATAAACTAATAGGGACAGGCATCTGGTCCCATGAATATTACCCTTTTGGACTGGGTAGGGAGTAGTGGCAGAATGGACGACCAGTTTGGTGATACAGGAGGTTGTAGGTCCGGCGCCCTAGCCTGGCCTCGCTCTCCATTCCATCACTTTGGAGCACCAACGAGGGCGTGGTTAGAAAGTCAAGCATTACAGTTTCGAGATTGGAAGATTGAATTCGGGGAAATGTAAAGCAATGGGAGAGACTTCATTTGGCATCTGGGACCGTCTTGTATTACTGAACTCACAGCACGTGGACAGCATCTGGGACCGTCTTGTATTACTGAACTCACAGCACGTGGAACTCCCAAAGCAATGGGAGAGACTTCATTTGGCATCTGGGACCGTCTTGTATTACTGAACTCATCACCAGCGTGGCTCTGCCGTCTCCATCCTACCTTGGCCCTTGCGGTGCTGTGCGGCTATTATGTAAATTAGGTGCGAGGATCGCAATCTGTTGGCGTGAGGACATTCTGCGGGAGGAGGCTGTCAGGGCTCATGAACTTCATGAAATGTTAAAGATGAGGATTTCTTTGAGCTTCAAAGAAATCAATGAGGTTTGACTGTTATATTTGGCTGTGGGCAGAAAAAAAACCTCAGACACCATAATCAGAAATAACATCTACTTAACATTTAAATATATACTAAGTTTGATTAGAGACAATTGGGTGTACTCTAAAAAAAGACCATAAGTGTTCATAGATCCTGTATAGTTGAAAGCCATCTAGATAAAGAACGTTACAGATATAATCCGAATAATCTAGTGTCTCTCTCTTGAGAAAAAATAAAATTAAAGTAAAATACCACAATGTTAGCATTGATGCATGTGGAATATGCTTATCCAAATAGTGCTGGCATTTATCTCTTCTTGTCAACATGACAAAATCTTTTCCTAATTGAAGAAAATTAGAATTTAAAAATTTAAACTTACCTATAACTTTAGAAACATCTGTCTAGCTGAAAAGCAAGCATGCATTTTATTTCATGACAACTGTGTTTGAGGCACTTCAAAAAGGAAACAATGTACATCAATAATACATGATTTCTGTTCACAAGGAGTTCACAGTCAGTGAAGTGAATAATACACGTTCAAGAATTACAGCACAGTAAGACCCCTAAGTACCATGCTTTGCTGGAAAAAAAGAAAATGGGCTCCTCTACTTGCTAGCTGGGTAGCCTCTATGATCTTGCATATTCTTTTCAGCACAACAGAAACATTTGACTTGTTTTAGTTTGTTATGAAGTTCAAATGAGGGGAAAAAATGTGTGTGTGTGTGTAAATACACATCCTATATATCACACAGATACATATGTGATCTTGGACATCTAGCCTCCAGAACTTGGAGAAACACATTTCTGCTGTGCATGTCACCCCATCTATGCTGTTTTGTTACACAGCCCAAGCTTACTAATGCAGCATCGTAGCCTAACCCACCTTTCAATGGTCGCCACCAGTTGATGGCAGGAGCTGCAAATCACACTGCAGAGAAACATAGGAGACTGTCTTTTTTCCACCGGATGTTTTTTCCTGCTTTATCAAAGATTAGTTGCCCAAAGAGACGAGGGTCCATTTCTGGGTTCTCTATTCTGTTTCCATTGGTCGATGTGTCTGTTTTTGTGCCAGTACCATGCTGTCTTTGTGATCACAGCTTTGTAGTACAGCTCGAAATCCGGCATTGTGATGCCCCCAGCTTTGTTTTTCCTTTTCAACAATTCCTTGGAGATTCGGGGCCTTTTCTGTTTCCATACAAATTTAAAGACTATTTGTTCCAGTTCTTTGAAAAATGTCCTCGGTATTTTGATCGGGATAGCATTGAAAGTGTAGATTGCTCTGGGTAGTATGGACATTTTAACTATGTTAATTCTTCCAATCCATGAGCATGGAATATTTTTCCATCTTTTTATGTCTTCCTCAATATCTTTCAAAAGTGATCTATAGTTTCTAGGATATAGGTCCTTTACGTCTCTGGTTAAGTTAATTCCAAGGTAACGTATGGTTTTTGGTGCTATTGTAAATGGGATGGATTCCCTAATTTCTCTTTCTTCAGTCTTGTTATTCGTGTATAGAAATGCAACTGACTTCTGAGCATTGATTTTGTATCCCGCCACATTACTGAATTGCTCTAAATGGTACTGGGAAAATTGGACAGCTACGTGCAAAAGAATGAAACTTGGTATCATGTCATCTGCAAAGAGAGACAGTTTGACTTCTTCTTTGCCGATTTGGATACCTTTGATCCCTTTTTGTCTTCTGATTGCTGTTGCAAGGACTTCTAGTACTATGTTGAATAATAGTGGCGAGAGTGGGCATCCTTGTCGTGTTCCTGATCTTAAGGGAAAGGCTTCCAGCTTTTCCCCATTGAGAATAATGCTTGCAGTAGGCTTTTCATAGATGGCTTTTATGAGATTGAGAAATGTACCCTCTATTCCTACACTCTGAAGGGTTTTAATCAGGAAAGGATGCTGTATTTTGTCAAATGCTTTTTCNGACTGGTATCCAAGATCTACAAAGAACTTCTCAAACTCAATACACGAGAAACAAATAAACAAATAAAAAAATGGGCAGAACATATGAACAGACACTTTTCCAATGAAGACATACAAATGGCTAACAGACACATGAAAAAATGTTCAAAATCATTAGCCATCAGGGAAATTCAAATCAAAACCACACTGAGATACCACCTTACGCCAGTTAGAATGGCAAAAATAGACAAGGCAAGAAACAACAATTGCTGGAGAGGATGTGGAGATTNACAACTTCTATGACATCGGCCAGAGCAACCTTTTTCACGACACATCTCCAAAGGCAAGAGAAATAAAAGATAAAATGAACTTATGGGACTTTATCAGGATAAAGAGCTTCTGCACAGCCAAGGAAACAGTCAAAAAAACTAAGAGACAGCCCACGGAATGGGAGAATATATTTGCAAAGGACACCACAGATAAAGGACTGGTATCCAAGATCTACAAAGAACTTCTCAAACTCAATACACGAGAAACAAATAAACAAATAAAAAAATGGGCAGAACATATGAACAGACACTGTTCCAATGAAGACATACAAATGGCTAACAGACACATGAAAAAATGTTCAAAATCATTAGCCATCAGGGAAATTCAAATCAAAACCACACTGAGATACCACCTTACGCCAGTTAGAATGGCAAAAATAGACAAGGCAAGAAACAACAATTGCTGGAGAGGATGTGGAGATTGGGGATCCCTCCTACATTGTTGGTGGGAATGCAAGTTGGTACAGCCACTCTGGAAAACAGTGTGGAGGTCCCTTAAAAAGTTAAAAATTGAGCTACCCTATGATCCAGCCATTGCACTACTGGGTGTTTACCCCAAAGATACAGACGCAATGAAGAGAACGGCCATATGCACCCCAATGTTCATAGCTGCAATGTCCACAATAGCTAAATCGTGGAAGGAGCCGAGATGCCCTTCAACAGATGACTGGATTAAGAAGTTGTGGTCCATATATACAATGGAATATTACTCAGCTATCAGAAAGAACGAATTCTCAACATTTGCTACAACATGGACGGCACTGGAGGAGATAATGCTAAGTGAAATAAGGCAAGCAGAGAAAGACAATTATCATATGATTTCTCTCATCTATGGAACATAAGAACTAGGACGATCGGTAGGGGAAGAAAGGGATAAAGAAAGGGGGGGTAATCAGAAGGGGGAATGAAGCATGAGAGACTATGGACTATGAGAAACAAACTGGGGGCCTCAGAGGGGAGGGGTGTGGGGGAATGGGATAGACCGGTGATGCGTAGTAAGGAGGGCACGTATTGCATGGTGCACTGGGTGTTATACGCAACTAATGAAGCATCGAGCTTTACATCGGAAGCCGGGGATGTACTGTATGGTGACTAACATAATATAATAAAAAATCATTTAAAAAAACAAGACAGAGAGAAACATAGGAGAGTGTTTGTGGCCATTTTAGAAAACAAGATGCCCAAAGACTAAGAATTCTAGGGCAAAGCAGGAAGCTTTGAAGGTAAGTGCCTGACACTGAGCTTCTGATTGCCAAGGTGTCCATTTCCAAACACACCCATCTACAATAAACAAATTGCCAGCTATATGACACAATTACTAGCTGAATAAGTGGATAAGGAGCCAGACTGCCCCCGCACATGAAGTTCTCTATTTAGAAAGCCCTGGGTGACCTGGATCCCTGGCCATCTGAGTCACCCTGCTTTTCTCTTTCTGCTCTAATGTTATAAATTCTCCAATAAAGAGTGAATTTGTGAAACCCCAGCCACCCTACCCTTGGACCCTAATAAAACCAGAGCCCCAGGCTCACTCTCTATCTCTGTCTCTCAATCTCTCCTCCAGGCCTCTCTGTGTGGCCCCAGATGCACCATGTATGTTCCCGAACTTGTGAATGATAAACCTTGTTCTTTCAAAGTTCTCTCATGCTTCACCACAGTCGTACGGGCCACAGCAAGTGCAGCAGGCATTCCTAGCCAATGGCATCCCTTTCAGTAGGCAGAGACTAGCATGAAACATGCTCAACATCACCCCACACCTTCCAATCTTTCCATTTCCCTTGAGTCAAATGGCCAAAGGCATTACTGTTGACTAGATCCCACAGGACCCAATGGGCTGCGCTGCCCCTTCCTCCAATCTCTGGGGCCCCATTTTCCATTAAGCTTCCCCTGTTCACTGTCTTCTGTGCACAAACTTGCCAGGCCTGCTCTTCTCTGAGAGCATGTGCATTGGCTCTTCTCTCAGCCCAGCACACTGCTCCTCCTGATGGCTTCAGGTTGGCACACTTGCTGCCGCCATCTGTATTCAAATGCCACTTCCTGATGGAGCCTTCACTACTATAGGGCTGAGGATTCACTGGACCTCCCCTATGCACAGTTCCTCTCTTATTTCCCTGATTAATTTTCTTCATGAGTCTGCCAACCTTTGCAATATCATCTGGCTCACTTTTATGTGATTATTGTCTATCTTGCCTACTTTAGAATATAAAACCATGGAAGCAGATACTTTGATATATTTACTGCTGCATCCCCAAACCCATAATGACCTAACATAAAATAGATGCTCAATAAATACTTGTTAAAAGATTGACTTGAAGAAGTAACATATTTTAAATGCAGCTCACTAGGTCAGAAACATGTAAGAATAAAGTAAGAGCTACAAGTAATTAGAATCTTTATAAGTGAAATGAGTGGAATTTTCTCCAGTAAAAGTTTAAAAGGGGGAATGTTCTCAAGATAGTGTAAGGATGAGTTCCAGAAAGTGAGACCTTTACACAAAAGCCCTGATTCTCCAGCATTTATATGTTATGACTTAGTCATCAGTATTTTAGGAGGTTGAGAAATAAATGGAGCAAATACCAACATTTATCTTTTAATATTGTCCTTATTGTAGGGACACCTGGATGGTTCAGTCAGTTGGGCGTCTGCCTTCCGCTTGGGTCATGATCCCAGGGTCTTGGGATCGAGCCCCACGTCAGGCTCCTTGCTTGGCAGGGAGTCTTCTTCTCCCTCTGCCTGCCGCTCCCCCTGCTTGTGCTCTATCTCTCGGGAAAATAGATAAATAAAATCTAAAAAAAAAAATTGTTTTTATTGCAATAAATATACATCACGTAATTTACCATTTTAACCATACTTAAGTGTATAATTCAATAGCAGCAAGTACATTTACAATGTTGCACAAGCATCAATACTGTTCATTTCCAGAGCTCTTTCATCACCCCAGATAGGAACTCTATACCTATTAAAACATAACTCCCCATCACTCCCTTTCCTCAGCCCCTGGTGCCCTCTGCTGTTTTCTGTTGATATGAATTTGAGTAATCAACGTATCTCATATACGTAAACTGTAACATTTGTCCTTTCATGCCTATTTTATTTAGTGTAGCGTCTTCAAAGTCTATGTCGCAGCAAGTGTTAGAATGTCCTTCCTTTTTAAGACTGAATAATATAAATTGCATGTAGATGTTACGTGTTTTTCATTCACTAATCTGCTGGACCTTTGCTTTGATTCCTCCTTGAGGTTATTGTGAAAAATGATGCTACGAACATTGGTTTACAAGTCTCTGTTTGAGTCCCCACTTTCAATTCTTCTGAGCATACACCTCAGAGTGGGATTGCTGGGTTATGACAATTCTATGTTTAACCTTTTGAAAAAGTGCCTATTTTCTGCAGAGGCTGCTCCATTTTGCTATCCACCAGAAAGGCACACGTGTTCCAATTTCTCCACATAATTACCAACATCTGTTACTTTCTTTTTCTTTTTTGTATTTTTCTTTTCCCTTTCCTTTTTTTTTCTTTTTTGGCTAATATCCATGCTAATGAAAGTATACTACCACCTGTAAATAACAACTGTTTGAATTAAAGGGCCTAATGTAATTACTAAGATGATTTGACTCCAGTAGATTCAGTCATTATGATGGTTTTCTCCCATTTTCTGCTCCTCAGTGTGTCTCACATAAACCCTTCCTAAATAAACTCTTCCCTTTATCCAAAAATATGCACATAGCTCACTGCAATGCTTTGAGCTTCCTACACAGTATCCCACTGCGAAATGGGAAGGGAGGGAGAAAGGGAGTGGGTGGCCACATTAGTGGGTCACAATGGAAATCTACATAAGAGACTTCTAGAATGTTATAAGAAGTTATTTTGCACGCAGCCTGTAAAAAATACCAGAGGAGTTCCCACTAATTAAAGTAAGGCTAAGTACCTAAAATATAATAGACCAAGTAGAGAAAGAGAAAAAAAAATCAAGTGCTTCCCCTAAATTCTGCCTCTCTGTGTGCCAGACCAAATTGTCTTTTCCAAAGGAATGATCTTCCTTCATTTATTCCAAGATCAAACTTCACCACAATACAACCTGGGAAGGAAGGGGTCAGAGGATGTAATTGGCCCAGGATGTGCACCTGGCATAGAGAGTGGCTGAGCCCCTGATGCCCCAGGGCTAGCAGGCCCCACCCTCGTGGGCTCATAGTCCTTCTGGCTAAAAGGAAATGCAAAGCAATGACAATGAATGGGTGCCAGAAGCAAACCAGTGAAAAATCTACAATCCTGTGCATTTTTTAGTATTAAATAAAATGGGAAATAAATGAGGCAAATTATTCAAAGAAAAAAGTTACAGAAACTAAAACAAAACACTAAAGGAGAGCAGAAGGAATGAAGGTAACAAAAAAAGCAAATGTCTTTTAGAAAATAATGAACATGAAATTTTTAAATGAAAACCAGATTCTAGTCTTTAAGAGGAAGTAAATAAACATGAAGTAAATCTAATCAGAAATTCAAGCAAATATACAAAGCATCACGAGAAAGAGAAAATAACCAAATATGTAGACAGCATTAAAATTTAAGAGATTTTTATGCAAAAACATGTGCCAATAAATTTAAAAATAGACAATTTTCTAGGCAATTAATTCAGTTAAATTACCAACAAAAAGAACAGGCCTGATTAGATCAACAACCACAGAAATGTATAAAATACGTCGACAAGTTAACTCTCAAAAAGCCACACGAAAACATTTCACAAGTCACATTTGTCAAGCAGAGACACCCAGAAAAAATGTTGACCAACCCTCTCCATGAATAGAGAAGCGAAAAGACTAAAAGCTGTCTTGGCTTGTAATTGCCAGGAAGCGTTAAAGATGAATGAAGGAGGGCTGGCCGAGTGGTCAGAGCAGCTCCGGGTGGGCAGGTGTGTGGCTCGAGGATGTCAGTGAAAGGGGACTGTGAAGCACCAACTTCAGTAATAAACTAAGGAAGTCACAGAGATGTGAAGTACAGCACAGGGAATATTGCCCATGATGTCATAACTTTGTGCGGTGACAGATGGTGACTACGCTTAATGTGGCGAGCATGTTGTAATGTATGTAAATGTCAAATCACAGTGCTGTACACCTGAAACTAATAAATCAGATGACTATTGTATATCAAGCATGCCTCAATTAAAAAGAAATAATAATTTTTTCTCTAAAATAACAGCAACAGCAAAAGGATGTCCGTAGGGAGGCAGATGTTTGGCATTTCCTCCTCTGTTGTCGGCAGTCAGCTTTAGCATTGCCTGGTTCTTTGCTGATGGAAAATGAACACGAGAGACAACTGGGGAGACACTTTTCCTTGATTTCCAGAAGGAGAGAAGCTTGACTCCCTGTCATTTTCGACCGAGAATGAAGAACTTTCTTAGAAGCCTCCAGCAAACCTCTCCTCACTTAGAATTGATCAGAATTGGTTCAAATGTCCACTTCTGACATCATAATTAAAAGAACGGGTGGAACTCTCCTTGCCCAGCTGGAGTCACATCCGGATGAGATGACTGTGTCTGGACACGAATCAGAACAAGCTGAGGCTTACCACAGAAAAGGAGGAAATCCGATGCTTGTGGGCAAGCAGCCAACAGTGCTCATTGGGCTTGTATTGTTACTGTTGTCTGGATCCTGGTACCAGCTGTTCTTTCTCTGAACTTTGACCAACACTTACCTGGAGGAAGCACCACTAACACAAGTTACCGTATGACAAGGACTTTTTTTTAGACACTATAATGTTGTAGAGTGGGGTTGGAGTTGAGGTAAAATTCAAACCCTGTTAGGAGGGGGGTGGAAAGGATGGGATGGCTGGGTGTTGTACATTGGGAAGGGTATGTGCTATGGTGAGTGCTGCAAATTGGGTAAGACTGATGAATCACAGACCTGTACCCCTGAAACAAATAATACATTATATGTTAATAAAAAAATTTTAAGAAAACGAAAATGAAAAAAAACCCTGCATACTACATAAAAACTTGCTGGAATGTCCTTGAAAACTCCCTGACAATGGGAATTTCTTCTCTGTTAAGGTCCTTAATAGAACCCACTCCGCTGTTGTTTTGATATCCCTTACTGTTATTCTCAAATCCATACTAAAACCCTACTACCTCAGCTCTTCTTCGTCCTTCCTTCTTTTGAAACATGCGCTGTAGCCAGATATGTGTGCAAGGTGTGTCGTTAAACATCTGTCCTGAAGATGGGCATCAGTAGTCCCCTAAGACACTTTGCAGAGGCGACTAAGATTCTGTTTCTTGTTTCTTTGTTAACGCATAAAGTGTATGCCTAAGGAAATTAACTTAGAAAGGAGGATATCAACATGTTAACTTTGGGTGGTGCGATGAACAATCATAATTATTTATTTTATTTTCTTCTTTGAGTGTTTTTACTCCTTTTTTTAATTTTTAATTTTTTTTAATGTAAAGTTCGATGATTAGTGTTTTTACTCTTATTCAGGATGACACTGTTGACCACTGGATGTGGAAAATATAATTTTATTTTTCTATGATTAAACGTAATTTGTATTTTGTATTTCTCCAAAGTGGTTGTAAACCAATTCCTAGGGAAAATGCAGAAGCCCTTCAGCCTCTCCTCATGACATGGGAGTTTGCCGAATTTCCGGAAAATTCAATAAGGAATGTGGAAGCCTGCAGGCATATCAGCTTTCCCTGGAAGTTGTAGATGAGGACCCAAACAAACACTTTCTCAAACATGTGCGTCAACACAAGCATCTGTCAATGCCTGATAACATGTCCACTCTCCTATCTGATCTTTGACTCTTCATTCTGGTCTAACTGACTCTTGAAGATAGAGCTTGTCCCCATCTATCTGCACCTGTGCTATCTAAAGTGCCACAGTGGAATTATATGGAGAGGCTTTTAGGGTATGCTTCTCTGCAGAGACTTGCTAATAGCTATTCATCTTCAAACAGAGTCTCCCGCCCTTGCTGTGATTTCACCTGGGGAATGAAGAAGAAGCCCTTCAGCTATGACTTTCAACAGACCCTTTCTGTTTGCTTCATTATCTCCTCTCCCTCTTCTTGGCATGAAGTTTTAATTTACTCATTTATTTCCCCATTAGTGCTGGAAGCATATTCTCAAATACTCAATCTGTTCTTTTCAATCGACAAGGATGAAGACAATCACAAGGATGGAAATCAGAGCCAGGAAGAGGTCTGAAGATTTTGTGCATTCTACCTGCCATACACCTCACTTCCCTAAAGTGAGGGAGGAAAGGGAAACCTGTCCCTACAGAACAAGAATCTATCCAGAGAAATGGTTATATCTGCAAGGCAGTCGGGTACAAAGCTGTATGTGAAGAGACACAGTAAAAATGAGACTCAGTGAAGAACTATGCAAGTCCACAGAGATCTCAGCCTTCCTTCAGAGCTAAGCTTGTGAGGTTCCGGGACAGCAAAGATAGATGATTTGCAAATGCTTGTTTCAAATAAGGGTCTGAAAATGATCTGCTTTTTCACTCTGTAAGCCTTTTGTAAACCCCGGCAGGCCAACTATTCTCCCTTATTTCTGTATGTATTAGTATATAGTTGTTTTTAACTAATTGTATTCTCTTAAGAAAATATGTTAAGTATCCCTTCACAATGCAGCTGTAACTTAATTTACTCTGTCCCTGAAATCCAGCGTGCATCACCCTCCAGATTAATGGTCCTTAAACAGTTAAACACTTTTTAATGTCACTGACAGTTCTGATGACCCTAGGAAAGTGTTCTATTAAATAGATGATTAAACTTAAATGTTGCCACCCTGATTTTAATGCCTTCTACACAACCCTGTCTTGTGTCAAAATACCTATCGGTTCAAGGCAAATTGATTTGAGTGATGTTAGGAAGATTTGCTGCAAGGGGAAAAGAGAGAGTGCTCACCTGTGAGTGAATTAGAGAAAATGAAGGAAGAGAAGACATCTCAGGTGCAGCCAAAGGTGGGTTTACAGGTGGAAGTGAATGAACTATATATGCACTATCATAGTAAAGACGTGGACGGGGAAGGATTCTGAGAACGGCAGGGACCTGTTCACATGGGCTACTGTACAGGTTTCAGGAGAGGTGGGTTTGGTGCAGAGTATCAATCCTCATGGATCCCTGACGCATCCCATGGCATCCGTGCTCTTGCAAATGAATATTGGCATGTCCCTTCTTCAGAACCCTGTTGTCAGGACCAGAAGAAATTTGCACAACATGTAATTGTTTTTGGAGAGGCATTTTACTGCAGTGGCTAAGAATCAGGGTTCTAGAGGCAAAGCCTGTGGATTTTTACCCTGTCCTGCCTCCTACTAGCCTGGTTATCTTGCATAAAATACCTAATCTCTTAAGTCTCAGTTTTCACATCTGTATAAAAGGACCATAATGTCTCATTCTTAAGATTGTCAACCACTTATGGCAGTTAGTATCCAGCTATTAAGAGCAATGATGATGACGATGGTGAGATGGTAATATTTTCACCTCCCCAACAGATTGTAGTGACCCTCTGGATAGAGCCTATTATTCAAACTAATGCATTGCACAAGCCAGGCATAAAACACATGTTCAAATGTTGTTTCTTTTCTCATGTATAATATGATGATGGAAGTCAAAGCAAAATCCACCACAGAGGAGAACATGGCATCTGTCCAAGTCTGCTCTGATTCCTTTGGGATCCAGATGAAAAAAGAATTAAGGCTCCTGAGAAAAGAAAAGAAGGATTTAGGAAAAGAAATGGAGCCTAGATGATCTTACAATTCAATGAGAATAGGTACTTCAATTTTATTTGGCTCCTGCTGAACTACTTTCCCTTAAGAAGATACTTAAGGAGCTAAATTTAAGTACAAGTTAAATCAGAGACTGGAGAGCCAGCTACTGAAGTATTTTTATACCACTTGACTTCTCTCAAGATATTCAGAGAGTTTATGGCTTTGGATCGTCCAACTAGGAATGCAGGGCTGAACTCTTGGTGAGGTCAAAAAGGTGAGAAAGTTATTCCCCCTGTTGAAGGAACCATGAGAATTCAAATCTGAGGGTCAGTATTACTAACTTTTGTTTTCTCAGGAAATCACTAAAATGTGCGCAGATGCCTCAGGGAAAGCTTTGATGATAGATGATAAAACAAATGGGACATTCAAGAAAGAAATGCTATCTGTTGGTACTGTGAGGTTAAGAAATATTTATGTTCTGTAAATGAAATGGACAAAAACTATAAGATGGTGTGTAAATCAAAACCATCAAAGCAGGATGGAGAGACCAGATAGGACTTTATTCTCTTTGTGTGAATATTTGAGTTTGTGTGTGTGTGTTTGTGTGTGCAGTTCAAGTATAGGTGGGCTTGGGCTGGATGGGAATTGATGTCTATGCTTAGGGGCAAGAGTGCAGGCAAACGAAGGTCCCAAGCCCCGTTACACTTCACCTCAGGACACTGAGAGCAAATAAGGGTGCCTCATGATGAAAGTTGGAGACCCCAGCTCACCTTTATCACTAACTTCAGTGGGGCATCAACACCAGTACCTCCAGCAGGACACCAGTGTGCATAAACATGAAAAGCATTGCTTAAAGGGTGAGCAGTTGGACTTGCCTTTGATTTTAATGTTGGAATTCATTCTCATCCTGTTTCAGGTGACCTGATGAGTAAGTAAGCCCCTTAGCAATGAAACAATCTGGGGTTTTTCTAGTCCCTAAAAACCATCAGGCTGCTGCAGAGAACCTAAATTTCTTCTATTTTCATAATACTTCAGTGTAAAACTGAGCAAAATTTCTGACATGCAGAAGGATTTCAGCCAGTTTACAAACATAAGTGGTGCAACTTTAGCAAAAAGTGCTAGACATTTTCTTAAAAAAATGATTTTTTCACAAGTAAGATTCTAAACTACATAATATTTATTGTCCAAAAGTTCTAATAAGATGAAAAAAATCAGTCCTCGGATCTTAAGTGCCTGTAGTGCTGACAGTTTAAATCAGCTTTTTGCACAATTTCACACAGAACATGAAGGACCCCCTCAACGATAGGGGGATTTACAGATGTGGTTGATGGATGTATTCATGAAAGCATTTCTGATCATGACACTCCCAGAGAAGGCCATGGAGAGGCTTCTTGAAGGAAAATTACGAGTGTTTGCATGTGTTGTTATTATTAACCACCGCCTAACAAATCACCCCCGATTACTCAGTTTCTGTGGGTCAGGAATTCCAGAGCAGTTTAGCTCCCCGGCTCGGACGCAGTACCTATCACGAGGCTGCAGGGACGGTGTTGGCTAAGCCAGTAGTCATCTGAAGACTTGACTGGGTTTAGGAACTGCTTCTAACGTAGTTCGTTCCCATCCTTGACAAGTTCATGTTAGTGCTTAGTAGGAGGCCTAAGGTCCTTTCCTCATGGACATCTCTGTACAGCTACTTGCTGGGTCCTGAAGAGCAAGCTGGAAGCTTCAATATATTTTATGACCTAATCTTCTGTGGGCATCACCTTCCCAAATGGTTCCCAATGAAACCCCACCTGCTGGTCTTTACCCCTAGTGCAATCCCTTCTCCTGAGTGAGGGTTGGAACTAGTAAATTGCTTTAATGAATAGAATTTGGCAAGAGTGATGGGGTGTCACTTCTGAGATTCAGTTACAAAATACTCCAATTTTTGTCCTGCTTACACATATTCTCTTTATATCTATTTATCCATACATGCATACGTCCGTCCATGCATAGATCCATGCACCCACAGCTACATACTTCATCCATCATCTATTTATTAACTATGCTATCTATATCATCATCTTCTCATGTCTATCTTCTTTTTCCTCTTTCCTTTCTCCTTTTTCTTCTTTTTTCCATAACTATAATCTTTAAATAGCATTCAGAACTGCCATTTGGTGACATTAGGAAAGTGAGTGAAAGTACAATGAAGGAAGAAGCAAGGAATCATGCACAGTGAAGGACAACAACCAACTTGGAGTAATGGCAAGCTTTTCTGGATGTAGTTTCTGTTAACCAATTCCTTTGTCCGAAAATATGAAGCTTTAATTACTGTTCAATTTTTATATATACTTCACTAGATTTATTGTTTGTAGCTGGGTTTTCGTTTCTGGTTTGTTTTAGCATGACCAATTAGATATGAAAACCTTCAAACTAAAGAGTATTCTTGGCAAGATCCCCAGTGACCTGCACATTGCTAAACCCAATTACTGGTCCTCATCATCCTTAACTGACTGTCAGTAGCATTATTGGAGCTGATCACACCGTCTTCCTGGAAACATTTTTCCTTCTTTCTTCAAAGACGCTGCACTCTGCTGGCTTTCTTCGTGGCTC
Organism: Ailuropoda melanoleuca; assembly: GCF_002007445.2. Classification (NCBI taxonomy): domain Eukaryota; kingdom Metazoa; phylum Chordata; class Mammalia; order Carnivora; family Ursidae; genus Ailuropoda; species Ailuropoda melanoleuca. The sequence continues at coordinate 114,763,466 of NC_048218.1, read as the reverse complement.
ACTAGGTGCTCCTTTTCAATCTTGTTGTCTTCATCTGCACGTTTCCCAACCTCTGACAGTTGGAATAACCAAGAGCTCAACCCTTGGGTAAGTGCTTTGGCTTTTTATACATCTATCTCTATGCTGATAATTCCATGTGCATAGCTAAAACACAGATCTTATCCCTGAACTCTGGCCTTATTTACACATCTGCTTCTTTGATATTTCCATTTTGATGACAACAAGGACTTTGAATTCAACATGCCCCTAACCAAACTCCTGATCTTTCTTCAAATCCATTCTTTTTCTATCTCAGTTGATAGCAATGTTGTAAATCCAATCCCAGAGTTTTGCCCATGGGAACTGTCTTTAGTCCCCCATGTTTCTCATATACTCCACTCATTCCATTAATAAAACACCTTCAGTTCTATCCTCAAAATATATTCAGAAGCTGACCAATTCTCACCACCATTACTACCACTGCCCTGGTGTAAGTTAACAACATCCTTTCCCTGGATTGTTGGAATCAGCCGCTAAAATGGTCTCTCTGATTTTGCTCCTGTGCTATCACAGACTATTTTAAAATAGTGGTCAGCAGCCCTTCTAAAACATTTTGTTTCATATCAGTTTTCAGACAAACCCCCAGCAGCTTCCTATCATACTCAGGTAATCACCAAGATTTTCAGTGGCTATATGACCACATGGTCCAGCCTCTCAACACTTGTCTGAACTCAACTGCTGCCCAATGTACCTTCTTGATTTTCCTTCAGAACACCATACCCTCACCTCAGAGCCTTGAACTTGCTCTCATATTCCCTCTGGCAGAAACATTTCCCTGGTAGACTTCAGACCGTTACATAAATGAGTCTCTATTTGAGAAACATTTCCTCCTCACCATTCCCTTCATTTCCTTCAACCAGGTTTATTTTTTGATGTAACCCTTTACAGTGTATGATTTACTGCATATATTACTTATTTATCTGCTTGTTTTCTCTGTCTCCCACTTCAGTGTATGCTACATAAAAGCACTTGTTTGTCTGTTTTGTTTGATTGATATATCCTATTGGAATAGAATGGACTTAATATATTTAGGGATTTGTTGAATGTGAGCATCAACTTTGCAATGATCCTGATCTATCCATCTATCATCGATTACCTACCTATCTTCTATCTATCTATGATCTGTCTATCATCTACCTATATATCTATCTATGTATTATCTATCTATCTATCTATCTATCTATCTATCTATCTATCTATCATCTATCATCATCTATCCATCATCTATTATCTACCTATCTTCTATCCATCATCTATTATCTACCTATCTTCTATCTATCTAATCTATCATCTATCATCACCATCACCTCTCTATCGCCTATCTATGAAATCATCTATCTATGAGATCATCGTCAAAATATTCACATATTTGTACTGCTGATGAGTATCATATTAGACAAATAGCCCTGGGGCCCCTCATAGGCATGCAGTGAAGACCCACAAAGAATACCTTATTCCTTTACATCACTCTTCCTAAACCCAGAATACTCAGGCCTGGAAGGCCTTCTCCAAAGATTTCAGGAGAAAGGTAAAAGACTTTTTTTCTCCCACCACCACCTCTGCTAGTATTACCTCTGCTTCTGTTTTAAAAGCTTTGACATCAACTGTGGTTAATTTAGATAATCTCTTACAGCTTGATGGGCAAAGAAGAAATCTCAGATATGCCAAAGAAGAATTGAAAAGGACTATCTAAAAGCAGAGGACCCTTGAAGGACTTAGGACATTTGACACAGGGATGCTACTATGAGAAATGGAGCCTTACCCCCAATCCCATGTCCCAGCTTGCTCTTAGCTTGAAAACATGGAGGGACAGAACTTATAGGAAAGTGTTAGGCTGGCTGGCTAGTGGCAAGGCAAGGCCCAACTGAATCCACCAGGACTGAATCTGCCAGGGTTGTAGGGGTTTGCAGGGGCCTGAGTGGCAGCAATGTCATTTAGTACTGTAATTAGCTATCAAGTAACTAGTACAGCAGTACTTTGACAACTGCTACTGGTGACTACTGGCCTAGGTTATGGGGGTCAGAACAAAGCCCTGTGGAGGTACATGTTGTGCCTTTGCTTACTGGTGTATCCCAGAAGGAAAGGTCAGAGAAAGGGCATAGTGTAAAATAAGGCAATGGGGCATGAAGCCAATATCACTGCAGCCCAAAGCCTGAGCCACCACATGCGTAGTAAAATCCACTGAGCTGAAATGAATGAAAATCAAGAATGACTCATATTTATGGGGAGTTTGGAGTACTTTTTCAAAGAGAGGAATTCCTGGCAGAAATCTGAAGAGAGACACTCCAGCATCCTTCTCTTCTGTATTGACTGTTGCAGGGACAAAGCCCTTCACCAGCCCAGCAGAGACCGAATGAGGGCCAGATGCAGCCTTTTCCAGGTAGGTTAAGGGTTAATGAGCAAAAAGGAGTTCTGAAGGCCCCTCATCTATTTTCCTTCTGAACGACAGCCTTGGGTGAAGCATGCTCTTTCCTACTTTTGAGAGACGGCCAGATGAGATATTTCTAATGGGGTCTGAACATGGACACTAATAAAAAAATATATTGAAGAATAGGAGATAGCAGAAATCATTGATAAGATATTGTTCCTTGTCATCACCTTGGTTTAGGCAGAAGAAACACCCTTCCAGTTATTTGGGAGGTATCTGTCATTCAGAGAATTTAGCTGTTTAAAAAGAGGCAGCATATTTAGCCCATCCTTAAAAAAATAAGAATAAAAACAATGGACATTTACTCCCCAAAACTCTCCTATAAATTGATAACAGCCTTATTTTGTTACAGATGATTTACTTTTGACAAATTTAAACATTTTCCTATAGTTTAAAAATAATTTTTAAAAATGATATATCATTTATTAGCTGTGTGTCCATATATATATAAATATATGATATATATGTCTCATATATATGTGATATATATACCTGAGCTTGTCATGGAGGTTTTTCATCAGGGAGACAGTAATTACTTACCCATTATCCTTCAAGGTCATCTCAGGAGTCAAATGATATATTAAAAGTGAAATTAATTGTACCCTCTAAAATACTGAGCCAGAAAACATATTGGACTTTTATCCTTATGGTGATAAGGAACCACACACAGTTAGAATGGAAGGAGGGAAAATGAGAAATTTGTTTGAAGGCAAAACAAAAAAAGGAGGGGATTGTGCCAGTTCGGGCGAGAGCCAGTGAGCACGAGATGGGCACTATGGACAGGGATGTCCGAGATGACAGCTGCCCTCGACTCTGGCAGGTCCCAACCTTCGTCCCCATCCCTTCTCTACAGGGTGACTTTTCTATTTAGGGCAATGTTCCCTGGCCTGTCAGGGGTGGGGACAGAAGCTGCAGTGTGACACTTCGCTCTCCTCAGATGTCCCTCCTAAATGGATTGCAGGGACTGCAATGCCCTCTAAGGACGTTAAAATGACTGCAAACCCTGATCTGTTTCTCTCCACATTTAGGAAGCTTCTCCTAGACATTTCTGGCTGTCCCGCAGGGTTTTCTAATATTACATTTGCTTCTCTCCACTGCCATGTGCTGGTGGAGAAGAGCCAGAGGGCTTTCACACTAAATACAGTCTTTTCAGAATCCATGACACTTGACAAATGGGTTAAAATTTAAGTCTTTTCTACATTTTAGGAGAGAATATTTAGCTGATTACATACCGTAGCCTAAACAAATGCTTCAAGACCTTGAGTTAGCGGCACGGAAGGAAATCATTCTCATTTCTTCTACGCTTTAATAACATGATACAGAGCTGGCAAGCTAAACGGCAGTAAATCTGACAGAAGCTATATAATGAGAATCAACAAACCCACACTACATAATGAATTGTGCACAGACCTTCCTCCAGGAGGGACACATGGCAAAGCAATGCAAACCATTGCTGCTCAGCAGCCCAGTTTGTGCTTTTTCTTTCCCAGACAAAGGAGAGGCTATTAGTGGGGCCGCAACGGACACCGTTTATAATGGAAGCATTCACTCCTGCTGCGTGTTCCCAGCTTCCTCCGTGATCCCAGCATCTTACCCTCTTCATTCTTTACAATTATTACTTGGTGCCATGAATCTGGGAACATTACTGAGAAATTGTTCTTCCTGTACATCTCTGTCTTATGAATGAAAGTTGCATCTTTCTTATTTGCTAGTGTCAGCTTCTGTTGATTAAATGTGGTGTGATTGTAACAACATGTGACAGTTAACATAGAGAGGAGTAGAACGTATCCTGTGAATCCACGCTCTGTCATTACACATGGGGTCTGCTGTGAGGCTGTCAGTCATTGCCCACTGTGGATCCCCAGCAGCAGCAACCTGTGCAATGTGGCCACTTAATTCATGATGCTGTTAATGCAGTGGGATTTTTTTTTAAATGCAGATTCGGTTATTGAGTTCTTTGTAACCACTATTGCTAATGCCCTGACTTGCTTTCCTCTTTTTTTGAATGCTAGTATTCTAGAAATTAAAAAAAAAAAAAAAAAAAGAAATTAACTGCAAGCAAATGGGTCCACAAAAATAGACAACCATCTTGGGTTATAAAACTCCAAATTCTGAAGCCCTGGCAGTAACCAGCCAAATGTCAATGGTAAATCCCCACAGAAACTTCTTTTTTTTTTTTTTGCATACTTTCCTTCTTTATTTTTAAAGTTATACGCAGTAAAAGTTACTCTATTTCGTGTATAGTTCTAAGAGTTTTGACAGATGTATACAATCATGTAACCACAAACATAATCTAAATACAGAAGCGTTCTAATATTCTAAAAAATTAACGCTGCCCCTTTGTAGTCACCCCCTCCCCCACCCACAGTTCCTGGCCACTTTGACTGCCTTTTGAGGCTGGCATCTTTCATCCCCACAGAAACTTCTTTTAGAAGTTGCTACACATTTTTTAAGTGTGGCCGCTGGTCTTTTCTCAATGTTGTAACTAAAATAAAAGATTTATAACCAAGAGATCTTAAATGACTCATGTGACATTTCCCATGAGATAAAGTAATAATGATAAGAACATCAAACAATGGACATCAAGATACACAATGAGGCCTTCACCTGGGAAAAGGTGGGGTCATGCCTGGTACTTTCTCTTCAGTCACACTCATGCTCTTGCAGCCAAATGCGTAAGCACTGGCATTAATGAGCCTAACCTTTCTCTTTATTCCACTGACAGAGGTTTCTCTGGTCACATCCAGCAGTTACATTGCCCAGAAAATTAAGAAACCCATCCTTTTGAAGGGTCTTTGCATTTTGCTTTCACTGTCTTTTCAAGTTTCTTCATTTGTCAAGAAGGCAGTCATTCCTTTCTTAAAACTGAATAGGTGAACTTAATGCATTAATCATGTTCTTCCCCCATTGGAGATTCAGAGACTTTTTGAGGGAATTTGTTTGCTATTTTCAACAACAGATTGATTAATCAATTTTCCTCTCTTGGTATTCTGTGATTTACGATTTGTTTTTGTAATGCATTTTGAATTCTAGGTCGCATCAGCTAAATTATATTTTTGGATCCTAACAAAGCATTAAATTACATATTAAGAATAAAACAGCTTTCCCTGTTCATCATATTATAACTCATGCTCACCTTTATTTTGTTCTGCAAAGGGGCAGGAGGGCAAGCGCTCAGTGGAAAGAGCCAGTGCATTTACCTCCCTTCGAACTTTTTTCATTCAAGGTGTACCATATTCTAGGTATTTAAACAAAGGTTATATCAGGACTGCAAGTGTGCACTAAGGGTTGCTACCAAGAGATGTAGGAGCTCAGACACTATCTTCTCCCCCATAGTGGTCTTACACCAATCTAAGAATGCTGACACATTTGCCTGGCTCTGCATTCTTTCATGGAGGCTATAAAGGCAAATTAACAGATTTTGGTATTCTCCTCAATGTCCTCAAGATTCAGAGAGATCTTTCCTGAAGGAGGGCTCTGAGAATAATAAAGTAAAAAGGCATCCCGGTGCCCCATACATTGGAACTTGCCCTGTTATTGACATCTCTCCCTTGGGGTCCTTCCAAAGTCTTTCTCCCTGTGTCCCCAACCATCTGATGGCATAACAATCTGAACACCACCAACCACCCCAACCTTGGGGACTTCATAGAAATGTTCAGATCTATGGGAAATCAGTTCAAATAAATGACCAGGAATCCATTAAAGGTGAGTCTGGATCCTATAAAATTACCTCACTTAAGAAAAATTTGCAGGCTAAAGCCCAAATGAAAGAAGTATGAAATAGAGAGCAATCTCTTCAAAAAATATCAGGCCCCCAAGTAAAATCATTTTCCTGTTTTGTCAGTTTGCACTGAGTTCAGCATGTTACTTCAGTTTTCATGCTTCCCTGGGATGTCAGTCAATATTTTTCTTCTGAAAGTTGTATGTGAAGATAATAAATGAATCAAGATTTTTCCATTGCAATTTAGATTTACTGTGGACAAAACATCAACATAGACCTAATTCTGTCTTAAACTCACAACTCATCAGAGTATTATCACAGTAGCCTCCATGTAAAATATAGGTCATATTTCCTGTATAAATTTTAATATAAAAGAACATAGTACAATTCACTTGATTCCATTTAGGATTCTCAGTCAATGATGTAATTTCTAAATGCAATTTATTTTATTTCCTTTCTGTAACATTTAGTTTTGTGTTATAAATTGAGAGTGCTGTATCATGGAAGAAGCTTAGCTTTAGAATCAGAAAGCAATGGGCTCTAATCAACATTCAACAGCAATCAATGCTGTACTGCAAGTTTCAAGTTACCATCAGTAAAATGGGAATAATGCCAACACATAATTAAATAGATAACTTTTGTATAATTCTTGGCATAACACAATAGCCAATGTCATTGTCGTAGTCGTCTTTTTCTTCTTCATAATAATAACAATAATAATAATAATAGGACTCCTTTTTCCTACCAGAGTTGTGAACGCATGGAGAAATAAGCTACGTTAAGTGACAGGGGAGACCAAAATAACACCACTTGTATTATAATAGCTGGCTTATGCTTTGCGGTGTAAGTAGATTCAGGCACAAAGGAACAGAAGACTTCTGCTTTCTGATGCTGTTTTCTTCCAGGGAACACAGTGCTGGGAAAACAAAGGTGGAGAAGACATGGTGTGCTACCTGCCATAGAGGTATCCCTACAGATCCTTCCTCCCCTTTCTCCATCCTGCTCACCCTTCAAGTCTGATCCGAATGGATTGAGGATCAGCTTTCTTGTTTGTTGGCTCTACTAGATGAGGAAACCAATGAAGAAGTCAAAGAGGGAATAGAGATAGGCCAGAGTATTTATCACCCTGATTTCCTCCTTGATGGTCAACTCAGCTAGTTGAGTCTCCTCACCGAAGTTTACTTCTTAATGAGTCAATTAATTATATGTAACTGTTAGTCAGTGTTCTCTAGAACCAGTAGGATTGTGTGTGTGTGTTCATGAGTGTGTATGTATATCTACAGAGATATACATAGATAAAGAAACAAAGGTGGACAGAGATTTTAAGGAATTAACTCACATGATGATGGCAGCTGGCAAGTCCAAAATCCACAGGGCAGGCCAGCAGGCTAAAGACCCAGGGTAGTACTGATGTTTCATTCTCAAGCCCAAGGGCTACTCAGAGGAAGATTCCTTCCCTCCTTGGTGGATGGCTGTCTTTTCTCTTATGACCTTCAGCTGGTTGGAGAGTTGTCTGCTTTGCTCAAAGTTTTCTGATTTGAAGGTTAATTCAACTAAACAATACCTACGCAAAGACATCCAGATTGGTTTTTGAACAAAAGCTAGGAACCTTGGCCTAGTGAAGTTGAACATAAAGTTAACTATGATAATTGCCCCTCTGCTGGGCTCCAGTGAACATTCCCTCCCAATGATGTCTTCGGGACTAACGGTAACCATGTGCCCACTACCAGGTCCAGGTGTTGCGCATCCTCCACAAGCAGTCGCTTTACATGCGAACCCTTCTCAGATGATTGTATTTCATGTACCATCTGTCTTTCCTTGAACTTATCACCAATCTAACAACTAGTAGTAGAGAAGACCCCAGGATATAGACACTTGTAATGGAATTCTGAGGTTGGATTGGTCATATATATAATTATGCATAATAAAAGGAATGCATGACACAGTTGTATATAATAGGAGGTATAATGTCTGTGTGGGAGGATGGAAAATGGTTGATTTATGCTATGTGTTGGCCACATTTAATTCTAATTATCACTGTGGTAGCATGGGATGAAGTGCCAGTGAGGTCAAAGTGATAGTAACTCAAATAGCTGTGATGTTTAATTGCAGAGGGAAAAAAAAGAGAGAAAGAGAGAGAGAGCATACATAGAGAAAAAGAGAAGTGGAAAAGTAGGGACATGTACTTAGAAAGCTTGAGGAAAACCCAGGGCCTTCCATGGCAACTTTGAGACCCTTCATCTCCAAGGTGGCTTATAAAGAACAAGTCACACAGGAATATAGTTGAGGAACAAGCCCAAGAGCTGATAATACTGTGTTTTACCCACAGCTTTCACTGACTCAGAAAGCAGAGCCTAAGAGCAGGGCTCTTGTGCAGGTAGTTTATTTTGGGATTAACCTGGGCAGTCCAAAGAAGGGGAGGGGAAGAACGAAGCATGGAGGGAGAGAAAGCCAGCCCAGAGATCCACAGCATGGTTTTCACTGCTGAGAACTGAAGCTTAGTCATGATGTGTTAAAGAGGCTTGCAGGAAGCACCTCAGAAATTGTGCATTGACTATGAGAAACAAACTGAGGGCTTCAGAGGGGAGGGGGGTGGGGGAATGGGATAGGCTGCTGATGGGTAGTAAGGAGGGCACGTATTGCATGGTGCACTGGGTGTTAATATGCAAGTAATGAATCGTGGAACTTTACATCAAAAACTAGGGATGTACTGTATGGTGACTAACATAATATAATAAAAAATATTAAAGAAAAAGAAATTGTGCATTGAAGAGATTCAAAGATCTTAGACACAAGCTCCATTGGCTCCATTGGTAAGCAAAACTTTCATGCCTTGTGAACTCACCTGAAATTCCATGTTGGCACATTCATGAGTACTGGGCTTACATATCCCCACAGTATCCTACACTGTGGGTCACGGAAGCTTCAGGCAGAGATAACACTTTGGGATGCCACTTTGGGATTTGATTCCATGAGCACAATGGAAAATGGGAACCCAACATGGTGAAGGCCAAGTGAATCTTCATTCTACAATTTCTCATCAGAGGCAAGGTAGGCAAAATTACCAAAATAATCCACAATATTAACCAGAGTTTTAAACAATAGAGGTGTGTGCAGAGTTGTCAGATTTAGGGGAGAAGAGCACAGGATGCTCAGTAAAATTTGAATTCAAATAAACTACAAACTTTTTAATGTAAGTATGTTCTATGCAATATTTATCGAAAAGCATTTGTGTTTGTTTGAAACTGCGGTTTAACTGGGCATTCTATAATTTATCTGACAACCCTACATCTGTGGCAATGGCAAAATAATAATAATAATATCTAATGAAATGAAAAAAATTGACAACCTTTTAATATTATGCTTCACATAAACTTATGCTGTCTTCCAGAACCCTGAAATGAAACAGTGGTTCACTGTTCAGAATAAGGCTTTAGCCTCAATCTATGTCAGATGGGTCCCAGTTGGACCATGAATCCATACTGAGGTTATTTCTCAGTACCAGATGATAGGAGTCTCAGCTCCCTGGCCCAAGGAATGAAGGCTTTTGTGAAAAGAGTCAAATGGAAGCCCCCAGAACTAACACTCTGCACATCAAGGTATGAACCCAAAGCATAACTACATCCCTGAGGAATTTCCAGACATCACTGTTAACTTAAAGAGGAATTCCTATCATGTCCTTATTTATCTAGTTAGCCAAGTTTACACATGGACCACATGTGTCAAAGGATGGCTGTTGGTTATCCGGCATTGCATCTGTGGGTGGGGTAGCCTCTGACACTTGGCACAGCTATTGATCCAGAAATTCTTAACGGCAACTCAGAAGCACTTTGCAATTACATAGACAACAAAACAGTTTTGTTGATTTGTTTCAAGATTATGTTCACTCTCCTGCTCTTTGCCAAAATATAGTCCGGAGGGACTTTGATGAGCTTGACATTCTATATAATGTCTTGCTGGTTCATTACACTGATAACATTATGCTACCTTGACCCAGTGAATAGGCGGCAAAAAGCACTCAGATAATTGAATAAGCCTGCCAGAGGAGGGAGATAAACCTCGTGAAATTTTAGATCCTGACATATTGGTAAAATTTGCAGAGGTATAGTAGTCAGGGAAGTGTTAGGATGTTGATTCTAATCCAACGAGAGGCAGGTTACTTCACCCTGTGCCCTCCATGAAATAAAAGATGCGTGACACTTTGGGATGTACTGTTCTGACCCATTTTACCTGGTAAGCCCTAAGTGTATAAGAAAGAACAGCGTCTAGCAAGTCCTAAAGGACAAATAAGCCAACTAAGAAGGTGCATAGACTCCAGCTACCTGAAACTAGTGCTTTGCGTTTCCTGTGCCTCTGGCCTCATGGGGCATGCCCTGCAACAGTCAGCAGAGGAAAAGGCCTGCAGCTGGCTCCCTCATGCTACAGACAGTGGCAGGCCAGCAACAGCCACTGATTTTCAATTCCACATACGGGTAAGTCTGCTCAGTGGGCAGGATTTAGGGTGGCAAATTCAGTGGTCTGCTTTTTGTGGAAGTGTATCCTAAATTATATTAATAGCCAGAGGAAGAGTGAATTACTGTTAAATTATGTTTTAAATCCAGTAAAGCCAATGAAACACTTCCTAGTACTCTCTTGTCTACTAGTACTGATTAAGAGGAAGTTGTGGCTGGCTAAGGGTAAGCGCCCAAGGACTCAGCAAATGGTGAGCTTTGCCCTCAGAACTTTGCCTGCCTGGGAGGAAGATCCACCTACATGCAGCCTCCCTTCCACGGCAGAAGCACTGGATTAGCTTTCTTTTAATATTGATGAATATGCAAAGTGTCAGCAGGTTTTGCCTTAATTGTCTCTTTTTCTAATGTATTCTAGACCAGTTAATTTCCATCTCTTCTTCAAGGCTTCTTTTTCTGGTATCCAAGTTCTGAATTATTAACAAAGCATGAGGATTTCTTTCGGTGTAAGAGTGCTGTGTCATGGAACTCTTAGCGTGGACTTGTCTATGGGATTGTTATGGTGCAGCCTAGGGTGAGGGCACCTGTCTATGAAAGGATGTTTCTCCTGTATGATTAAGCAATCCAGAAGTACATGGGACCATGTTGTGTATGTGGAGAGTGTGGGGATCTCACGCTAGCCCCATCATATTTCCCTCTTTGGTGCAACCACAGAATGGGTTTTGTGCTGGCAGATCTGCAGCCGCAATAATAAGTGCACAGAAAATTCGACTTGGTGCCTGGGGGTTTAAAAACAGGAATATTCTTCTGCTTCCTTAATACGGGTGACTCTGGTAGAGGAAAACCCCCTTGTCTAGAGCTGAGCCTGCCCCTCCGACATGACTGCGTAGGTAAGGCTGAATCTGTATATGAAGCTTTAGTACCTTGAATTCTGAATTCCCTGCATCTGTGAGACCCAGCACGGTCAAAGCCCTGAACCTGCTCAGTTGCCAAGAGCCACAGCATACGGAAACCCAAGCCTTGCTGCAGAGCTATTTGCCAGCATGCATGCAAAGTCAGTTCTTGTGGAAGCTACCCACAGGACAACAGTAAGACCTCTGTCTCTGCAGGGGTCCCTTAAAGCTGTGGCTCCTTTTCTGAGGCCTTAATCTCACCCCTTACACATGTGTGTCAACATGGTATCTGCAACCAGGCCACTGGAGAAGAATCACTTGTCTTCAGGGCAAAGCTGTCGTCATCAATCAAGGTTGTTCAGCCATGAATCTTAGGGCTGGTGGTGTCTTACCTAAGCTGCAACAGCGAAACCTAGGCCTATATTAGCTTCCCCAAACCTCCCATGTCAAAATGTGCCATCATGCACTAAGTCAAAGACATGCCAGCCTGGGAATAGCAAAAGTTCCATGTATTATTTTTACTCCTTTACGTTCCATTATATTTCTTGATGTTTCTGTTGCATATACCAAATATTGGGGGATTTGAGGGGCCAGATGAATAATACACCCTTTGATATTCTGAACAAACTGGATGTTAAAAGTATGGACTGGCAGGTAGAGGAAACAAAACTGTATTCCTATTCTTTGCCTCCCCCCTCTTTCCTAGTTCTTATCTAATTAGACAATCCACTGTGAAACATCCTGATTCCTCTTGGGACTCAATGATGTCATGCCAACAACTTAACCCTCTCTGGCATTTATTTCTTCACTGCATAGTGTTTATTAAGGATCTCTTTATGGCAGATTTTTGTTTTAAGTACTAGAGATACAGAATAAGCAAAATCGGCAGAAAGTACTGCCTTCATGGAGTGTGTATTTGGGCAGGGGGCAGTGGAGACCAAAAAGGGTAATTAATTACACAAAATATTTTAAAAGGACATTTTGTATGGAGAGATGTACATAAAGAATTGGAATGAGGAGTGCTGAGGAATATTGTAATTATAATTAGAGCTTTAGAAGAACTTCGCTGAGAGTGTAACATTTCGTCAAAGACCCAGGGAAAACATGTGGAAATCTGTGGGGCTCCTTGTGAGAAGGACACTACAGGAGGTGACAACAGGCAGTGCTAAGAGCCCTGTGGTGGGAAATGTGTTTGGCCTGCAAGAGTGTGTTGGCCTTCTCCACTCACTGGAGAAGAGTGAGGTGGGGAGGGTGATGAGGAGGGACAGGACCACATCAGGTCTCTGTGGCTTTGCTCTGAATGTCCCGTAGAGCGCAGGACAATATTATGCCAGGGGCACACATGCTTTGGCTCATTCTCCAGAGATAGTTCTGCTCATTGGGTGGAGAATAAACTTCAGGGTAAGGGTGAAAATTAGGACACCACTTACATGGCTCTTGCAATCATTCAGATTAGAAAGGACAGTGACCTAGACCAGGCAGGTGGTAGTGAAAATTATTATGTCTTTGGATGGAATTTGTACTCAGAAGTACAAGGAAGGTAGTGTTCCTCTGTTCACTGCAGTCATTTTTACAGAGACATCTGTGGGCAGAGCAATGGAACACCCTTATTCAGGCTCTCTGTTGAAGAATGGTGGATTAAGACTATTATACCCAACGCACCACTGTGGAACCAGAGTCCAGCACTGTCTCCAACTTCCCCTGTGCTCAATGTATTTCTTAGAAATTGATAAAAGTTAGCACTTTGCTAACCTAAATTATTGCAGCTTTAAATAATAAGTTGGCACATAAATATAAAAATAATCATTATTGCCATAAAAATTATGCTGGGACCCTCTATTTAGTCCGAGTTAGTTCAGTTTTGCCATTTGCTCACAAATTTAATTGCATACCTTTCCTTTTAGCTTGATATATAAACACATCTCATGAATCATTGCACACTGATTTTACAACTACCAACATATTAAATTATATTCTTTTCTAAGTTTTGTTCATCATCAAAGCAACTATTTCTCCATAGAATGTGCGTGGTTAAACTCCTGATTTCTTTTTTTTTTTTTTTAAGATTTTATTTAGTTATTCGACAGAGATAGAGACAGCCAGCGAGAGAGGGAACACAAGCAGGGGGAGTGGGAGAGGAAGAAGCAGGCTCATAGCAGAAGAGCCTGATGTGGGGCTCGATCCCATAACGCCAGGATCACGCCCTGAGCCGAAGGCAGACGCTTAACTGCTGTGCCACCCAGGCGCCCCAAACTCCTGATTTCTTTAGGTCACTTTGCATTTACTATTTTTGCTAATGTTGTCACCATCTTTCATTACCTATCATCAGAAAATTGAATTTAGTTGAAGCCTATTCTTTCCATCATATAATTAATTAAGAGCTTAATTAATATAGGGCATATCGTTGGCCTCTGTGACACTTCATTAAATACTTCCTTCCTGAAGAGACTGTCATTTATTTTACTCATTATTAATGGTCTTCGAACTTCAGCTCTTTTTTATGTATGTCAAAACTCATATTTAACCCACACTGAATTAATTTTGCAGGTGAAACTTCATCCAAAGGTTATTACATTAATTATTGGTTAAAAGCCTTTTATTGTCTTCTGATATTTGGGTTGAGTTTGTTTTTGACCAACCTTAAATTCCAGACACTGGTATGGTGATTCAAAATTTGCCAGATGCCAGATACTTTCTTTCTCACCTGTTTTATGAACATATTATACTATATTATATTATATTAATTATATTATATTATATTATATTATTATATTATATTATATTAAATATGCTACCTCCTTGACTTTACAGAAACTTGACTATATTGTCCTATATATTTCTCTTTATATATTTTATATAAATATATATTTAACTTTATATCGTTCCTCTTTACAGAATTCATATCTCTGGGAATTTGCTGTAGTGTTCTCCTTACTCCCCACACATCCTAAGTCAGTGTTGCACTAAGAATCATGCCTTTATGTACCGGCTCAATCCCCTGATCCCCTGAGGCTGGGTGAAGGCCTCCCCAGTGTCTTCTAATGCCTTATCACATTATGTTTGTTACTGTCTTTGGAGTGTGTCTTTCCCATACCCAAGACTGGATCAGGGATGAATATTCCCCAAGTACACCAGCCTGGACAGCAGACACCCCTTCCTGCTGCTTCCTGTAACCCCTCCGGGTAAAGCCTACACAGACCAGCCTCTGGGTGGGGGAAAATGTGCTGGATGTCCATTCCTGGAGTTGTTCCAGCTTTTAAATCTTTTTCCTGATGGGGTCTGCTGCTTTCCTGGAGGCACAGAGGCCCATTCTCATTCTCAGAGGCCTGTCACCTAACAAGAGTCATCCTATAGTGATGTGTTGGAAGTTTTCTCTGGGATTCGGCTCTGAGTGGCAGTATCCTCACCTGCCCAGCACTCTGGAGGTGGGATGCTCTGAGCACTCCATACACTTTTCTCCCCCAGGTTCATCCTAATTCTTTTCACTCTTTATTCAAGTATTTATACATACAGAAAGTCCACAATTCATAGATGTCCAGCTTGGAGGACTTGCATCAAGTGAACACAACTATGACTTCTCTCTCACCACTCTACCTACACTGCAGGTCCCTATTGCCAGCAACCTCCATGTTGCCAGGTCTAAAATACATTCCTCTCTACTCATCTACTGAAACTCTGCTGCTTCAACAGACCTAACATATCTGTTTCTTCTACAACAGAACAGTCAACTCTGTTGGTTTCTCTGTGGGCACATTCTACTGGTTTCCCTCCAGACCCTCTGGATCCTATTTAATCTCCTTTCTGGCTACTCGATCCCACAGCTAAATGTTGCCACACTACCCTGCTCCATCCAGGGACTTAAGCCTCTTTCCCTTTCTGTTCTCTCCATAGATTATCTCAGGATTTTCTTGGCTTATTTAGTATCTGAACTTGATGCCTTGATTCTTCTTTCTTTGGTATACCCAACATGTCTCTTGGATGTCCTTAAACATCCACACATACCATGCCCCAAAGATAACTCTCTCCACCCTTCCCTTAATTCTGAACCAATCCCTATCCCAGTCTTCCATAAATGAGTTCTTGAAAATGCAACTCCCACCATTCAGCTGTGTAAAACCCAGAGAAGACATCCTTCATGCCTCTTTCCTCAACTCAATTCTTCAAAAAGCCCAGTCATTCCCACATCTTAAGAATATGGACTCTGGGAAACAAACTGAGGGCTTCAGAGGGGAGGGGGGTGGGTGATTAGGATAGGCCAGTGATGGGTATTAAGGAGGGCACATATTGCGTGGTGCACTGGGTGTTATACACAAATAATGAATCATGGAACATTGCATCAAAAACTGGAGATGTACTGTATGGTGACTAATATAACAAAATAAAAATTATAAAAAAAGAATATCTTGTCTGTTGTTATTTAAATCCATCTGCCACTATAGTTTCCAAATATGCCACCTCCCTTGGTGAATTGCTACAATAGCCTCTTACTGGATTTTCAATTTCCTCTCTTGTCTTCCTCAAACCTTTCCCCTTAGACAATGCAGCAACAGCAATTGTTTTAGCCAATGAATTGAACATGATGCTTCTACTTAAATCCTTCAAGGAATATCATTCTAATAATAAAATTCAAAGTCTTTATTGAGCTTTAGAAGGTCCTGTATTATTTGACTCTTAATGAAATCCATTTCAGACCACTTCTCCTCACTGGCCCAGTCCCTTGTGATATGTCCTGCCTTCAGATGCACCTCCTATCTCACTTCAAAGCCTTTATTCACACAGTTGTCCATGTGTGAAACATTAGTCGTATGGACCTTCTCAAGGTCAATCTCTTCCCATCTTTCAGATATCACCTTAAGTGCAACACTATCAGGAAGTTCTTTTTGCTGATTTAGACTCCCCCCCATTATCTTTTATAGACCCTTTTTTTGTGAGAAGGTTATATTCCACAAGTGATAATTAAAATATCTGTGCTTTTTTGGTCTGTGCTCTTTTTATTACCTGTCACTCTTACAGATTGCAAACTTTGTAAGCCCAGAGGCTGTGTTTGTTAAATCTACTATTACACTCCCTTTGAACGCACTGTGTTTGGTTTATGGCAGATGCACCTTAAATAACTGTTTGAAAAATGCAGAAAAGTACTCTATAATTGTAGATATGTGAAGATTGAAATCTAGGGAAACTAAAAAAATATTATGTACTGGCAAGATTCCCTGCACTTATCTAGTTTAATTTTCATATTTGGGGGGAGAGGCAAGGTTGATCCTATCTGAAGCTGTGGACCTTTTATTCAGTTCTTACTTGAGGCGAGCAGGCTCTGTACTTGTCACTTTTCACAGGTTCTTTCAATTTTTCATGACCTGTGTTTGGCTCTCCCTATTTTATGGAAATAGTCTTAAAGGAGTCGTGAATTCTTCAAGTGCACATATAGTGAGGAAATTGCAGAATCAAACTTACAACATTGGTGTTGATGCTACTAAATTAAAGCTTTCAAACATGACCTATATTGTCTCCCACTCATGAGAAACCACTGGGACCCTGTATTTATTTCTTAGAGCTGCTAGGACAAGTTATCATAAATGGGGTGGCTTACCACAACAGTTTGAAATCTAGAAGTCCAAAAACAGATGTTGGCAAGGCCATGCTCCCTCTGAGGGTTCTAGAGAAGAATCCTTCCACCTTCTTGTGATGCTCTGAGTTTCTTGGTTTGCAGCCACATCATTCAACCTCTGCCTCAATTACCTGTACCCTCTTATCCCCGTATTCTTCAAATCTCTCCCTCATGGTAAACATACTAGTTATTGGATTTAGGCCCATCCTCAACCAGTACAAACCTCATCTTAACTTGATTACTTGATTATCTGCAAACACCCTATTTCCAAACAAGGTCATATTTACAGGTATACCAGAGATTAGGACTTCAACATGTCCCTTTGGAGGGACATAATTCAACAGATGACAGACTCTTCAGGAAAAGGACAGATCCAGGAATGTGATCAATCCTTTAATGTGAAAAATTCTATTCAAAGGAAGTTTCCTCAAACTGTTTGAGGTCCTTCCTGTTTCACCAGACACCAAGCAGAACTCATGATTCATAGGCAAGTCCACCAATGCTATTTATTGATCATGTTCTCAACCTCCACTCCACAGGCAGCCCTGATACAAATTATTAAAAAAAAAAAAGAGCTAATGAGTGAAATAAAAGATTTGGGCAGAGCTTGTTCCCATTTCTCCGGTTGCTGTTCTTGGGACAAGACTCAGTTGTCAATATGTGAGAATTCTCATTTATACCCCATAATGGGAAGAGAAGCAAGCTGAGGGGAAAGTATACAGATCAGGAAAAAAAAAAATTAACATAAAACTCTTCAAAATCAAATCACAGAAAAACCTGGGTAATACACAGGATCCCAGCAAGAGAAAGATGGCCAAACTTCACTCCATTATCTGAATTAAATGACCCAAAGCGCAAGGCAAACTTTTTGAGGTAGATGGAGTCATCCCGAGTCACGGCATCCATGTAAATATTCAGAATATATCAAGCACTGTTTTTACAACAAATGGAGAAGATAGCTGCATGGGAGTGCTCCCTGTTCCACTAATTCTTGACAAATATCAGGCCCGGAAATTGGTACCTAGCTGTCAGATTGCTGGGAGAAGAACAGACCTCAGCCAAATGAGGAGAGAGTGTATTAAACTATGTAGAATGTCTAGAAAGAGCTGCCAATTTTAAGTATGAACAAGATGAAAAGAAACATCTTTTTAATTATGTACATATATTAGAGCCCAAAAGGAAAGCAGCTTAGCAGACACACAAAAATTAAACAATCCATTTTTTAAAAAATATATATTCCAAGTAAAAGAAGAAGATTCTCAATAAGTCATTTTTAATTTAAAAGTACTTATAAAGTCATGAATTAAATAAAAACAAAGAAGAGCAGGTGAAGCTTCATCCAAAGAAAATTAAAGGAGATATCACAATGGTAAGAAAATAATTTGACGGCAAAGGCAAACCATGAGTTAGAAATACCTTAGAAACTTTGAGACACACTAGGCAAAGCTGAAAACCAAATACTCTTATAGCTTGAATTAATTCCACTGAATAAGAGAAATCAAATAAAAAGATGAAAAATACGGAACAAATATTTTAAATGGAAGGTAAAGTCAATCCAGCATGGAATTTAAGGTTTGAAGTCAAGAAATGAATGGCTGAATGAAAGATAACATGTTTTTAAAGTATAATAAAGACTCTTATTCCCAAAACAAAAGAATAATTAAATCTAAAAGTTTCCATACATCCATCTATTTCCTGATCAACCAATTCAATATTATGAGTTGGTGACAGAACTTCAAGAATAGGCTCAGAATTCTTCAGACCCACAACAGAGATAATGTCGGTTACAAGAAGAAAATACTTAGGCTAAGCTAGACTTTTCAACGCTCTTTGGATCCATCAAAAATCTCCCTTCTTTCCTAAAGCTGGTTGTCTGAGTGTTGCCATGGAAAATCAAGGTGTGCTGATTGTTACCATTTCCAATCCTTTACTGGAAACCTCAGCTGGCTCTGGATGCCTAAGACATCACTTCACAGGTATCTGACCACATACATCTGTCTGCTCCTCCCTCTTGTAGCCATCCCAGATATTCTTGTCCTCAATCAGCCTTACTTTCTCTTTCCCTCTGTCTCCCAGAAGCTGATGATCATGCTGTCTCACTCACAGAGGAAATTGGGACCAATAAGGTTTAAGATACCTCAATTTCCTACAGTTCTCCCATATACTCAAGGAAAGGCACCCACTCTCTTGTTGAAGGACACTCTGCCTTCATGTACCATTCTACCATGTCTTCCTGGTTCCTGAATGCTTAGAGAGCAAAGTCTCCCACACCCTTTCTAGTCTGGCATGAAAAGGCCTCCAACATTTCATTCCCATCCGGTGTTCCTCCCCACACTCTCCCATACCCACATGACTGCATCCTCCAGCCAAACCAATTTTCTTAAAGATACCTGAAGAAACAATTTATTTGTTCAAACTCAAGTCTCTTCTGGAGTGTCCAACCCATATCTACTTTCATAATTTAATTCAGGGGGGTCTTAACTCTATGAAAATCCATTTCATTCTTTTGGGTGCAAGTGTCCCATTTATTCATTATATTCTGATGAACCTATATACAATCATAGAGTATTAGCTTTTACAACACATGGCACATTTTATTTAAAAATCTAACCTCTCCTACTGATATTTGAAGCCCTTAGGGGAAGTCTATTCCATGTTCTT
The DNA here is from genome assembly GCF_002007445.2 of Ailuropoda melanoleuca. Classification (NCBI taxonomy): domain Eukaryota; kingdom Metazoa; phylum Chordata; class Mammalia; order Carnivora; family Ursidae; genus Ailuropoda; species Ailuropoda melanoleuca. Next base: position 114,743,668 of record NC_048218.1, on the reverse strand, counting down.
CTTTGATTTCCTGATATGTGTCACAGTGGAGACCACCTTAGTCATTAATTAGGTCTTTTTTGAGTTGAGTGAATTGACAGATACAGGTAGGATAAGTCATAGGGTCACATACCTGATGTGTGAAATGCCTGCATTCCAAACCAAGCCTCTCAGACTGTAAAATAAGTGCTCTTTCCACTGTGCCGTATGATCTCAGTGAATGGAAATTACTTCTTAATTATGTAGTTTGGTGTACAAATGCAATTCACTTAGAGTTTTCAGAAAAAAATTGAAACCAAAAGTCATGAGGACAAATGAACTCACTCTAGTGCAAAATGGCTCAAGATCTCAACCATGTGTCAGTCACTGGTGCTGGACACAATCAACTCTCAATTCAACGGTGGTTTTTATTTTTTTTTTTTATTCCTGAAGGGCATGGACTGGGGAGCTGGGGGGTAGTATATGTTCACACACATTTCAATGTCTTCCTGCATAGGTAGTACACAGATGTTTTATTGTTCATAACTGGCAAAAATGCAATTTCAGTGAAAGCTCATATCAATATCTATCGGGTTATTAAGCAATGAGATTTAAATCTCCATCTGATGGAAATGCAAAATAAGTTCTGAGTGGTACATGTCAGGACATTCAGAATATTCATTCAACAGAGATTTGCTTGCTGAAGAGATAATAAAATGAACTCAAAATAATAAGGGATAAAATTCAAGGAATGTTGAGTACCTAATCACACTGCAAGAAGAAAGAATTATGGATCATTTCACAATTGTAACTATTTATCAGAAATAGACGATAATACTTTTTTCTTTAATGTTGTTTGATGAATATCTTATATTTTTCATTTATTTCTTTATATTTTTCCTCCCTTCACAATCTCTTTATTACTGAATATTCTTGTCACCTAAAAAAATGTTAAATTGATTTTTCTTTCTTTTGCACAAACCCGATGCTCTTGTGGAGAGTTTGTTTTTAAACAATTTTTGCTTATTATCCAATTTTGCCTCTATATTTGCTATGGAAAGGAGATATGAGGGCTGAATGTAGATTTGTCCACTCCAGGCTTGAGAATCACTTCACTAAGGATTTCATCAAAGCTAGGTTCAGTCAGGTTTCACCGGATGCTTTCTCTGTGATATCACAAACGTTTGTGAACATTTTCAAGCTCTGATTTCTGTAAAGTTGTTAAAATGTTTTCTCCCACACAGAGTTGTTATGCAGATTGAGATACAGACAGGTGGAAGAATAGCAAAAACAAGACACCTCCTGGACTTCCAGAACAAATTTGAGCACCAGTGTTCTAATGTAAAGAGTACAGGTTAGAGGCAGCAAGCCATTGGCTTGGTTTCTCACTGTGCCATTTATCTCCTGTGTGTCACTAAAGTTGTATGTGAAATAAAATACGCTCATCTTTAAAATGCAGCTATCACTACCACTGTCAGAGTATTAAATCTAAAGCACTGGGCACAAAGGTTTGCACATGCTAGATGTTCATCCAAGATCAGGTTTGTCTCTGTTAAATCAAGATTGTTGACTCTTAAAGTTAATATGTTAACAGTGCATTTTCCTTTTTTTAATAATAATATTTTTTTTATATTATGTTAGTCACCATACAGTACATCCCTGGTTTTTTATGTAAAGTTCCATGATTCATTACTTGCGTATAACACCCAGTGCACCATGCAATATGTGACCTCCTTAATACCCATCACCAGCCTATCCCATCCCCCAACCCCGAAGACCTCAGTTTATTTTCTAGACTGTTCAGGAAAATTTGAATTTCAATTTTGTCTTATTAGTGGTGTATACTGTTTAAAAAGTCCTGTATATACTTATAAATGTCTCTTTATAGCAACATCCATGATTATGAATTCTTTGAGAATAAAAATAATCACTTTGAATAAATGAAGGAGATTTTTGAGCCTGATTTTGTTAATAACAGTGGAATACCTCTCCCACAAGTGCTCCATAAACAGTTGCTGAATAAATGAATAGCAAAGACTTATACACATCCAAATTGTATATTTACATTGTTTTGGGAAAAGAGTTGGAAAGCTGGTAAGTAATCATTTTATTCTTCAGTTGTCTAGAAGCCCCCTGAGCTGACCTTACCCTCCAAAGCTCATAATGTCAAAAGGATGATCCAATAAAAGGAAGAGAACAAGTTCATTCTGACTAAACATATTTCTACGCTCATCCTTAACTAACACAGCACAATTTTACACTTACTTGATTATCAGGCTCATTACTAGTTTCTGAATTCTACAAGAATAGGAAATATCATATTCATGGTATTCACAACCTGTGTGATGTTTGAAACATACTCAAGAGATGTTGTTTCACAAGCGGATGAAATAATGCATAGATAAGTAAATGCATGAACTAATAAGTTTTAAATCTTATTTTGGGATTCTGTATATCAGTCTCAGCTCTTTAAGCAAATACAAAAAGATCTCCATGTGCTTTGAACACACTCCTGTGCCTGGAGAATGGCTCTTTTATGACTACCCTCATTATAAAGTCATTTACAACCTGTATTCTACATTTACTTCCAGATAAAATGAAGGCAGATTTTATGCTTGACCATTCAGAAAAAGTAAATGAACAGATGATCATAATTGCATCATCTTTTTCCTAGAGGATAGATTTTGATAGTATTTCATTTAAGTAGAAACTTCTAAGGTTTATTAAGGAGAGATCTTTACAAAGTAGCTTTAAGCACCTAACTGGTCAAGTCAAAGACATTTTATTTATTAAACTTCACCATCACCTAGCCTTTTTCTCCATACTTTGATTCAGTTGACTTCAATTAAAGATCTAGACATATTATGCATATTGATTATAAATATAACAGGCGAGTTGAGAAGTACTAAAATCCATACCTAATGGGTATCACACAATTGCCAAAAACTAAATATAGTTAGAATGCTATTGCTTTCTCTAATGGGTTTGTTTTTATTAACTGTGCTTTGATAGTATTATTCATGAGATAACCTGTTGGGTTGATTGGTCAAGTTTAAGTATTTCCAGTGAGAATTGTGGTATAGATTTCTACTTTATTCCTTAATTAAAACCCCAATATATTTGGGGACCAGCAATATTCCCACATAACAAATTATCTTCCCCAGATTCTCCAGTAGTTCAGGATACCTCTGGATACCATTGTTGACTTTTGAGATAATATAGAAGCCTAGGACATGCCGCAAGCTAATTAAGTCTTGTTTCTGAAATAGCTTTACTCAGTCAGAAGATTTCACAATGGATGTCAGTCAAACCCACAATTTAATTCCTAATACCAAATTTTTAAAAATATACATATTTGGTACAATTGTAGATTCACATGCCATTGTGGGATAACAAGTAGAGATTCTATATAACTACACCCAAGTTACCCCAAAGGTAACATCTTAAATGTCTACACAGTAAAATGTCACAATCACAATACTATCATTGATACAACCCATCAACCTTTTAGACCCCACCAGTTTTGCATATACCCTTGTTTGTGTGCATGAATATTTATTTTTATGCAACTTTGTCAGACATGCAAAATTGTGAACCATTGACATAATCAAGATACAGAACAGCTCCATTTCAAAGATATTTCATGCTACCATTTTATAGTCATGGTGACCTCCCTTCCTTCCCATCTCCCTAATCTGGCCATCATTAAACTCTTCTCCAATTTTATAATTTTGTCATTGTAGAAGTGCAAGTAAATGAAATCATACAGTGCATAAATTCTTGATATCAGCTCTTTCCCCCTAGAATAATTATCTTGAGGTCCATCCAAGTTGTTGCATATATCAATAGTCCATCCCACGCTATTGCTGAGCATTTTTCTATGCTTTGGAGTACTATAGTTTTTGTCTAATTGCTTGCCACTTGAGGGACATTGGATTGTTTCCACTTCATGGCTATTAAAAATAAAGCTGCCAGAAATATTCTATATATGTTTCACTGTGTGAAAATAAGTTTTCATTTCCCTGGAATAAATGTCCAAGTGTACAATCACTAGATCATCTAGTAAGCTTATATTTAGTTTTGTACGAAACTGCTATCCTCTTTTTCATAGTGGGTACTATGTTCCATGCCCACGAGCAAAGATTGAGTGATTCAGTTTCAACATGTCCTCACCAGTGTGTGTTGTTATTATTAGTTATTCTGAGAGGTATGTAATCATATCTCAATGTAGTTTGAATTTGCATTTCTCTAATGACTAATGTTATAAACATATTTGCATATGCTTATTTGCCATCTGTATGTTCTCTTTGGTGAAATGTCTCCATATCTTTTGCCCACTTTCTAATAGTTTTGTCATTGAATTTTGAGTTTTTAATGTATTCTAGATACTAAGTTTTTTGTCAGATATGTGGTTTGAAAATACTTTCTCCTAATCTGTAGCTTTCTTTTCTATCCTATTCACATACACTTTTACAGAACAAATATTCCTTAATTACATGTGGTCCAATTGATTAATTCTTCCTAAGATTGTACTTGGAGATCAAGTCTAAAATCTCTTCACTTAGGGCAAGATCTCAAAAATTTTCTCCAATTTTCTTTTCTAAAAGGTGTATAGATTTACCTTTTTTTGTTTAAGTCTATGACCCATCTTGAATTCAATGTTTTTTTAAATTAATTTGTATGGACATTAGATTTGTCTACTTTGGTGTTAGATTTTCATTAAGGTTCATTGTTTTGCCTGTGACTATCCAATAACTTCAGCATTTGTTGAAAGGCCCATCCTTTGTTCAGAGAATAGCTTTCTCACCTTTGTCAAAAAATCAATTTAGTATATTTGTGTGGGTCTGCCACAATCCTTATTTTGTTCCACCAACATATCTGTTTATTTTATATCGATGACACAGTATCTTGAATGGTATAGATTTTTGTAAACTTTAAATAAAATAGAATGATTCCTTTCACTTTATTCTTATTCATCAAGTTGGTTTATTTTACAGTGTTTATCTTTCCATATGAATTTTAGAATAAGTATGTCTATAAAAACTTGCTGGTATTTTTATACTGGTTCATTAAGCCTATAAAGCACTTTGGAGGGAATTGGTATCTTTATATGTTGTATCTTCCGTTCCATGAAAATGGTATGTCTTAACATTTGTGGCTCCTCTGATGTGCTCCATTGGATATTTTATAAATCTTAGTATATACATCACATAAGTGACATAATAATTTATTTATTTATTTATTATTTATTTATTTATTTGACAGGAAGAAAGAGAGAGAGCACACAAACAGGGGGAACAGAAGGCAGAGGGAGAGGGAGAAGCAGGCTCCCTGCTGAACAGAGAGCCTATGTGGGGCTCGATCCCAGGACCCCAGGTACATGACCTGAGTTGAAGGCAGATGTTTCACCAACTGAACCACTCAAGCACCCCATATACCTATATATTTTATTTTCTTTAGAGCAGTTATAAATGATATTGTCTTTTTATTTCGGTTGCTGTATGTTTGCTATTTATATATAAAATTGTGATTGTTTTGCATGTGTTCCATTTGTAACCTGTGAACTTACTAAATTATCTTATTCTAAAAATTTTGGATAGGCCTCTTCAAATTTTTTTATGTAGATATAATCATATCATCTATAAATGGGAGCAGTTTCATTTATTCCTTTCCAATCTATACAGCTATTCTTTTTAAAACCTGACTGTGCTGGCAAGCATTTCCAGAAATATGTTGAAAGAGAGTGGTGAGAACAGACATCTTTTTTTTTCCTTTTTTCCTGAGCTTTCCCTTCCTTTTATCCTAGTTGAAAGGTTTTTGGTTTTGTTTTTATTTTCTCTTGGTTTTTGTTTGTTTGGTCTGTTTTGTTTTTGCTTTTGTATTCTTTTTTAGTCTAGTTTTTAAATCATGATTGGGTTTTGGATTTTGTCAAAAGCTTCTTCTGCCTTGATCAGTATGATCATCTGATCTTTCTTCTTTAGCATTTTGACAAGACTATTCAGATTGTCTATTTCACCTTAGATGAGATTTGGTAGTTTCTAGTTTCAAGGAATTGGTTCATTTCTATGAAGTGATTAAATATATGAGCATAAATATGTTTATATTATTCCCCAATATTTTTTGATGGCAGCAGGATCTTTGGTGATATCTCATGTATCATTTCTGATAATGATTTGTGTCTTCACTATTTTTATATTTGTCAGTCATGCTAGATTTCTGTTAAGTTTATTGAAAAATCAACTACTGTTACATTAATTTTCTCAATCATTTACTTGTTTTTTAATTTCATTTATTCAGCTAACATTTAGTAGTTTTTCTTTTCTTTACATTATTTTGCTTTTCTTATTTAATTAGGGTTTAACTGTCATTTTTTATTTAAGACCTTTCCTGTTTCGAATATAAGCATTAAGTGCTATTCAAATCCCTCTTGGCACTGCTTTGGCTGCTTCTCAGATATTTTTTATGCTATGCATTTTTATACTTATTAAGTTCTATGTATTTGCTTAACTCCTTTGAAATTTCTCTTTGAATCATTTATTATTCTGATGTTTGTTGATTAATTTCAAGTGTTTGGTGTTGCTATCTATTCTTCCTGTTATTGATATCTAAAGCAATTCCATTATGGCCACAGAACATATTTTATGTGATTTTAAGTCTTTTGAATTCTGTTTGTGGACAAAGACTCAGTCTATCTTAATAAGTGTTTCATGAGTTTTTGAAAAACAACAACAAAAACGTGTACCTTCTGTGCTTGGGTGGAATGTTCTATAAGTGTGTTTAGATCTTGTTGCTTGATGGTATTGTCAAATGTTCTATATCCTTGCTGATTTTCTGTCTAGTAGTTTCTTCAATTGCTTAGAGTGGGGTGCTAAAGCTTCTAACTATATTTGTGGGTTTGTTTATTTCTCTTTTCATCTGTTAGCTGATATTCATCATTATATGGGTCCTTCAGTTGTCACTATGTGAGAGAACAATCTTTTTGACAGTGTTGGAACCTGGGGTGAAAAGTCCGCTCTCCATTTGGCCCCCCAAAAACTGAAGATGTGGTTTTTCTCATTGTTATTTGGTTTTCATTAGTTAGATATTGACAAAAAAGATTTCTGTCTTTTAAAGATTTATTTATTCATTTTTAGAGACAGAGAGAGAGAGAGTGAGCAGGGAGAGAGGGAGAGAAAGAATCTTAAGCAGGCTCCATACCCAGTGCAGAGCCTGATGCAGGGTTCTATCTCACGACCCTCAGATCATGACTGGAGCTGAAATCAAGAGTAGGATGTTCAACCAACTGAGACACCCAGGCTCTCCAATTTCTGTTCTTTTAGTTCACCATGTTCCCTGAACTTTGGCTAGCAGGGTAGGCTTTCTTGGAAGTGTGTGTGTGTGTGTGTGTGTGTGTGTCTGGCAGTTCCAGTTTGGAGGTATTTGCAAGGGCCCTTTCTGGGATATGTGGGAGCCAATAAGGACATCCCAGAGTCTCATTACTGCTTCATTTCTTAAGTCCTACACCCCTAGAGAGCCCATTTTCTCCATTTCACTCTTCAGAGTCTCCCTGTGGGAATTCACCCTGCCTGACTACCTAAGATCTGATAAACACAATGGTCCTTGGGAGTGGCTAGTTGAAAAGCAAAGGAGTGACTGAAAAACTGGACCTCCTTTTAGGTTTCTGGTCTGAAAACAGCAGATCCTAACTGTGGCTCAATTGTACCTTCCAGAAGACAGACAATTAACTTAGGTTAGACATAAATCCTTAATAGTCACCTACTCCCTGCCTGCAGGTCACAAACACAGATAGTTCTAATCACACAATGCCCATAAATGTCACTGCCCTAGTTATTGAAACTTTACATTCCTTTTTGATGTTGAATCTTTGATAACATGCATAATAAAATGGGGGTAGACCTTGGTTTGAGACTTTTCACCACTAGATCATCTGGTCCCCAGGCCCTCTCCTTTCTCCTACTAAGGTGTCTGGAGTAATCTTTTCATTCACAGTCTCAGGGTTTGCTGGCCAAGCATGACATCTCCCCATTGGGATTTATTGCATTATGTCCAGGGTTTTCTATTTGTAAGAGGGAGGACTTAGGAGGAATGAAGCTACTGCCACTTATCTGGAAAAACTGATTATTTTATTAGCCTTTGCCACTGAAAGCTCTCCTTAGTTTTGTTTTTTAAAAAATTTATGGGTTAAAATGTAATTGGCCTAAGTAGCCCTGTAATCCTGGGCATTTTTAACATGCTTTGTTCTCTTTCAGCCCTTCCTACAAATTAGCCATCTCTCTTCTGAGCTCATTTCTCATAGTTTCTTTCCAGTTGCAATTTATAGGAATCAACTCATACCGTATATGTTCTGTTTATTCAATATCTCCCTTTAAAGATACAATTGAGACATTATTTGCTTTCAAGATACCTCAGGCAAGTGTGTGAACAAATGTTTCCCACTACATGAAAGGATCATCATCATACCAGCCTCCAGTGTAAATTTCTTCATCACCTGTCAGCTGAGGACTAAGCCAACACATCACATTTTAGGTTTTTATTACAGAAACATACATCTGTAAGAGCCAACTTCTAGATTAATCAGGTAGGCAACAGTCTCAAAACTCCATGGCTGAAAGCAACAAAAACTATTTCTATTGTTATACATTATAGTACAGCAGGCCAGTGACTCTGAATTATGTAGTTAGAGGGCTGACAACACTGTCTCCATCTTTGGCCCTCCATCTTACCAATGCCTACACAATGACCTCCCTCAGGACTATGTGTTCCAGGCCCATAGAAGTTAATGCGTACTCTGATCTGATTTTGAGGCTTGTTCTGATCATCCCTTAAGGGGTAGCACAGAGTGTTCCACTTTAGATAACCAGCAGAGATCACTGGAACACAGAAGTCCACCCTGTAGATAACTAGTGAAGATGAACAGCATATAGAAGATCTCACTGTAGATAACTAGTAGAGATGACCAGCACACAGAATGCCCCACTGTAGATAACTAGTAGCAATGACTGGAGCACAGAAGGCCAACTCTACATTACTACTACCCTTTGATCTCACCACAATGCCACTTGCTCTATAAAAGCTTTGGGTTATGGTCTGGACTGGGGAGAGAATGGATGCACAGTTCCTGGACTGTTTGTCTGCCTGATCCCTCCCTGTTAGCATGTTACCCTCAATAAAACTGTATGTAAAAGATATGAAAGAGTTTGTTTTCATTTTTCCATCTCAAAGTCCCTTCTCTGTTTGGAGGTTATTTTATTGTCCCTTCTCCACCTCTTAATACATTCCATGCAATAACAGCCCTCTTAAAATTTCCCTCTCTTGTTGTGAAAACGAATGTATGGCAAAGTATGTTCTGGCTGTAAAAGCTTTAACCCAGAAGTGACAGATGTTACATATACTCATGTGTCTTTGATCATAACTAAGTGTGAAGAGGGAAGTTAATTGTCACCACATGTCTAGTGGGAGAAAACATTAGTTACTATGAATAGCCTTAGTGGCTTCCATGTTAATGAAAAGAAAGGACTCCCAACATCCAGAGATGTTGTATTTTAAGCCATATACAGTATCTAGACTAAATTTAAGGGTTGTTGTCTTTGGGTTAGAATTACTTTGTTCTATGTATGGGAAGGAGGATGATTGTGGATAATGGTTAGCTATAAGGGCTGGGGTGTGCTAACTACTGTTAGTAGTTTTAAAAAAAGATTTATCTTCTTTTTTTAAGTTTTTATTTGAATTCCAGTTAATATAAGTGTAATATTACTTTCAGTGTACAATTTAGTGATTCAACACTTATGTACAACAACTGGTTCTCATCACAAGTGCAGTCCTTAATTCCCATCACCTATTTAACCCATCTTCTCACCTACCTCCCCTCTGGTAACCTTATCTTCTTGTTCCATATTAAACAAAATCACAGTTTAGAGTAGGGAAGTAATGTTTTAGTAGTAGCAATGATTAAATATCCTAATTGTTATTTTCAGAAACACTGTGGTTGTTTTGATGTAAAGGGTCTGATGGAGCTATCAGGCAACCATTGACTTTTTCGCATGCTGGGTTTTTTTCTGTTTGTTTGTTTGTTTGTTTTCTTAGAGATGGAACAATTGTTATGCAATCGTGGAGATAAAAATAACCAAGTATGGCAAAAGAGAATATAAAAGAGCCAGGATACATGCTAGTGTTGCACAGCCAATCATTTATTCCCGGGCTAGCAACATTGAGGCTTCTAGTGATAAGTGTGAAAAAAAATAATTCTAAATGATTAAGGTAACTTATCTGAATTTCAGTTGCATGCAACTTAACTGATACAAAAATCTAAGTCTTCTGTAACTACTAGTCAACACAACTATATAAATATAAATAAATAAAAATAAAAATGTGCATATCTATGTATAAATATAGATAAGTAGGTATAACCAAAGAGAGAGAGAGAGAATAAGAATTATGTAACTTGTCCCCCATCCACAATTAGAAAGGGACAGAATTGAGATTTCAATTCAAGTCTATATGGCTATAAGATGTGTCCTTTCTGTTACAATTAAATGCCTGTGTGACTGATCAATCAATTGATCAACTGATCAATCTATCTATGTGGGTTATTGTTTTTAAAAGACCATTTTAAAAGATTCCATTAAAAACTTTCCAAAAGTATTTGAAAGAATTATAGAGACACAGAAAGTGCAGATCAACTCTTCATTATCTCAATCTCCTCAATGTCCCCCATAGTTTTACACAGCCAAATATTAAATTATGAAGTTTCTTAGTATCAGGGGCTTAATTCACATGATTCTAGGTAACAGAGGAATGACACTGTATAAAAGGAGAACCAAGACAAAGGGAGGATTTTCTTGTCCCCAGTACTTTACCACAAATCTAGGCTTTATGGGATGAGACACAACTAACTCATAAAATAATTATTAGTGTTACATTTGTCTCTTTTTTGTTTGTTTGTTTAAATTATTTGAAAAGTACTTAAAATTATGGATGAATGCTAACTTGTTAGAAAATAGAGCTCTACTCCAACTAAAAGCCAATCAGGCAGCACATTCAAAAAATTAAAAAAGAGAAAAAGGCTTTAAATCATTGTCCATTGTATATTCTAAATTTACTAGATTGCTTTTTTAATAATTTAATGTTTTCACCCAAAGATGTTACAAGTTATTTAGCGATATTTCTTAGACAGTCCTAATATTTTTAGCTTTAAAAAACCTTCACTCATCTTATCAATTATATAGGATTTATGTAACAATCTTTACAAAGAACTAAATCTATAACATGGTAAGAATTTTCTCCACTCTGCTTGTACTCCTCAACACACACAAGTGACTGAGCAATGCTCTTGGCTTCATGAAGAGTTGAGAATGTCTGAAAATCTTTCCAGTACTTTCTTCAAGCTAATCACTTTGGGGAAAACAAAACAAAACAAAACAAAGCAAAACAAAACAAAACAAAACTATTCAATTCTTCACCCTGGAGGCCTAAACAAAGACCTTGTTCTATGTAACTGTGAGTTTAATTAAGTGCAATAAATACTGAGGACTGTGTTCTACTTACTTATGAATATCTATAAGTGCATATAGAAAAGTGCATGAGCACAAATGTTCAGCTTAATGAAATCTCACAGAATGAATCCACAGAAGCATCAGCAAAATCAAGAAATAGAACAAATATCATTCTTTCCTACTTGTCTCTTTCTAATAAAAACACACCCTCCTCAAAGGCAATTACTAAATTGAATTTTAAAAATATAGCCCAGATATAACTTTTTTTATTTCATATAAGTGGAAAAAATAAAATATGCCTTGTTTTAATTTGCTTCTTTTGCTCAATATTATGTTTGTGATATTAATTCATTGTATATAATTCATATTCATTTATTTTAATAGCTATATGGCATGTTTTTGTAGTATTATTACAATAATTTTGTATTCACTCAACTTTGGAAATGCCTCTGGGTATTTCTAGTTTGGGACTATGATGAGCATTTATGTAATTGCCTTTTGGTACATATGTGTATGCACTTCTGTTGAACACATACCTACCTACAAGTGGAATTACTGACTCATTCAGTATACATATGTCAACTATTTGGATAGTGCCAAACCTTCTTCCAAAATGATCATATCATTTTATGTCACCATCAGCAATATACCTGAGATCCTGTGGTTCTCCATCCTCTTCAACATGCTGTCTTGTCTATCTTTTTGTTTGTGCAATATACAGTTGCAATTTTTAATTTCATTTCCAATTCTCTTCACATGTTTACTGGTCATTTGCTTTTTCTCTGTGTTAATTTGACTTTTGACAAATAGTTCTTATTTTTAACATAATTCAATTTAGCAATACATTATGAAAACCTTATTTTGTCTCATGAGTGAGATATCACTTACTACTTCAGATATGCATAGGAATGGCAGATTATTGGGGCGCCTGGGTGGCTCAGTCGTTAAGCGTCTGCCTTCGGCTCAGGGCATGATCCTGGAGTTCTGGGATCGAGCCCCACGTCAGGCTCTTCCGCTGAGAGCCTGCTTCTTTCTCTCCTACTCCCCCTGCTTGTGTTCCCTCTCTCGCTGGCTGTCTCTATCTCTGTGAAATGAATAAAATCTTTAAAAAAAAAGGAATGGTAGATTATAAAGCTTTTCTATTACATTATTTTTATAAACATTATTATTTTTATTAAAGTATAACTGATATAAAACATTATATTGGTTTCAAGCGTACAACATATTGATTCAATATTTATACACATTGTGAAGTAATCACCACAACAAGTCTAGCTGCTCTCTGTCACCATACAAAGTTACAAATTGTTTTTTCTTATAATGAGAACTTTCGAGATTTATTCTCAGCAACTTTAAACTATGCAACACATTATTGAATATAGCCACCATGCGATATATTATATCTCCACGACTTATTTATTTTATAACTGGAAGTTTGTATTTCTTGATCCCCTTCACCCATTTCACCAACTCCCCAAAACCTCTGGCATCCAACAATGTATGTTCTCTGTATCTATGAATTTTGTTTTTCTTTCTTTCTTTTTCTTTCTTTCTCTTTCTTTTTTTTTCTTTCTTTCTTTCTTTCTTTCTTTCTTTCTTTTTTTCTTTTCTTTTCTTTTCTTTTCTTCTTCTTCCTTTTTTTTTTTTTGTTAATTTCCAAATATAGGTGAAATAATGATATTTTTCTGAGCTCCATTTCATGTAAGTTTATTTCTGGGGATTTAACCTGTTCTTTCCTTTGGAACATATTCCTCAATCTTTTCATTTTGCTCGACTCTCCATTTGTGTCTATTTTTAGGCAAAACTAGCATCTCTTCTAGTCTTGAAGCAGTGGCCTTGTGTAAGTGATGAACCTTGCCCTAGCTCTTGGTTGTCTCTGGAAATTTTTTGATTGCCGAACAGCCTGAATTTATTCTCATTAGGAGCCAGTTGTTGAGCATGTGCCAAGACCTGTGTGTTTTCCAGAGGGAGGAATCACAGGCAGCACTAGTTTCAGGATGACTGGAAGCTAGACATTTAGAATGCAGCTGTAAGGTATGCAAACATATCCAGTCCTATGGGACTGCTGGCCTCCAGACCAGTTGATCTGAAGATGTTCCATTGGTGATAGTTTCAAAAATCAGAATTCTGGATGAGTGAATGAGCTCCTTTCTGGGAGGTACGGTGAGTTGTAGTGAGGCTAAGAAGAGTGCAAAGATCATGTCCCCTTGCCTTAGTTCCTGAGAGCAATTCCATAGCCTCTAGATGTGTGGTAAGCCTGAACCTGCCCCTCAGGCTGAAGTTCGAAGACAAGTAAATAGGCTTTTTTTCACAGGAAGACCGGGGATGTATTTCAATCTTCTTGGTAGTGCCCCGGGAGTGGTAGCCTGCCAGTAATGTCTTTTCAATCAGTTCAGAAACGTGGGGCCAGAATCGAAATCATCCTGGCCACCAGAGGCAGACACCCAAGAGGTGCCACTTGTGTAACTTTGGTGGAATGTCCATTTGGGTAGTCCCGGGAAACAATGCAGGGGTAGGGCATGTCCCTATCCCTATACTAGCAAGGTAGAGGGAGCATGCAAAAAGTGGTACCTGCCAGAACCTCAATCCTTACAGAAAATTTTTAACAGGCTCTTGCCTCTCTGGTGGATGCTTTAAGATTAACAAATAAATCTACTCATATGGTCTATGCATTTTTCAAATTATTACTTTTGCACTGTTTCCTGGGGTGAGTGAGTCTGCACATAAGCTCTTTAAGAGCGGAATCTCCATACCCTACAACTTTATATTTCTCTTGGATGAGATCCCAGTGATTTTCAAAGCCAGGTGTTTTAGGGGCTCATCTGTCTGGTGCAGTTCCCAAGAGTTGGGGGAGCCTGCTATGGTGCACAGAGTCCTTACTCTTCAGGGAGACGCTCTGTATTTGTGAGATTCCTCCTGATTGCCGTCACCATGTGGGGAGGGGTTTTTTTGCTGATATCGTGTATCTGCCTCTTCTACTCACCTCCATGTGGCTCTTTCGTCCTTTGTTGTGAAGGAGCTATTCAGCTAGTTTTCAATTCTTTTTCCAGAGGAGGTGTTACATAAGTAGCTGCAGTTTGTTGTGTCTGTGGGCAGTGGGAGGTAAATTCAGTATGTTCCTTTACCAATATCTTGAACCACTTTAGAACCAAAACATTATCATTTTATTGTGGATTTAGATCTACAACCTACTTGGAATTAATTTGATACATCATGGTAGAGGTCATGCTTTATTATTTTTTTCTATACTGGTTTGCAATGAAAACCACACCATTTATCAAAAGACTGTCTTCAATCCAGTGCTTTGCAGTGGAAATATGTCAAAACTAAAAATGACTATATATGTATGCATCCCTTCCATCAAATTAGTTTTCTAATTTTGTGGTAATGTTAAATGTATTTCATGTGATTTAATATGAAGTTTTGAAATAAGGTACAGTAAAGGCATTTATCTTGCATTTTCTTCTGTGAAGGTATCTTGACTATTCTAGTTTCTCTATTTCCATTAAAAAAAAATAATCATCTGGTCAAGTTGAACCAATAGCTTAGAAATAAAAAGGCTTTTGAGATGTTTATTTGTGATTCATTGAAGCTATAGACCTATACATTTATGGAATGGGGATACACTGATGCCTTAAAATATTCAGTTTCCAAAAATATAAGCATGACATATTCTACCATTTAGTAAGCATCTGTAATTTCCCAAATGATATTTGTTACTATTAACTGAAGAATTATTAGACATTTTGTTATAGTTCTTCCTAGATATTTGGTGTTTGTGAAGATAGCAGCTTTAGAATTGTATTTTCAAGAGTGTTTTTTGTTATACAGAATGAATATATTTTTTGATTATTATAGAATCCAGTAAACTTACTAATTTAGGTATTAAATTATTTATTCTTATGAATTTTCTACATACACAATTGTATCATTGGTAAATAATGGCAGCTATTACTATTATTTATAATCATTTAACTTTTCATTTCTTTTTTTCTTTTTTTGCTTCATTGTGTGAAAGGGAAGAGAGCTTCTTTTTGAGGTATGAGTGTTCACCATCTCTAAAGACACATTTTCAACACTTCTCCATTATTCTGATTATTTTAGGTGTATCTTGGAACTTCACCCAATAAGGGAAGTTCCTATCTAATTTTAGCTTGCTAAGTGTATGTAATCTTTAAAAAAATGAAGTTCTATTTTAGAGCAGTTTTATGTTCACAGCATAATTGAGATGAAGTGAAGAATTTCTATGTACTCCATTTATCCATAAACATAACAACCTTCTTCACTATCAACATCCCACAAAATAATGGTACACTTATTAGAATTAATGAACCTACATTGACAAATCATTAACATCCAAAGTTCATAGTTTACATTACAGTTCAGTCTTGGTGTTGTACATCCTGTGGGTTTTGACACTTGTACAAAGAAAAGTACCCACCATTATAGTATCATATGATGATAATGCCCTAAAAATCCTGTTTTCTGCCTACCCATGTGCTTCCTCTCTCCTAATCCCTGGCAACCACTAACTATTTTACTGTCTCCCTAGTTTAGCCTTTTCAAGAACATTATGTAGTTGGACTGATAGAGTACGCAGCTTTTCAGAATGATTTCCACCCTTAGTAGTATGTATTAAAATTTCCTCGTTTTTTTCATGGCTTGATAGCTTATTTCTTTTTAATGCTAAATAATACTCTGTTGTCTGAATGTAGCCACAACTTGTTTATTTATTCACTTAAAAGACATCTTGATTGTTTTTGAGTTTTGGCTATTGTAAACAAAGTTGCTATCCATATGTATGTGCAAGTTTTTGTGTGCACATAAGATTTCAGCTCAGTTGGGTAAATTTCAAGGAATGCAACGCTGGATCATATGGTAAGACTATGTTG
Source organism: Ailuropoda melanoleuca (assembly GCF_002007445.2). Classification (NCBI taxonomy): domain Eukaryota; kingdom Metazoa; phylum Chordata; class Mammalia; order Carnivora; family Ursidae; genus Ailuropoda; species Ailuropoda melanoleuca. Next base: position 114,727,326 of record NC_048218.1, on the reverse strand, counting down.
ATTTTTGTAAGAAACTCCTAAACGGTCTCCGAGGTAGTTGTACCATTTTGGTTTCCCACTAACAATGAATGAGAGTTCCTATTACGACACAACTTTTCCAAACTTTGGTATTGCCAGTGTTTTAAATTTTGACTATTCTAATAGGTGTGTAGTGGCATTATTATTGTTTCAATTTTCAATTTTGTAATGACATTTAATGTTGGACATCATCCCATGTGCTTACTTGCCATCTATACATTTTCTTTGCTGAGGTGTCTATTCAGATCTTTTGCCCATTTTTAAGTCAGAATATTTATTATCTGTTGGGTGTTAAGAGTTCTTTGGATATTTTGGACAATAGTTCTTTATCTGTTGTGTTCTTTGCAAATATATTCTTCTCCAGTCTGGAGCTTGTCTTCTCAATCTGTTGACATTGTTTTTTAAAGAGCAAAAGTTTTCAATTTTAATAAAGTCCAGTTTATCAATTATTTATTTCATGAGCCATGCTCTGGTATTACATCAAAAAAGGCATCATCAAACCCAAGGCCAAGTAAGTTTTTGCCTATGATGGTTTCCAAGAGTTTTATAATTTTGCATTTCATACTTAGATCTCTGGTCCATTTGGAGATAGTTTTTGTTAAATCTGTGTCTAGATTATTTGTCTGTCTGTCTGCCTTACATATGGATATTCGGTTGCATCAGCACCATTTGCTCAAAGATAATCATTGTTTCATAGTATTGCTTTTGCTTCATTTTTCGAGTTTAGTTGTCTAAATTGATAGGGGTATATTTCTGGGCTATTCTGCTCTATTGCTCTTTTTGTCAAATCTTTCATGAAGACCATTGCTATAGCATTATACTAAGTCTTGAACTTGGGTAGTGACAATACTGAATTGGATATTGTCTTTTGCCACTTTATATAAATTTCAGAATCAATTTGTTGATGTCCACAAAATAACTTGCCTGGATTTTGATCGGGATTGCAGTGAATCTATAGATCAAATTAGGAAGAACTGGTATTATGAAAATATTAAGTCTTTCTTTTATATATATATATATTAAGTCTTTTTTTTTTTAAAGATTTTATTTATTTATTCGACAGAGATAGAGACAGCCAGCGAGAGAGGGAACACAAGCAGGGGGAGTGGGAGAGGAAGAAGCAGGCTCATAGCAGAAGAACCTGATATGGGGCTCAATCCCATAATGTCAGGATCATGCCCTGAGCCAAAGGCAGACGCTTAACTGCTGTGCCAACCAGGCGCCCCTATATTAAGTCTTTCTATTCATGAATGTAGAATATTTCTGTATTAATTTCATTATTCTTTGACTTATTTCATCAGAGATTTGTACTTTTGTTTATGTAAATTTTTTACATATTTTATTAGATTTATACCTAAGTATTTCATTTGTGGGGTGCCAATGTAAATGTTATATGTTTTTAATTTCAGATTCCACATGTTGATTGATAGTATATAGGAAAATGATTGACTTTTATGTATTAACTTTGTATCCTGAAACTTTGCTATAATTACTAGTATGGGAGAGTTTTTGTTTTATCATTTTGTATTTTCTACATCAGCAATCATGGAGTTTTATTTCTGTCTTCCTAATCTATATAAAATGATTTCCTTTACTGGTCTTATTACATTGGCAAGGACTTGCAGTACAGTGTTGAAAAGTACTGATAAGAGAGCACATATTTATGGGAAAGTTTCAAGTTTCTCACCATTAAATATGATCGTAGCTGTAGGTTTTTTGTAGATGTTCTTTATCAAACTGAGTAAGTTTCCTAATTTGCTGAGTATTTTTTCTTTCTTTCTTTCTTTCTTTCTTTCTTTCTTTCTTTCTTTCTTATCATGTATAGGTGTTGGATTTGGTAAAGTGTTTTTCTTGTATCTAATGATAGAGTCATGTAATTTTTCGTTTTATGATTGTTGATATGAATTACATTAATTGACTTTCAAATGTTGAATTGGCCCTTAATATCAGAGACAAATCCCACTTGATAATGATGTCTAATATGTCATTAGATTTGATTTGTTAATGTTTTGTTGAGGAGTTTTGCACCTATGTTTATGAGAGAGAGATATTGGGTTTCAGTTTTCTTTTTTTTGCAATATTTTTGTCTAGTTTTGGTATTTGGGTAATACTGGCTTCTTAGAATGAGATAGGAAGTGTTTTCTTTGCTTTTGTCTTATGGAAGAAACTGTAGACAGTTGGTATAATTTATCCCTTAAGTGTTTGATACAATACCATTAAGTTTTTATGAGCCTGGTGCTTTCTGTTTTGAAGGTTATTAATTATTGATTTAGTTTCTTGATAGATACATGCCAATTTCTTGTGACTTTTCAGTAAATTTTGTCTTCAAAGAATTGTCCACCAGGTTAAAAATTTGAAGACATAGTGTTGTTCATAGTATTTGTTTACCATCCTTTTAATGTCCCTGAGGTCTGCAGTGGTGTCCCCTCTTTCATTTCTGATATGAGTAAACTGTGTCTTCTCTCTTTTTTATTTGGTTAGCTTAGATTATCATTTTTGTTTTTATTTTTTAAAAGAACTGGCTTTGGTTTTATTGATTTTCCATAGTGGTTTCCTGTTTTCAATCTAATTGATTGGTATTTTAATGTCCATTGTTTTTTTCCCCTCTAATGTAAACATTTAATGTGATTATTTTCTGTCCCAACACTGCTTTCACTGTTTCTGACAAATTTCAATAAGTTGTTTTTTCATTTTTATTTATTTCAAAATATTTTTCAATTTCAAGAGAGATTTTAGTTTTCACCCATGTGTTATTTAGAAGTGTGGTATTAAATCTCCAAGTAATTGAGGATTTTCTATCTTTTTGTTATTTATTTATACTACAATTCCATTGTAATCTGAGAACATACATTATATGATTTCTATAGTTTTAAATTTGCTTAGGTATGTTTTATGGGACAGAATGTTGTCTATATAGGTGAATATTCCATGTGAGTTTTGAAAGAATGTGTAAGCTTCTGCTATTGGATGAAGTTGTCTATCGGTATCAATTACATTCAGTTGGTTGGTGGTACTATTGAGTTCAGCTATGTCCTTAATGATTTTCAGCCTGATGGATCTATCTTTTTCTGATCAAAGGATGTTTAAGTCTCCAACTATGATAGTAGATTTATTTATTTCTCCTTGAAGTTCTATCAGTTTTTGCCTCATTTATTTTGATGCTCTTAAGGCATATTTTGATATGTCTTAAGGATTATTATGTCTTTTTGGAGTATTGACCCCTTTTTTATAATGTATTGCCCTTGATAACTTTTCTTGCTTTGAAGCCTACTCTGTCTAAAATTAATATAGCTATTCTTACTTTCTCTTGATTAGTGCTAGCATGACATATATTTTTCTATCCCTTTTCAACTATATGTGTCTTCATATCTTGAGTAGGTTTTTCATAGTCAACATATAGTTGATTCTTGTGCATTTGATCCACTCTGACAATATCTGTCATTTAATTGGTATATTTGGACCACTTATGTTTAAAGTAATTTTGTATATAGTTGGGTTAATAATTACCATATGTATTACTGTTTTCTATTTGTTGCTCTTGTTCTTTGTCCTTATGTTTATCTTCCACACTTTTCCTACCTTTTGTGGTTTTAATTGATCATTTTGTATGATTTCATTTTCTTTCCTTTATTAGTATATCAATTCTATTTCTTTTTTTTTTAATTTTTACTTTTTGAAGTGGCTGACCTTGAGTTTGCAATATATATTTATAACTAATTCAATCTCACTTTCTCACTTTCAAATAACATTATAGTACTTCACAGGTAGGGCAAGTATCTTATAATAATGAAATATTTCTAATTCCTTTGTTATGTTCCTTGTATATTTGCTGTCATTCATTTCACTTATACCTAGCTGCATGGATATATATAAACATATATAATCAAATGCATGGATAATATCATTTTGAACAAAATACTATATATTAGCTCAATTAGGAAAAAGAAAAAAAGAACAGAAGTTTTTATTTTACAATCTCCAGTGCTCTTTTATCTTCATGTAGACATTATCTCTCAGAAGAACTTTGTAGATTCCTTTCAAGGCAGGTCTACTAGCAAAAGAAAAAAAAAAATCTTACAACTTTTGCTTGTCTGAGAAAGTCTCTATTTCTCCTTTTCTTTTAAAGATTTATTTATTTATTTGAGAGAGAGAGAGAGAGGGCACAAGCAAGGGGAGAGGGAGATGGTGAGAGAGAGAAAGAAGCAGATGCCCTGCTGAGCATGGAGCCCTATGTGGGCCTCGATCTCATGACCCTGAGATCATGACCTGCGCCAAATTAAGAGCTGGTCACCTAACTGACTGAGCCACACAGGGGCCCCTCCCCTTTTCTTTAAAAGGTTAATTTCACAGAGTATTGAATTCTGGGTTGCTCGCATGCTCTCTCTCTCTCTCTCTCTCATTACTTTAAATATTTCAGTCTGCATTCTTCTTGCTTTCATAAATTCAATAGAGATGTTAGATGCAATTCTTATTTTTGTTCCCCTAAAAAAAAAAGTGTTTCCCCCTTCAGGATCTTTGAAGATACTTTTCTTTATCTTTTATTTTCTGCAATTTGAATATAATATATATAAGTGAGTTTTCTGGCATTTATTGTGTTTGATGTTCTCAGCTCCCTGAATCTATGTTTTGTCTGAAGATAATTTGGGGTTGTTCTTTGTACGTCTTCCTTCAAATATTGCTTTTGTTCTTTTGTATCTTCCTTTTTCTTTTGATATTTCTTGTACTCACATGTTATACTTTTTGTAGTTGTCTCACAGTTCTTGGATAAAAAAAATTTTTTTCAGTCTTTCTTCTCTTTGCTTTTCATATTTGAACATTTCTGTTGACACTCTCAGACCAAGATTCTTTCTTTAGACATTTCCAGTCTACTTATGAGCCAGTCAAATGCATTATTTATTTCTGTCAGTGTTTTTGATCTATAGCATTTCTTTTTAGTTCTTTCTTGGGATTTTCATCTCTCTGTTTACATTGCCCATTTCTTTTTGCATGCTGTATACCTTTTCCTTTAGAGCCCTTAGTATATTAATTATGGTTGTTTTATACCCCAGTCTTATAACTCCAACATCCCTGTCATATCTGAGTCTAGTACTGATGCTTGCTTTGTGTCTTCAAACTGTATGTCTGGCCTTTTACTCTGCCTTGTAATTATTTTGTTAAAAGACAAAGGTAACGTACCTGCTACGACTTCCTTCAAAGGTTTCTGCTCCAGTAGGTTATGATTCTCTATATCTGCTTGCCTATATATAATTTGGGGGACTGTGGTTTGCCCTGTCACCCACTTGTTTGATGAATCTAAGAAGAGTTCCTGATTTTCAGTTTATTTAGCTTCTTGCTTTTTCTTAGGATAGAGTGATGACTTCTAACATCATTACATTCCATTAAAGCCTTAAAGTCCTTAGTCTATTAATTATATTTTTAATTGTTAGTCTGATAGTTTCAACATTTTACTATATATCTGACTCTAGTTCTGATGCTTGCTCTATCTCTTTAAACTATGTTGTTGTTGCTTTTAAATCTTTTAGTTTTAGTATGCCTTGTCATTTGTTCTTGATAACTGGACATGATGTACTAGATAAAAAGAATTGCAGGAAATAGACCTTTAGGAATGTAGTAGTAACGTGTGGGGAGAGGAAGCATTTTATAGTCTTATGAGTAGGTCAGCCTACACAGACTGTGTGACTGAATTTTTCTTAGTTCCACACCCCCTAACCCCCACCTTAAGTGGGACAGGATGGTTAGAAGGGGCTGGAGTTGGATCTTTCCTGTACCCCAGCTAAGTTAGTCTCTGATAAAATCCAAACAGGTGAGGCTCTTATAAAATAGTTTCTCCTGATGGCAGACCTTGTTAAGAGCAAAATGCTCTGGAGTACTTTAAAATGGTGACTTTTACCTTCTGTCTGTCTCCCCCTATAAGTGATTTTTTTAATACCCTGGATATTTTGGATATTATATCACAAAAATCTAGATACTATTTAATCTTTATATTTAGCAGTCAGCACCCCTATTAAGGTGTAGTGCGAGAGACTGATGGGTGTGTATGTTTAGCTTTCTGCCAGACCTGCCAAAATTGTTGCAGCAAAAGTGGGACAGTGATTCACATTGCTTCATTGCAAATGAATGGGATGGATGTGAATGCCCACCCCCTCTTCCTGGCCCACTACTATTTGGCCCCACTAATGCTAGGGAGAGGGAATATAATGGACTGATTCATACTTCCTATTGTTATAGTGTTGGGGCAAAAGCTTAGCCCCTATGGCCCCAGTAATACCAGAGGAGATGAAGATAAAAGTATGTTGCCCACTAGCCCCACCTTCCATGACCTTTTTAATTTCACTGATTGCTGGATAGGCCAAAGGCTCAACTTTTCACTGAGCTCTGCTTATACCAGGGGTGAGGGGAAATAGTGTTGATTAGCCCTGCCTCATACTGCCTCATTTCAGTCTTATTGCTGCTGAGTGGTAGGGAGAGTCATCTCCCACCAAGCCCCACTGGCTCGGGGGTGGGAGTGATCCTAGTGCTGACTAGCCTTGCCTTGCACTGTGACATCTTGTTGCTGCCAGGAGGGTTGGAAGCTCAGGTTGCCCCTGGGCTCTGCTGACCATCCCCAGTGAGGAATCAGATCATTGCTTACTTCTGCCATGTATCAGTGGATTATCAGCTCCCTCTCATCCCTACTGACTCTACTTAAGCAAGTAACTCAAAGTTTCACTGGACAGGGCATGGAAGATCAGCTCTCTGTCCAGAAATGCTGATGCTACTCTGCTGGGGGAATTGGAGCAGTGTGGATATCTATTTATTGGAAGATGAAAGGATAGCAATCTGTTCACTCTTGCTTACAGCCCTGTTAGGATCCTGGGGTTAAAAACCAGCTCTTAGCTGAAACCATGGTAATAGTAAAGGGCAGTTTTTCATTAGCACTTAGATGGGAAAAGGTGGATATTGCCAAAAAGGTTATCTGTTCTGTTGGACCACCGTTTCCAAATTCTTTAGAAAGAGGGTATAGACTTCTCTTGGCAATTTTTTCCTATTCCTGTTGTTGAATCTAATTTGGAGGCTTCTTAGGTGCCATATCTGGTATATATGAGAGGCAGAAAGAAAACTCAGTGAACACTCCTTTGTGTTGGTCCTCAAGTCCTGAGGCCCCTAAGCGACTGCTTTCTCCTTTCCACCATTCGGAGTCTTCTTATGTCTGTTGTGTCATGTTCAGGGGCTTTTAGTTATAAGAAGAATTTAGTAAGTAATTCTTGATGAATTTATGATAATTTCTTCTAGTAATATCTGAATTTAGAGAATATACACACATTTTTAAATATCAATTTTAATATGTTATTTTAAAAAAATGCATTTGGACAACAACTTCAAAACTAGACCTTTATTTATAATTATAATCCCATAAAAAAACAAGATAATTCACTGGAAACATAAAGACCTCATAGTAACATCAGTCACTAGGATTACAATGTCCATTCTTGGAAGGAAAAAGGTAGAGAACAGGGGAGCAGGGAGTGTTGGGGATATTAGGGCAACAAAGGAAGCTGGTGCATGTGGAACAATGTCAAAAACATGGACTTCAGAATCAGATGAATCTGAACTTGAATCTGTCTTCATTTATGCTTAATTAATTCCTTATATGTACCCTTTAATTCAATCTTTTCATTTGTAGAATAAAAATAAAAATTTGAGGCAGTTTGCATACAGTAATGGTTTGTTTGCCAAATTCAAACACTCAATAGGAATTTTCTCTTGCATGATGGGAAAAAATGTTTTAGCTTTGGTTTAATGTCTTGTCCTCACTTCATCTATACCTTCCACCTCCACTCAGTCTTATTATGAGGTAAGGATTCTTGGCAACAACTCTGCTTGGCAAGAAGCACTACAGGAGAGGGGAGAATGCAAATATGTAAAACATCTACTTAAAATATGAAATTGCACCACACATTAATTCCTGTCCAAGACCCTCCCCGCAACTAGTTTGGGAATGAAAAACATCTTGTGTTTTACAACTACATTTGGTATTACAAAAACATGCAACTCTGTAAAAAAAAAAAAAATGTGTTCTGCAAAACCCTTTCCTTAACAGTTGTCTCATGCTGTCCAGGAAGCTGTATCACAGAGCTGATAATAAAAGCAGAGCTAGGCTCATTTCCAGTAACTTAATGAGTTTTCTGAGCTGCTATGATGAGCAAAGTATCCTTAAATAGGAAGATAGAGTTACTTTGGAAACCTATGCTGATTTTTATCTTCTGACTAGTTGTCTGTAGTGCACACTAACACATTTTCTCAGATGCTGCCTTTATAGCATGTAAATTATGACCATTGAAAAAGTGCACTCACTCATAGTGTGATTGGTTTTCCCATTTTTAAACAAGCCATCCTGCATCTAATATTGGGGTGGTTTTGAATAACCACCTACAGGTCACCTGACAACGCTACACTTGTTCATTATTACCAATAGCAAAGGCAGTTTTTCAAATCCCATACGTTATAAGACTCTTTCTCCTTCCCTTAAAAATGCCCAAACATAAAAAGGAACAATAAATACTCTAGGCTATAATAACAACTTAATTTGCTCATTCTAATTGTAAATTTACATAGATTGCTGAGATAAAATTGGCATTTTATTTATAGATTGCAAAGGAAGAAGGCCATATTTCATTGAATATTTCCAAGTTATTGCATTTAAATGGCATTGCACATAGAGGAGCCCAATCAGTCATTCCTGGAGGCTTGATGATCTTGGATAAATGTGGAAATTCACACTTCTAAATAATTAGTTTAAGTATCATTAAGCCTTTTAAAACCCATTTCTGCTTACTATAGTTTACATATTAAAATGTATTTACTGAGGTTTTGGATTATTTCAAGTGTGAGAGAAAAAGGCCAGGCAATAGATTAAAAATATATTAAGCTACAAGTATCTCAACTGATGGAAACTTCCAACTGCCCGCCTCTTCAATTTTGTAGCTTTCTGCTTGTCCCTGTGGCCACTCTTCTATTGCACTAGAACATATACAGAGTTACTATAAAGCCTATATTGTTTCTGAGCACATGGGCATTTATTGTTCAACACCTGAAACATGAAGAAAAAGTCCATGAAGGGCTTTGTAAATCAACGGGATTGAATATAGCTGAGGCTCTGCTCCAACTGGTTGAGGTTTGCTTACATATCATAGTATATGTTCCTGTTTGTGGGAGTGCAGAATCTATGATGTCCTTTGAAACTTAGTTACCTCTGGATCAAATGGACATCTGGGTAAAAATTGCAATTACACATCTTCCAACTTTCACGGAAATATCCAAGGAACTAAAAAATATTGGAGCTCACAAATTTAAAATTTTAGACCAAAGATGTTTAGAATAAATAAATGTTATGCATAAGGTAGGTAGAAATAAGTTAATAAAACATTGTTCAGGCTTTAGTTCATGAAAAAATACATCTTAGAGAAAAAATGATACTATAAAATGAATTGTATGCCTCCATCATGAGTGCTCTGATTATGAAATTTGAGATTCATTTCAGTAGTGCTCAAAATGTTACCTTCAGGTAGCTCAGAACACTTTTAGGGGCTTCACAGGTAAAATTTGCTTTTATATCAATACTAAGACATTGTTTGCCAGTTTTGCTATGCTGACAACTTCTCTGATGCTACCAAAGCAATGGCTGGAGCACCTTAGCACAAATCATGACAGTGGCAACAAACTACAAGTTGTCATTTCTTTTTTTCTTCTTTTTTTTAAAGATTTTATTTATTTATTTGACAGAGAGAGAGAGAGAGAGAAACAGCCAGCAAGAGAGGGAACACAAGCAGGGGGAGTGGGAGAGGAAGAAGCAGGCTTCCAGCGGAGGAGCCTGATGCAGGGCTCAATCCCATAATGCTGGGATCATGCCCTGAGCCCAAGGCAGACGCTTAACGACTGAGCCACCCAGGCGCCCCATACAAGTTGTCATTTCTTAGTTGCCATTTACTGTGAATATTAAATAAAGAAAATTATGGAAGCAGCCAGTGTCCATAGATAGATGGATGGAAAAAGAAGATGTGATATATATATATATATATATATATATATATATATATATATATATATATTACTCAGCCGTAAAAAGAATGAGACCTTGCCTTGCAACAACATGGATGGAGTTAGAGAGTATCATGCTAAGCAAAATAAGTTCTCAGGAGAAAGACAAATACCATATGATTTCACTCATATGTGGAATTTAAGGAACAAAAGAAATGAGCAAAAGAAAAAAAATGAGAGAGGCAAACCAAGAAACAGACTCTTAACTAGAGAACAATCTATTGGTTACCACAGGGAGGTGGGTGGAGGGATTGGTGAATTAGGTGGTGGGACTAAAAGGGCACTCGTGATGAGCACCAGGTATTTTATGGAAGTGTTGAATCACTAAATTCTACAACTGAAACTAATATTACACCATATGTTAACTAGCTGGAATTTAAATGAAAATTTAAAAAGAATTACAATGATCTTGTTAAAGCAATAAAAGTTCTTTTAAAAAAATTATCCCTGGGTGAATGTACTCTTTATATATTTGTTATAACAAAATGTGATTACACATTAAACAGTCTAAACACTGTCCCCAAAATGGGACTACAGATAAAGCACATGTAGATTGAGTTGTCCACCAAACTAGCTGATTCTTTCATAGAATTGCATTTTTCATTTCAATGAAAAATGCCATAAAAGCTAAGGTTAGTCAGACTTGGATATTTAAAATGAATTTTCCTAAAAATCAATAGCAAGAGCCTATAACTTCTAGGGAAACAACCAGCAGTATTTGTTGCCAATGATAAAATTCTAGATTTCAAAGGAAAATACAAGAATTTTTGAAAATTTGAAGTGGCCACCATAAAATAAATAGTATCCCAAAATTTATAAAGAGTTTCTTCCAAGTTTATTGAGATACAACTGACATACAACACTGTGTAAATTTAAGATGTATGATGTGATGATATCATTCACTTAAGTATTACAAAATGATTACCAAAATAGGGTTAGTTGACAACTCTATAACGTCACAAAATTACTATTTCTTTTTCATGATGAGAACATTTAAGATCTACTCTCTTAAAAATTTTCAAGCATATAACTACAGCTCTGTTAACTATAGTCACCATGCTGTACATTAAATCCACAGAACTTGTTCATGTTACTGGAAGTTTGTACTCTTTGACCAGCATGTCCCCATTTCCCCCAAACACCAGCCCCTGGCAACCACCATTACTCTCTGTTTCTGTGAGTTCACCCTTTTTTAGATTTTCACATATAGGTGAGTTCACACAGTATTGTTCTTTCTACAGATTTATTTCACTTAGCATAATGCCTTCAAAATCTATTCATGAAGTTGCAAATGCCAAGATTTTCTTCTTTCTCATGGTTGAATTATATATGTGTAAAATCACAATTCGCTATCCATTTATCTATAGGTTGCTTCTCTATCTTGGCTATTGTGAATAATGCTGCAATAAACATAGGAATGCAGATATCTCTTCAAGATTCTGATTTTATTTCTTTTACCCAGAAGTAAGAATGCTGAATCATATTGTAGTTTTATTTTTAATTGCTCAAGGAACTTTCACACTGTTCTCCATAGTGGCTGAACCAACTTAACATTCCCATCAACAGTGCATAAGTGTTCTCTTTTCTCCACATCCTTGCCAACAGTTGTTAATTTTTGTCTTCTTGATGATACCCACTCTATCAAGTGTGAGGTAATACCTTAATTTGGTTTTGTTCTGAATTTCTTGGTGATTAGTGATGTTGATGTCACTAATTTTCATTTATCCCATGGCCATTTGTATGTCTTCTTTGGAAAAATGTCTATCCAGATTCTTCACCAAATTTTCTTTGGGTTATTTGTTTTGTTGCCAAAATAATAAATTAATTTTATTAAATTTTTAATTAAGTGCTTTCATTAAAAACAAAGGTATAGCCTACAAAAATAGAATATGTATTCTTCTCAACTGCACATAAAACATTCTCCAGGATAGATCTTATGTTATATGCATCAATAACATCTCAATAGATTTTAAAGGATAGATATCATACAAACCATCTCCAACTACAATGGGATGAAATCAGAAATCAATAATAAAAGAATTGGAAAATGCATAAATTTGTAGGAATTAAATCAACCAGTGAACTAAAAGAAAAATTCCAAGGAAAATTAGAAAGCACTTTAAAAATAAACTCAAAATGGATGAAAGACCTAAAGGTGAGATCAGAATCCATCAAAATCCTATAGAAGAACACAGGCAGCAACCTCTTTGACCTCAGCAGCAGGACCCTCTTGTTAGACACATCTCCAAAGGCAAGGGAACAAAAGCAAAAGTGAACTATTGGGACTTGATCATGACAAACAGTTTTTGAACAGCAAAGGAAAGAATCAACAAAACTAAAAGGCAACCTATGGAATGGGAGAAGACATTTGCAAATGGCATTATTGATAAAAGGCTAGTATACAAAATCTTTAAAAAACTTATCAAACTCAACACCCAAAAAACAACAAAAAAAATCCAGTCAAGAAATCAAAAGACATGAATAGTCATTTCTCCAAAGAAGACATACAAATGGCTAACAGACACATGAGAAAATGCTCAACATCACTCGGCATCCAGGAAATACAAATCAAAACCACAATGAGACACCACCTCACACCTGTCAGAATGTTTAAAATTAACAACACAGGAAACAACAGGTGATGGCAAGGATGAAGAGAAAGGGGAACCCTCTTACACTGTTGGTGGGAACGCAAACTACTGCAGCCACTCTGGAAAACAGTATGGAGGTTCCTCAAAAAGTTAAAAATAGAACTATGCTATACCCCAATTGCACTTCCAAGTATTTAGCCAAAGGATACAAAAATAGTGATTTGAAGGGGAACATGCACCCCAATGTTTATAGTAGCAATGTCCTCCAGAGCCAAAATATGGAAAGAGCCCAGATGCCCAAAGACAGATGAAGAAATAAAGAAGACATGGTATACTACTCAGCCATCAAAAAGAATGAAATCTTGCCATTTTCAATGATGTGGAAGGAACTAGAAGGATTATGCTAAGTGAAATAAGTCAGTCAGAGAAAAACAAATACCATTTGATTTCACTCATATGTGGAATTTGAGAAACAAAACAGATGAACATAGGGGAAGGAAGGCAAAGCATAAGGAAAGAAACTGAGGATTGCTGGAATGGAATTGGGTAGAGGGATATTTGGGTGATGGGCATTAAGGAGGGCACTGGACATAATGTGCACTGGGTATTATATGCAACTGATAAATCACTGAATTCTATCTCTGAAAGTAGTAGTAGAAGAAGAAGAAGAAGAAGAAGAAGAAGAAGAAGAAGAAGAAGAAGAAGAAAAGAAAAAAGAAAGAAAGAAAGAAAGAAAGAAAGAAAAAAGAAAGAAAGATTACATAAAAGACATAAATGAAAACAAAAATACAACATCAAACTTATGAGACACAGCAAAAACAGTGCTAAAAGGAAATATATAGCTATAAATGTTTACATTGGAAAAGCAAAAGAGATCTAAAACTAACAACTTAAATTTACACTTTAAGGATCTAGAAAAAGAAAAACAAACTAAGCACAGATTAGGAAAAGGAACAAAATAATAAAAGTTAGAGTAGAGATAACCAAAGAATAGAAAAAGGAACAGAGAAAATTAACAAAACCAAAAGTTAGCTCTCCAAAAGATCAATAAAGTTGAGAAACTATATTAAGAATAAAAGAATGATATTCAGATTACTTAATTCAGAAATGAAAGTGGGGGCATTACAACAGATTCCATAGAAATAAAATTATATCTATATATATCTATATATAGATATAGATATCTCCATGATATGAAGAATTGAACACCAACAAACTTGATAACACACATGAAAATGAAACATTCTTAGAAATACAAAACTTACCAAGATTGAATCATGAAGCAGTGCTCGGGTGGCTCAGTTGGTTAAGAGCTCAGGTCATGATCTCAGGGTCCTGGGATTGAGCCCCTGTTCAGCAGGGATCTACTTCTCCCTCTGCCTCTCCTTCATGCTTGCTCTCTCTCCCCCCTCTCTGTCTCTTTGTCTCTCAAATAAATTAATAAAATCTTTTTTAAAAAAGATTGATTCATGAAGAATAAGAGAACCTCAATATATCTATAACTATTAAAGGGATTGTATCAATAATCAAAAGTCTCCTGACCAAAAACAAAACAAAACAAAACACCACCACCACCACCAATAAAACTCCGGGCCTGACAGTGTCACAAGTGAATTCCACCTGATATGTATAGAAGACCTAACACTAATACTTCTCTTTCTCTCTCTCTCTTTCTTTCTCTCTCTCTCTCTCTCTTTCTCTCTCTTTTTTCTCAAAACATTTAAAAGAAGGAAACACTTCAAACTCATACCATGAGGCTGGTATTACCACAATAGCAAAACTAGACAAAAATAGTACAAGAAAAAAACAAACTACAAACCAATATCCCTTATGAATATGAATGTAAAAATCCTTAGCAAAATAATAGCAAACAGAGTTCAGTGGCATATTAAAAGGATTACACATGATGACCAAATGGATTTGTTTCTGGAATTCAAGGATTATTCAACATATGAAAAATTGATCAATGTTATATACTATATTAACAGAGCAAAGAAAAAATATGATCAACTCAACTGATGCAGAGTAAGCATTTGACAAAAGTCAAGATTATTTTATAACGAAAATGATCATCAAAGAATAGAAGGAAACTGCCTCAACATAATAACAGGCAATTGCAAGCAAAACAAAAGAAACAAACAAAGAATAAACAATTGGTAAAAGACTGAATACTTTTCCTCTAAGATCAGGAAAAATCAAGTATGCTTGCTTTCACCACTTCTATTGAAAAGGCAAGGGATGTCCTAACCATAGCAATTAGGCAAGAAAAAAAAATGAATCTAAATTGGAAAAGAAGAAGTAAAATTATTTCTGTTCACAGATGGTATAATATTAAATGCAGAAAAATCTAAAAATTCCACATGCACACAAAAAACCTTTTTGAACTAATAAACAAATACATCAAAGTAGCAAAATTCAGTCAACCCACAAAATTCAGTTGTATTTCTACACACTAACAATAAACAATCTGAAGAAAAAAATTAACAAAACAACTCCATTTAGAACAGCTTTAGGGGCACCTGGGTGGCACAGCGGTTAAGCTCCTGCCTTCGGCTCAGGGCGTGATCCCAGCATTATGGGATCGAGCCCCACATCAGGCTCTTCTGCTATGAGCCTGCCTTATTCCTCTCCCACTCCCCCTGCTTGTGTACCCTCTCTCCCTGGCTGTCTCTATCTCTGTCAAATAAATAAATAAAATCTTTAAAAAAAAAAAAAAGAACAGCTTTAAAAAAATCTTAGGAATTAATTTACCAGGAGGTGAAAGTCTTGTACAATGGAAATTGCAAAATATTCTTGAAAGAAATTAAAGAAGATAAAAATAAATGGAAAGAAATCCATGTTTATGGATTGGAAGACTCAATACTGGTAAGATATTCATGCCACCCAAATTGTTCTAGAGATTCAACGCAGTTCCCATCAAAATCCTAAAAATGACTTTGCAGAAAAAAAAAATCCTTTAATTGATATGGAATCTCTAGGGACCCTTAATAGCCAAAAAAAAATTGTTAAAAAAGAAAAAAAGAAATGAGAACAAAGCTGGAAGGCTCACACTTCCTGATTTTAAAACTTACTACAAAGTTATGGTGATCAAAACAATGCGTTATTGGCACAAAGAAAGACAGATAAACCAATAGAAGAAAATAGAAAGAAACCATTACAAATATGGTCAAATGATTTTTGACAAGGATATCAAGACATTCAGTAGGAAAATGTCAGTCTTTTCAACAAGTGGTGGCAGGAAAACTTCATATCCTCATGCAAAAGAATGAATTTGGATTTTTACCTTACACTGCATACAAAAATTAAGTCGAAATGATTCAAAGACCTAAATATAGCAAGTAGAACTATGAAACCCGTAGAAGAAAACAAAGGGAAAAAGCTTCATGACATTGAATTTGACAGTGATTCATTGGATATAACCCCCAAAATACAGGCAACAAATTAAAAATAGACAGATTGAACTTTATAGAATTTTTTTTAGAAAACACATCAAAGGACACATTCACCAGAAAGAAACTGACAGAATGTGAGAAAATATTTGCAAATTATATATCTTGATATCCAGAATACATAGACATTTCCTTATATTCAACAACAAAACACAACCTGATTCAAAGATGGACAAAGGACTTGAATAGACATTTCTCCAGAGAAGATATGTGAATGGTCAATAAGCACAAGAAAACAAGCTGAGCATCACCAACCATCAGGGCAATGTAAATCAAAGCCACACCAAGATACCACTTCACACACTAAGAGTTCTGATACTACAGTATGAATGACCTGTGAAGATTATATTCTAAGTGAAATAAGCCAGCTACAAAAAGACAAATATGTGATTCCACTAATAGGAAGTACCTAAAAAATTCAAAATCAGAGATAGAAAGTAGAACGATGATTGCCAGAGTTCGGTGAAAGGGAAGAAGGAGAGCTATTATTTAATGCACATATAGTTTTAGGTTTGCCATATGAAAAAAAAATTTATTCTGGAGATGGCTGCATGTGGGAATTCATAGTGCCTGACTAGATACGAGTTAATAAACACATAACTCCCTGGATGAGACTAGTTGAAAAGCAAAGAAGGAGTGTGCAGAATACTGGGCCCCTTAAAGGCTTCTGGGCTGAAAACAGCCAGATCCTCATTGTGGCTCAATGTACTCATCCAGGGAGTAAATGCTCGACTTAGGAGAAACATTTATCTTTGGAGGTCACTCACTCCACGCACTCCCTGTCTACATGCGTGTCATGAACACAGCTTCTTCGATTCACACGATACTCCTTATGCCACTGTCCTGATTATTACAGCTTCATGTTTTTTTCTTGTTTTTCATATTCCCTAGTTGTATGGATAACATTCACAATAAAGGTGGAGGCAGAGTTTGGCTCAGGACCTTTCTCCACCAGAGCATCTGGTCCCCACGCCCTCTCCTTTCTCCCACTAACATGCCTGGAGTAATCTTTTCATTCACTGCCTCAGGGTTTGGTGGCCAAACCCAACAGTTGCACAACAATATTAATATACTTAATGTCATTGAACTGTATAATAAGCAATGGTTAAAATAGTGGATTTTATGATGTATATTTTACAACAATAAAAAATTGATAAAAATCAAAGCTATATTAATATAAAATTGACGCATTATTACATAATTCTGGAGGTAAAAGAAACTTTTCTGACAACTAAAGGTAAAAGAAGAAAAGTATAGAGATAACGACTATAAAAAGTTTATTTTCTACATATCAGAATATACCAATCCTTCATATAGGAAAGTTTTATGAGTAAGTTAATACATGCCTTCATAAAAATAAGCAAATATCCATATCAAAATGCTCAAAATTGCTCAATACAATCCTTTAACAATAGCAAATATTCAGAAAAAAACTGAATGTTTACTGATAATAACTAGAAAATAAATCATGCTAGAGCACTGTAATATATGGTTTACTCTTTAAAAATAATGTTTCTATTAATAGTTGTTGTTATGACCTGAAATTCAGAGCTAAGTAAAATAAGCAATCTTGAAACAGTTTGTTGAATATAATCCAATGTAAAAAATACTGTATAGAAAAGTAAGATATATAAAACAGGTTAACATTAGCCTTCTCCAAATACTGACATTGTGTCATTCATTTATTTTCCTTTTCCTTATTTTACTTCTACATTCTATTTATCATTACAAATGTGCTATTTTTTAATAAGAAAATACCAACAAACATTATATTTAATTAAAAAATTAAATTAAGGCATATGCAATTTGGCTTCCCAAAAAGTCATTATGAAAATTTAACTGTATTATGATTGTCTTTTGTTCCTTCTGGGTTTTTCCATAGAAGCAATGTTATTTCACACGTATTTTCTAATTGTTGCATTTATATTTAAGTAACTTTTGAAGATGGCATTGTTAATAGATCGTTCCTCTAGACAGATTTTTTTGGAAGTAATTAAGTGGAAGGAGATTTCAACCTTCATATTCAGGCATTGATATTCATTTTAAATTTAAGTGAAGTAAGTATAAGTGCCTGTATTTTGACCATATTTATCGTGCTGGTCTCTCACTGTTTTTATCCAGGTACTTGTTTGGTAGCCATTCTAGTGTTCAACACATTGCATCAGGTGAAAATAAAGGAAAAAACCTAAAATTCTAGTACTGTTTATTAGATCTTGCTAATATAGTTTAAAGTATTAGGGGAAAAGTCTGAATATTTTATAAATTCTATTTTTGTATTCAATATTATAAAGCACAACTGGAAATAATATACTCATATAATATAAACCAAAAAAAAAAAAAAAGAAAGAGAAAACATTTCCAAAGTTTACCGTTTCCCTAACTTTGTTCTGCGGAACATTAATTTTTGAGGCAAGGCTAGTAGGTTTCACTGGGATGGAAGGGAAAGAGGTCTTTCATTATGTATTCTCTGAGAAAAGGTACCCAAAACTGTAGGGACTGAAAACAATCTTTTGTTATATTTATGATTGCATGGGTGAGGCATTTGGTTAGGGTTCAGTGGGCTGATTCCTCTTCTCTATGTGTTGTCATCTGAAGTCATTCAGTAATTTGAAGCTATCAGATGGGATAATGTGCAATCTGCAAGGCAGCTTCATTTTCCTGCCTGACAACCTAGCTTGGAGAGCCTGAAAGTTGGGTTGTGGCCATCTTTAGCCCATCACAAGGAAGGTTTTAGTTGAAATGTTTTGACTAAGGAAAATTCTGGTTTCCTAATTTGAGGTGTTATAGAAACATTAATACTTGTATAAGACACTGCATGTTGTTAAGTGGTTGTTGATGTAATGCCACTTGCCTAGACTTCTTTGAGAAAAATCCCCTTTTCCTAAAAGCCTTTCCTGGAATGTTTTCTCCTTTAGGTGTACTTTCTAAATATTACTTTTAATACTCTTAGTTATTGATACTCCTTCCTACCCAGATATCCAACTAGTTTCCATTCTTAGACTATTTATTTATGCTTAGTTTTAAAATTGTATGACTGACTATTTGCTTGTATACATTGCTTTTTAAAAACAGCTTTTGAGATGCAATTCGCATATCATATAATTCACCCACTTAAAGTACATAATTCAATGGATTTAATATATTCACAGATATTTGACACCATCTCCACAGTCAATTTTAGATTTTTATCACCTCAAAAACAACAACAACAACAAAACCCACACACTACTCTCTTTATCTATTCCTTTCCTACCCTTAACCCACCACAACCCTAAACAACTACAAATCTATATTCTGTCTCTATAGATATCTATATTCTGTACATATTGTTTGAATGGATTCACATAGCATGTGGTCTTTTTGATTGGCTTCTTTCACTTAACACGTTTTCAAGGTTTCATCCACATTGTAGCATGTATCAATAATTCATTTTAATAGGAAAATTTTAATAGGAAAATAACATTTCTTTGAACAGATATACTACATTTTTTATCCACTTGTTCATTGATAGAAAATTGCATTGTTTCCAATGTGCAGTTATTAAAAATAATGCTGCTATAAACATTCATGTGTACATTTTTATGTGGACATATGTTATCATTTCTCTTGGGTATATAGCTAGAAGTGGATTTTCTGGGTTATTTGGTATTCTATGCTTAGTTGTTTGAGAAACTACCAATTTTCCAAAGTAGCTGAACTATTTTACATACCCTACAGCAGTGTATGAGTATTCCGATTCCTCTAAATCTTTACCAACACTTATTGTTTGATTTTTGTTGTTGTTGTTGTAATCATCCTAGTGTATGTGAAGTGGTATTTTATTGTGGGTTTGATTTGAATTTCTCTGATAATTAATGATGTCAAGCATCTTCTTATGTGCTTATTGGTCATTTGCGTATATTCCTTGGGAAAAAAAATCTGTTCAGGCACTTTACTTATTTCTTAAATTGTGTTATCCTCTCATCATTGACTTCTAATAGTACTTTCTATATTCTAGGAAAAAGATCCTTGTACGATATATGGTTCTTAAATCTTTTCTTCCATTCTATAGGCTCTTTTCACTTTCTTGATGGTGTCATTTGAAGGATAAGACTATTCTTTTCAAGGAAGTCCAATTATTTAAAATTTTTTTCTTAAGTTATTCAACATTTTGGTGTCGTATCTATGAATTCTCTGAGAAATCCAAAGTCATGAAGAATTACCCTCACAGTTTCTCCTAAAAGTTCTATATTTTTAGCTTCAACATTTAGACTCTTAGTGCATTTCTTTTTTTTTTTTTTAAAGATTTTATTTATTTATTTGACAGAGATAGAGACAGCCAGCGAGAGAGGGAACACAAGCAGGGGGAGTGGGAGAGGAAGAAGCAGGCTCACAGCAGAAGAGCCTGGTGGGGCTCGATCCCACAACGCTGGGATCACGCCCTGAGCCAAAGGCAGACGCTTAACCGCTGTGCCACCCAGGCGCCCCTCTTAGTGCATTTCTATTTAACATTTGTTTATGATGGGAGGTAACAATCCAGCATCCTTCATTCACATGTGTCCAACCAGTTACCCTAGAATCTTTTGTGAAAAAATTTTTCTTTCCTAGTGCAATAAGTGAGATTGGAAATAGGCTTGACACAATGAACAGCAAGCTGAAAGAAGCAGAGGAATGAATTAAAGATCTAGATGAGAAATAATGGAAAACAATGAAGTTGAACAAAAGAATGAAGACTTATGCAACATGAGAATAAAGTTAGGGAACTAAGTGACTCTATCAAATGTAGTATTCAAATTATAGGAGTCCCAGAAGAAGAAGATGGAGAAAAGGGGACAGAAAATTTATTCAAAGAAATAAGCTGAGAATTTCCCTAATCTGCAGACAACCAGATCCAGGAGGCACAGAGAACTCCCATCAAATTTAAAAAAACAAGCCAACACAAACACACATTGTAATTAAATTTGCAAAATATGGTGATAAAGAAAAAAAATCTTAAAAGCAGAAAGACAAAAGAAGTCCTTAACTGACAAGGGAAAGCCCATGAGAGTAGCTAGAGATTTTTCAACAGAAGCTTAGCAAGCCAGAAGAAAGTGGCATGATGTATTCAAAGTGCAGAATAGGAAAAATCTTTGGCCAAGAATAGAGGGAAAGATAAAGAGTTTCCCAGACAAACAAAAACTAAAGGAGTTGGTGACCACTATATGACCCTACAAGAAATATTAAAGGGGACTATTTGAGTGCAAAGGAGAGACCAAAAGTGACAATGACAGGAAAGGATCAGAGAAAATCTCCACAAGCAATGACAGAACAAGTAATAAAATGGCAATAAATACATGTCTATGAAAAATTACTTTGAATGTAATTTGAAGGTTCCAATGAAAAGATATAGGGTGTCAGAATGGATAAAAATATAAGACCCATCTATATGCTGCCTACAAATTCATTTGCGACCTAAAGACACCTGAGATTGAAAGTAAGGGGATAAAAAACAGTTATCATGCAAATGAATGACAAAAGAAAGCTGGAGCAGCAATGCTTATATTGGGCAACTAGAATTTAAAACAAAGACTGTAAAAAGAGACAAAGGAGAGTTATATAATCATAAGGGGATATATCCAACAAGAAGGTCTAACAATTGTAAATATTTATGCACCCAACATGGGAGTACCCGAATATATAGAACAATTAATAACAAACAAAAAGGAACTCACTGATAATAATACAACAATAGTAGGAGATTTTAACACCCCATATACAGCAATGGACAGATCATCTAAACAGAAAATCAACAAGGAAACAATAGCTTTGAATGACACAGTGGACCAGATGGACTTGACAGATACATTCAGAACATTCCATCCCCAAACAGAGGAATACACATTCATTTCAAGTGCACATGGAACATTCTCCAGAATACATCACATATTAGGTCACAAAATAGGCCTGAACAAATACAAAAAGATTGAAATCAAACCATGCACCTTTTCTGACCACAGTACTATGAAACTAGAAATTAACAACAAGAAAAATTTTGGAAAGACCTCAAATACACAGAGGTTAAACAACATACTACTAAACAATGAATGGGTCAACCAGGAAATCAAAGCAGAAATTTAAAAAAAAAGGCATTTCAAATGAAAATGTAAACACAATGGTCCAAAACCTTTGGAATTCAGCAAAAGCAGTTCTAAGAGGGAATTATAAAGCAGCACAGGCCTACCACAAGAAGCAAGAAAAATTTTAAATAAAAAACTTAACCTTGCACATAAAGGAGCTAGAAAAAGAAAAAATGAAGCCTAAAGCAACAGAAGGAAGGAAATAATAAAAATGAGAGCAAAAATAAATGATATAGAAACTAAAATAACAATAGGACAAAGCCATGAAACCAGGAACTGGTTCTTTGGAAAAAAATCAATAAAACTGATAAACCTCTAGCCAGACTTACCAAGAAAAAAAAAGAAAAGGAACACAAATAAGTAAAATCACAAATGAGGGGAGAGAAATAACTATAACACCACAGAAATACAAGCAATTTAAAGGGAATATTATGAAAAATTATATGCCAACTAATTGGACAATCTGGAAGAAATGGATAAATTCCTAGAAACATATAAACTACCAAAATTGAATCAGGAACAAACACAAAATTTGAACAGACCAATTACCAGTAACGAATTTAAGTAAAAAAAAACTACCAACAAAGAAAAGTCCAGGGCTAGATTGTTTCACAGGGGATTTCTACTAAATATTTACATAAGAGTTAACGTCTGTTCTTCTCAAACTATTCCAAAAAATAGAAAGGGAAGGAAAATTTCCAAATTCATTTTATGAAGCCAGCATTACCCTGATACCAAAACTAGATAAACTCTCCACTAAAAATCCAAACCACAGGCCAATATCCCTGATGAACATAGATGCAAACATTCTCAATAAATACTTGCAAAATTAATCTGACAATACATTAAAAACTCATTCACCACGATCACTAGGGATTTTTTCCTGGGTTGCAAAGGTGGTTCAATATTCACAAATCAATTAGCATGATATACCACATTAATAAAATAAAGGATAAGAACCCTACGATCATTTCAATATATGCAGAAAAAGCATTCAACAAAATACATCTACTCATGACAAAAACCCTCAACAAACTAGGTTTAGAGAGAACATGTCTCAACATAATAAAGTCCATATACAAAAAACCATAGTTAACATCATCCTTGATGGGGAAAAACTGATAGCTTTATCTCCACAGTAACCACTATTTGCCAGACATGATACTCTATATAGAAAATCTGAAAGACTTCACCAAAAACTTGCTAGAACTGATACACGAATTCTCTAAAGTATCAAGATACAAAATCAAGGTACAGAAATCTGTTGCATTTCCATACACTAACAATGAAACAGTAGAAATGGAAATTAAGGAATCAATCCCAATTACATACATACCAAAATAATAAGATAAACCTAACCAAAGAGGTGAAAGACTTGTACTCTGAAAACTATAAAACACTGATGAAAGAAATTCAAGACAATACAAAGAAATGGAAAGACATTCTATGCTCCTGGATTGGAAGAACAAATATTGTTATAATGTTTATACTAACCAAAGCAATCTATACATTTAATGGAATCCCTACCAAAATACCATCAGCATTTTTTACAGAACTAGAACAAACAATCTTAAAGTGTGTATGGAACCACAAAAGACCCTGAATAGCCAAAGTAATCTTGAAAAAGAAAGGCTGGAGGCATCACAATTCTGTATTTCAAATTATACTACAATGCTCCAGTGCCCAAAACAGTATGGGACTGGCACAAAAAATAGACATATAGATTAATAGAACAGAATATAAAACCCAGAAATGAACCCACAACTTGGGATCAATTAGTTTTTGACAAAGCAGGGAATGATATCCAAAGTGAAAAAGACAGTTTCTTCAACAAATGGTGCTGGGGACACTAGATAGCAACATACGGAAGAATGAAACTAGACCGCTTTCCTTTACCATACACAAAAAATAAAATCAAAATGATTTGAGGGGTGCCTGGGTGGCTCAGTCGTTTAAGCATCTGCCTTCAGCTCAGGTCATGATCTCAGGGTCCTGGGATCAAACCCCATATCGGGCTCCCTGCCTAGTGGGGAGCCTGTTTTCCCCTCTCCTTTTGTGCCTCCCCAACCCATGCTCTCTGTCTCTCTCTCTCCATTCTGCGTTCTCTCTCAAATAAGTAAATAAAATCTTTAAGACAATGAATTGAAGATGCAAATGTGAGACCTGAAGCCATAAAAGTCCTAGAAGAGAGCACAAGAAGTAGCCTTTTTGACACTGACAGTGGTAACTTATTTCTAGATATGTCTCCTGAGGGAAGGGAATTAAAGACAAAAATATACTACTGGGACTTCATCAAAATAAAATGCTTCTGCACAGAAAAGGAAACAATCAAGGAAACTAAAAGCAACCTATGGAATGGGAGAAGATATTTACAAATGACATACCTGGTTAAGGGTTAATATCTAAAATATATAAAAAGGGGCGCCTGGGTGGCGCAGCGGTTAAGCATCTGCCTTCGGCTCAGAGCATGATCCCGGCATTATGGGATCAAGCCCCACATCAGGCTCTTCCACTATGAGCCTGCTTCTTCCTCTCCCACTCCCCCTGCTTGTGTTCCCTCTCTTGCTGGCTGTCTCTATCTCTGTCAAATAAATAAATAAAATTAAAAAAAATAATAAAAAAAATAAAAAATAAAAAAAATAAAATAAAATACAAAAGAACTTATAATACTCAACACCCACAAAATGAATAATACAATTAAAAAATTGACAGAGGACATGAACAGACATTTCTCCAAAGAGGACATTCAGATGGCCAACAGACACATGAAGATATGCTCAACATCACTCATCATCAGTGAAATACAAATCAAAACTGCAAGGAGATATCACCTCATACCTGTCAGAATGGCTAAAATTAACAACACAAGAAACAACAGGTGTTGACAAAGATGTGAGGAAAGTGGGACCTTCTTGGACTCTTGGTAGGAATGCAAATTAGTGCAGCCACTGGGGAAAACAGTATGAAGGTTACTCAAAGAGTTTATAATAGAACTACTCTATGATCCATTAATCACACTACTACATATTTACCCAAAGAATACAAAAACATTAATTCAAAGGTATACATACACCCAGATGTTAATAGCAGCATTATTTACAGTAGTCAAATTATAGAAAAAGCCCGTGTCCATCGACTGATGAATGGCAAAGAAAATGAGGTGTGTGTGTGTGTAGATAGATAGATAGATGATAGAATGAAATATTACTCAGCCATAAAAAAAGAAAGAAATCTTCCCTTTTACAATGACATGGATGGAGTAGAAAGTATTATGCTAAGCAAAATAAGTCAGTCAGAGAAAGACAAATATCATATGATTTTACTCATATGTGGAATTTAAGAAACAAAATAACTGAGCAGAGGGGGGAAAAAAGAGAGAGAGAGAGAGTCAGAAACAAACCAAGAAACAGACTCTTAACTACTGAGAACAAACTGATGGTTTCCAAAGGTGAGGTGGGTGGGTGGATGGGTTAAACAGGTGATGAAGTGATGGGGATTAAGGAGTGTACTTGTTGGGGTGCCCGTGTGGCTCAGCCATTAAGTGTTTGTCTTAAGCTCAGGTTGTGATCCCAGGGTCCTGGGATCAAGCACCGCATTGGGCTCCCTGCTTGGT
Organism: Ailuropoda melanoleuca; assembly: GCF_002007445.2. Taxonomy (NCBI): domain Eukaryota; kingdom Metazoa; phylum Chordata; class Mammalia; order Carnivora; family Ursidae; genus Ailuropoda; species Ailuropoda melanoleuca. Next base: position 114,701,483 of record NC_048218.1, on the reverse strand, counting down.
GGGAAGCCTGCTTCTCCCTTTCCCACTCTCCTTGCTTGTGTTCCCTCTATCACTTCATTCTCTGTCAAATAAATAAATAAAATTTTTGGGGAAAAAAAGGAGTGCACTTGTTGTGATGAGCCCCAGGTGAGGTGTGGAAGTGTTGAATCACTAAATTGTACACCTGAAACTAATATTACACTGTGTGTTCACTGATTAGAATTCAAATAAAAACTCAGAAAACAGTAAGAGGCTTCTTTCAGCTAGTGAATGGTCTTGGCAACCTTGTAGAAAATCAGCTCACCAGGCGTACATGACCAACTGAGTGTATGCTATCCTAGGCCCTTGATTCTATTCTATTGGTTTATATGTGCATCCTTGTGCCAGAACCAGTCTTGATTACTATTGCTTTGTAGCAAGTTTTGAAAGCAGAAAGTGTGAGTCCTACTTTGTTCTTCATTTTCAGAATTGTGTGAACTGTTCTCAGTTCCTTGGCATTCCATTGGAATTTTAGAATCAGCTTGTCAATCTCTACAAACAGGTTGGCTGAGATTGTGATTGGGAGTGTGTAGAACCAGTAGATCAGTTTGAAAAGTATGAGTGTGGAGCTGCTTTCCATTTATTTAGATTTTCTTTTAAAATACCTTTTAGGGGCGCCTGGGTGGTGCAGTCGTTAAGCGTCTGCCTTCTGCTCAGGGGGTGATCCCGGCGTTCTGGGATCGAGCCCCACATCAGGCTCCTCCGCTATGAGCCTGCTTCTTCCTCTCCCACTCCCCCTGCTTGTGTTCCCTCTCTCGCTGGCTGTCTCTATCTCTGTCGAATAAATAAATAAAATCTTAAAAAAAATAACTTTTAAAAAATTTTGATAGGCTTTAGAGTATAAATTCTGTACTACTTTTGTTAAATTTATTTCAAAGTAGTTTATTCTTTTGATGATGTTGTGATAGAAATATTTCCTGTTTATTTTCATATCTTATAACATTTTATTGGAAACATTTTAGGTAATTCATAGTCGTAATCCCAGGTAGCAACCTCCCCACCTCCTCCAGGATTTGTTGTTATTTTCTTGTTTATTTGTGTAATGACTGGCTATTGTCTTTTGAGGAGGTTTATTTTCCTCTGCATAGTTTAAGCCTCTGTTATTTCTCTGCAGGAAGGTGCAGGTGTGGGTATTCCTGTGGTCATCTTGGGAATTTATTAGGGCTTTCTTCCATTCTTGCCCTGAACACAAGCATCTGTTAAACTCTACTAATTGTAGGTCAACTTCTCTAATGTTTTCAACAATGCTCAATGGGTATAAATCTCTCTATGAATTAATCCAATCAAGTCCTTCCTCCTTGGAAAGAATAGATTTTGAGGTCAATGTTTAATATTAGTTGTGACCACAGGAAGGCTCCTCCCAGCTGTCTTCTTCCCCTTCTGGTTCTCTCCTGCAGATGGGCCATCCTACTTTCTGTGTTGTGTCTCCATCATCTCTTCCCAACTGTCCCTTACCACTACCGCCAGTGTTCTGCAGGGCACTTTTAGGTTTGAAGTTCTTCTTGCTCTTTGCATAGAGTTAGAGCTATCTGTTTTATGGCTAGCTTCTCCTCCCAGGGAACATCTCAGAGCTAGAACTCTGGAACTAGGAGTGGGGACAATGGCGAGCTTCTCTCCGAATGACACCCTCCCTACTCTAGAAGCTGAGCACTTGGTAGAGTAGAGGTAGCTTGAGGTCCTCCCGACTTGCATCTCCTGCAATAGAACTACTTTCCCATGATCCAGGAAAAGGACCATGAGGGTCCCACATTCTCAACATTTTGCACTCAAGGTAAATCTGTTATTTCGTAAGTAGGGAGGAGGTGGCATTGGTTCAAATACTACAAACTCACCTTCTTTGCCAAATTTTCATTAATTTTCTTGAGTAAATATTTCTTTATTTGTTGTTCACTTTTAGGATCATTGTCAGATGTTTTAAATTGTATAGTTAGATATAGACATATAGATATGGACATGTCTTTATATATATAATTAAACCTTATATTATAACTGGGATGAATTCATATTATAGTGCATCTCTGAGGATGAGGTCTTAACATCAGGGAGATACTTATTAGTGGAATTTTAGGCATTCTCACTAGTGAGTGGAGTGGACACTGTGAGGGAGACTTTCTGTATACCCTAAATTGTATGACAGCTTGTGACCACTCCTGCTGCAGGCAGGGCCAGCTCTGGTTATGTTTTTCTCCCCTAAACATAATTAAATTGTTAAAGTTTGCATTAAAAGTGCAAATAAATTATTTTTTTTAAAGATTTTATTATTTATTCGACAGAGATAGAGACAGCCAGCGAGAGAGGGAACACAAGCAGGGGGAGTGGGAGAGGAAGAAGCAGGCTCACAGCAGAGGAGCCTGATGTGGGGCTCGATCCCATAACGCCGGGATCACGCCCTGAGCTGAAGGCAGACGCCTAACCGCTGTGCCACCCAGGCGCCCCAAAAGTGCAAATAAATTAAACAAATTGATGAACAGCATGTGAAATGGTAAAGCATATTCACTTACAGGGAAGAGATATAAATGCATGACGCGCCAGATACAAGACATAAAGTTTCCAAATATAAGTTTTATACAGCTAGTTTGAAGTAGTTCATGATTTTTATAACAAAATGCACTTTAGTCAATCATAAGTCATTTTATCCTTCCATTTACTCATTTTTACTTGCTAAATACTCTTCAGCTCTCCCACTTTATCTTTGTATCATGATACTGAATTGTATATATCATGAAGAAAAAGGAAGGTGTGTTAATGAATTCCTTAGTGGATTTTATTATGAACTGTGATTCCTTAATATATTCTTAACATATTCTTTTCTGCTGAAGGACTTGTCAAGTTAAAAATAACTGAGCCTTATATTATGCTCTTATCATCTATTTATATAAACTCAGGCAGTAAGTTCTATCACTTTACAGTCAAACTAAAGAAAAAATGAGTCTGGCTTCAACTATATGGAGAAAATATTGAGCTTCTAAATGACACTATTTGTGCTCCAAAGAGTAGCCAAAGATTTAAAATCTAATATTAAACTACTTGAAAACCTTCAAGCAATGAAGGAATAAATCTAAAAACTAGATCAAAATAACTGGAGATAAATATTTCATATTTTTAATTATAATTACAAAATAAACAACATTTGATACATAAAACCTGGAAACATAAATTATTTAACTTTTACCTCTGAAACCAGAACTATAGCAGTTTAATCTGCTATCATATACTAGCTGTACACATTTACATGAAGGTTTATATGAAGAGTCTTAACCACAAATTTGTAACAATTCAAAGTAGACACTCAACCAACAAAAGTTTCAAAATATCTAAAGCAACCCACAGAATGGGAGAATATATTTGCAAAATCACATGTCTGAGGGAGATTAATATCTGGAATATATGGAGAACATCTAAAATTCAACAAGAAAGAGCCAAACATCCAATTTAACAATGCGTAAAGGACTAGAAAGAACATTTCTCCAAAGAGAATGTACAAATGGCTAATGAGTGCATGTAAAGACACCCGACATCAGTCATCATTAGGGAAATACAAATCAAAACCACACACACACACACACACACAAAACCCACTTCTTAACCATTTAGGATGGGTATTAGAAGAAAGAAAGAAGGAAAGAAGGAAAGAAGGAAAGAAAGAAAGAAAGAAAGAAAGAAAGAAAGAAAGAAAGAAAGAAAGATGGAAGGAAGAAAGAAAGGAAGGAAAGAAGGAAAAGAAAGAAAGAAGAAACAGAGAAAAGGCGGAAATAAACGGGTGTTGGTGAGGAAGTGGAGAAGTTGGACCCCTTGTGCACTGTTGGTGGGGATGTAAAATGGTGAAACCACTCTGGAAACCGGTATGGAGATTCCTCAAAAAATTAAAAACAGAAATACCATATAATCCAGCAATTCTAGTTCCAGGTATATATCCAAAATAACTGAAAGCAGGGTCTTGAAGATGTATTTGTATACTCATGTACCTAGCAGGACTATACACAGCAGATAAAAGGTGGAAGCCGTCCGAGTGCTCATCGTTAGATGAGCAGTAAACAAGACGCGTTCATACATACACTGAAATGGGTTTTAGCCTTAAAAGGGAAAGAAATTATGACACATGCTACCAGATGGTTGAACCTCGAGTACATTATTCTATATGAACAAAGCCAATTATGAAAGGCATATACTGTATGACCCCCAAATGAGATATTTAGAAAGAGCTTGACTACATGAGCTAAGAGGAGAAGGAAATGGGGAGTTACTTATTCGTGGACATAGAGTTTCAGTTTTGCAAGATGAAAAATATTCTATGGCTAGATGGTGTGACGTTTGCACAACCATGTGATGTACTTTATGTCACTCAATTGTATCCTTAAAACTGGTTAAAATGGTAGATTTCATGATACGTATATTTTACCACAATTAAAATACAGATTAAAAAATAGCAAAAGAAATAATTAAAGGGAAATACACAAGTTCACTGTTATATTGGAGATTTTAGCACATATATCTTTATAAATGACTAAGGAGCTGAGAAAACATTAGTAACTGAACAGCATGGTCAATAAATGTGAACTAACATAAGGGTACACGTTGTGCCCAGTAATGATAGAATACACATTTTTTCTAAATGTATAAATACAGAAATTTTACATAAGCTGGGTCATAAAGTCTCAAAGAATTGAAATAATTTTAATATAGAGCATTTTCTCCAACAGAATTGTGTTCAGATAAAAAGCCAATAATCACATAACTTAGAAAATCTCTCTTTGGAAGTTAAGTATTATCTTTCAAAATAGCCTATGGATCACAAAGGAAATGATGAGAGAAAATATTTTGAAATGAATGATAGTGGAAAATGTCTTATTAGTTCCATGGATCATAAACTGAAGGTCACTGACCTTAAAGGGAATTTACAGATCAAAAAAATCTATATTATGAATAACTATTGCAAGAAATTAGGAAAGAAAACATAAAATAGACTCGAAGAATGAGTCATCAATGAAGGAAACTATGAGTAAGTATGAATAAAACTTTAAAAAACAAACATAAAATAGAAAATATCACAGAAATTAAAATTTGTCCTTTGATAAGACTATTAAAATATATAAACCACCAGTGATAGTAATCAGAGAGACACCACAAATTACTAAAATTGATGACAAAATGTCAGATATCATTTATGGATCCTGCAGTTATTAAAGATATGGAGTATAATACAAGATTATGAAAGATATCCCATTACATGTGACCTTCCTGAGACTGTATTCTGTAGTAACAAAGAATTCCAAAAATCTCAGCTCAGTAACATGCAAAGCATTCCTTCTTGCTAATATGAAGTGGACAACAAGTCTGATGGACCCTCCCAGTGTAGTTTTTCTCCATTCTAGGCCCATAATCTTGTCATTTTTCTGTCCCACCAGGAGGCCTTCTCCATAATCATGCCCCAAGAAGAAATCCTGGAAAATTTGACAAGTTTCCCTCCCTCAGCTTGGATGGACATCACAGCAATGGCATTCACATTTCCTTACCCAGAAATGGTTACATGCCTCCACTTAATGTCCAGAAGGCTGGCTCACCTGCCATAATTCTTTTGTCCATTCTGGGTTTCCACCTGGCAAATTTATTCCTTTTTCCAAAGACAAGTAACTAAATCTTTAATAAAGCTATAAGCAAGCAGAAATTATCAAACTCTGATTTTACTCACATGCAACTATATAGACCATGTATTTTCAGCACTGCTGATTATAATAGCAAGTAATAGACCTGGGCAAATAAATTATATGTGACCATTAATTAGAAAAAATAAGATGACTTTGTAAAACGTTCTCTATTAAGTTAAAATTAACTTCATCAAAAACTTTTTTATAAACTTTTTCCCCAGAAAACATGAAAACTACCATATTTAATAACATTAATTATATAATATATTAATATTTGCATTAAAATAGTACCTATATTAATTCTACAGTGCAGCATAAATAAGAAACTAGTAACTTCCAAATAGGAAAATAAATTCAAGAAACATGAGGAAGAGGTAGTACCATGAGTATTGAAATATTATCCCAAATTTGCCTTAATTAATTTTAAAAGGGATCGATTAATTACTAATAAAAGTATAGAAATACCTCCACTGCCAGTTGGAAGAAAAAGAAAATAATTTAGTAAAATATGAAAAGTTAAAAAATAAAACATTTTATAATTTTTATTGCAAAAATTATGTTTAGGGCAAAGCACAAAATGGAAAGAAATATAAAATTATATTTATTGCAATGCTTATGATAAAAATAGAACATAGAGACATACATCCTTTTCCTTCTGGCTAGTTAAATATTTTCAATTATTCTAATAGCATGCTTTTTCCCAATTCTCAAACTAATTGACTTGTAGAGCACCACTAATGACTACTAATGCAGTTCAAATGAAAGAGACTATTTTAAGATAGGCTTTTCAAGCCATATAAAATGTGATATATCACATTTTTCTACTAAAGCATTCAGGATATTTTAAATCATCTTTTACAATGTATACTTAGTATACATCTTAAAAATTTTATATGTTGCCATATGAAGGGCTTTTTATTAACAAAAGAAGATGCATTTCATGCTTAAAAGCATGCTCATAAGTACCTGGATCTGACATCCATTCAATATCTCTGTCTGGAATATGATACGTTCCTCTTATCTGCACGCCACTTGGGAAAGGGTGGGGAGATAGATGACTTTTTTCTCAGGCCCTAGAGTGATTTTCTCATTTATATCTTTGGGGTTTTGCTTTTTGATCCAAACTGGCAGATTTCTTCTCCAACAGTGACTTTTACATAAAATTTACCAAACGGTAAAAAATCTGAAGTACACAAATCTCCAGTGCACAGTGTGATAGGTTTTTACAAAGTGAACACAACCCCAACCCCATGAAACCACTAACCCAGCCGTGATACAGATCCCTGACGATCCAGCCCCCAGATCTTCCCTGCCACGCTCTGCTTCATTCAAATCCTCACTGGCTGCCATGTTCAGCAGTGAGTCCCTTCCTACGTTCAACTACCATCCTCCCCCCACTGCCTCTCCTGCTATCTCTCACTGTATAGAGGATGGTCCCGAACTGTCTCAGGTGGAACTTCCCCAGAGTCAGTCCTAATGTAAGCTTCCTTTTTTTTTCCCCCTCCCAATGTGGACTTCTGACTCTGATATTTCATTATTGCTTTCTCAGAAATCCTTCTGAAATGATAATTATATTTCTGTCATACTTTCAGGCCACCTTATCCTCTCATTATAATTTTATGCTTCTATTTCATAGTTAAAATCCTCTTGTATTTTCTTAAGAATGACAGTTTCTTAACATTTTCTTCTCATGCCTGTAAAGTGTATGCTCAAAGATATTATTCTAACCCAAATCCTTAAAGCCAAGTCCCCTTGTTGCTTATACAGTGTTTCCTTCCTGGATCCCATTTGGATCTTTCTGCATCCCATCCCTGGAGAGAGTCCATCCAGACCAGGGGTTCCCAGCAGATGGACGTGTGGCTGTGTGCCCTTGCTGGGCGCCCTCCTCCCTGCAGGTTACAGACCTGCGTGGAGGCTGGTGTGCCCAGTCCTAAACCTCTTCTCTGCAGTAACAGGCTTTTACTCAAGGGAATTTGCAGGACTGAGGCTTCCTGCCTTCCGGCTTGTTTCCCTGGTATGTTTGTTTTGTTTTTTTTGCTTTTTGTTTTTTTGTTTTTTGTTTTTTGATGCAGTACATGAAAACTTGCAGACCCTCACACAGGCCTCCTCTTTTTTCTCCCCGACATTTTATTTTCAGCAAACTCATCTCCCAGGATGTCACTGTTCCAGACCTTTCAGTTATGAGTGTTTGGAGATTTGAAGTTCTTTAGTAGTGAAAAAAAAAAATCCAGTGATGGAAATAGTGGTGGACAGAGCATCCTAAGTCTTTCTCATCAGTGTTGAGATGTTGAGCCCCTCTTCTTCAAGATGTCCTATGTCCAAATGTCATTGTAGATAAATTTGACTAGCATTCTATTGAGAAGAAATCCTTACATTCTGCAATTGTCAATCCTAGTAATAACTGGTCCTATTTATGGGTTAGTTCTTATTTTTCTTTACTACATAGATGCTCATTACTTGTGAACATGGTAAGTGGGTAACTCAGCTAAAGGTAGGATAAGAGAATCACGTGATCCAGTGAAGCCTTCTTTCCTCCTCACATTCAACCACGTTTGTCAAATTTGGGAAGCAGATCTGCTCTCATCCTGAAAACTGAATCTCCACGGGAGATTTTAAGGCTGCCTGAATTTTGGGCAAGTTACTCATGTCACTCTTTTCTCATCTCCAAAGCGAGGGTAGTATTAGCACATCTATCTCAAAGGATTGTGGTCAAGATTAAAGTAATTAATTCATGCAAATATTTGACAGAGCAGATGGCAATGAGTAAGGGCCCACTGAAAGTTGCTGCTGGTGTTGTTTCCACTTGCTGTGGTGAAGTTGCTTGATGTCCCTCAATATATGCTCTTTTGCTTTTCCTCAGCAATGTAGTGCCTATATATTCTCTTTGCATGTGGCAACCCAGTATAAAGACAACATTTTCCAGCCTCCTTGTGGCTAGGTATGTGGGTAACTTCTGGCCAATATGATGGGCATGAAAACAGTATATGCAACTTCTTGGAAGGTATCTTGATAGGGAGGAGGCCTATACAACTTCCTTCCTCCTGCTGGTTGGAATATAGATTTAATGGCTGGAACTCTGGCACCCATCTTGGACCACACTGATGCAGGAAAGCAGTGAGATAAAAGGGAGCTGGGACTGCTCTACCAGTACTGTGTGGTAATACTGACTGTCCATTTCACACGGCAAGTAAATACAATCTTCTATGTGAAGCCACTTTTCATCTGGATTTTGGGTTCATGCAGTAGTTGAATCTAATCAGAAATAAGTACTTTGCTTTCTGGTGCTCTCCACTTTTGCTTCAATTTTCATCTAAATGCTGATGACTCTCTCTCTCTCTCTCTAATATATATATATATATATATATATATATATATATATATATATATGCCAGAACTTTCCTCAGATTCAAGCTCATGCATCGCCAGTGAATTGGCATGTCCAGCCAGGAATCCCCGGGGCATCTCAAATTCAATATACAACATGAATCTCATGATCTCCTTTTCTGTTCCCACATCTAGTGTTGTTCTAGGGCTCCCTTTCTCTGTCTCGGCCTTACATCCATTCTAAACAAGCTAGGAATCTGGAAACCCACTAGGCCACCACCCCTTAATTCTCTATATTCAAGCCTTTATGAAGTCTTGTTGATTCTTTTTTTTTTTTTGAAGTCTTGTTGATTCTATCTACAAAACACTTTAATTTTTCCACTCATCTTCACCTTCTCCACAACATACGTGAATCCTCATGAATGATAAATATCATGCATTACCCTCTAGATGTCCAGTTCTTTTTCATTCATAACCCTGTTCTCCACAAAATAGTGGGGTGACATTTTTGAAAAAGAAATGCTTTTTCCAAGGTTTATCGGAGAAAAACCTGCATTGTTATCCTAGACTGCATGGCCCCACATTGCCTAGTGTCCACCTTCCTTCTGTTTTCTGCTTCACACTCAGAACCCCAGATTTATTGGCTTCTTTGGTCCTGGAAAATTTTATGCTCCATTTAGTTACAGCTGTTTTGTAAGTGTTTACTCTCCCTGGAAGGATGTCCCCAGCCTTCCACTATGGAAAGGTACTGAAACAGAACACTAATCAGAAACAAACACATAAACACAGTCTAGCATATATGAATTAGGGTACAGCAAAGTGGGAGCCTTTTGCCCAGTCACACCTAGGAGAGCCCTGGGGTTCAAATGCTAAAGAAATGGATTGATGTGCCTGGGTAGAAATAGCACTCCTGAAAGGTGATTGGGCTTTTTAGCATAAAACCCTCCCCTTTTTGGTATTTGAAGAAGTTTCAGTTAAACCAATAAACCAGCCATGCCCACATCCACAGGGATTGCAGTGAGCCTTCTTAATCCAAGAAAAGACCTCGCAGAAAGCAGATCTATATCCCTCGCAGCATAAAACCAAGAACTCTTACCTGCACTCTGAATTACAAATAGATAAACCTGGACCAGCAAACACATGAACAAATTTATCAGGGTAAAAGAGAAAGATCAAATCAATAGATGATGGAGAGTGGAAATCCACAGATAACTCAGGGAGCAGAAGAGCACTTTACGGCAACTCCCTGCTGTTTACCTCTGGGGTCCATAACTCATGTGGGGTGCTGAGCATTCACAAGCCCGAGTGGCCAGGAGTAAACAGAATTTTTCTGTCTCAGGACTTCAGTATGCTGAAAGCACATTTGTTTGCTTTAGAGTTTATGAAAAATTAAAAAATTCAAGCAGGTCATCAAAGCATGGTCCATTGAATGTAGAGCTCAGCATTTTCATTTTAGTTGTTGAACAAAATACACATTGGCATCGTGGTTTCTCCTGGCCCTCAGTTTCTTCTGGTGGAAAGGGAGATTATGATGAAGAGTCAGAGCTAACCAGAACCGTACGCCCCAGGATGGTTGTAAGCAGTGGACTTAGAACAGGCATTATTGTTTACTTAGAGGTCAGTGGCTATACTTAGAGGTCAGTGGGAAGGGCAGTGCTGGGGGTAAGGATTCTCTGATTACTCTGAGACCACAGCTAACCAACATGTTCTCCTCCCACTTTCCCACTTCCCTGCATTTGCTTATACCAACTCTAGCTAAAGGCCAAGACTTTGGCTCCTGTATTAATCAGATTTATCTTACATGCCTGCTTCGTACAGATGGGGTCAACATGAGCAATGCTATACATTTCTCTCTCCGTTGTCAGATGTTCCACCTTTCCTTAAAATTTTCTCTGGACTTATAGAACTCAATTCAAGTCTGCAATAAATAGCCAATTATTCCAGCAAACGTATTTTTCCTACTATATTCCAGAAGCTTCCACTTTGGTAGACCCCCAACTTGAGTCCCAAGTCACAAAAGGCAGGAGATTGACCAATTAGGCCTCTTCAAAGACTCCTCTCTGCTTCTTTTCCTAATATAGTTAAGTCAATTCCAAACTACATTCTGCGACTTGCAGATCTAGGAGCAGTCCCAATTTATGCTTAGCCAGGAGCTCTTCAGTTACAAGTAAGAGAAATCCATCAAAATTAGCTTATGCAAAATATGAATTTGGGGCTCAAAGAACGAAAAAGACCAGGGACTGTTTTTAGTGTCATGTCCACATGGATGTGGATGCTCACAGAATATCATCAGGGGACGGCGGGCACTGAGAGATTCCATCCCATAGATCTACTTGCTTCTGTGTTGCCTGTGCATGCTGACTTTTACTCTTTCTGTATTGGAGGCAATTGCCTGGAGTCAGTTGGGGTAATGAGGTCCTTAGAGTTGATGAGGGCAGCAGGGCATCGATACTAACTGTCACATTAGCCAGCTGAAAGTCCTCTGACACACTTAGAGTCATATGGACTGACGCACCGAGCCGTCACACCACTGTGGTGTTTCCTTTCTTGGTGCAGCCCCACCATGAGCCACCCCAGCCTTAGTGATCACGTCTATAGAGAGACAATCAGGTCCCTGAATTAAGTGACATGAGGAGGAGAGGTAACAGATTTCCATTGGAGTGGTAAAGTGTTATTATTTAGAACTTTAGAAACACCTACATAAACCTAAAAATAAATAAATAAATAAAAGTGCTGCCTCTGGAGAGTGGGAAAAATTTTGGAAGAGATAGAATGGGAGGTTTGTTTTTCATGACAGCTTCATCAGGTGATATTTGATGCTGTGTTCTATGCAGGAGCTGCCTCAATATACACTTTAAAATAGAAATAACAGGGGCGCCTGGTGGCTCAGTTGGTTAAGGGACTGCCTTCTGCTCAGGTCATGATATTGGGGTCCTGGCATGAATCCCTAAGCCAGGCTCCTCACTCAGCAGGGAGTCTGCTTCTCCCTCTCCCTCTGACCCTCCCCACTGTTCATGTCCGCGCGCTCTCTCTCTCTGCTCTCTCTCTTTTTCAAATAAATAAATAAAATCTTTTAAAAAATAACATAGAAATGATAAATGGGAGATTAGATTCATGTAAGTATTTGCAGGATGAAGCAGGTATCCATATAGTCCAGATCCATGTAGGACACCTGCTCTTACATTTCCCAATGCAAAATTCGCTGACCATTAGGAGAACTTAAGACCTATATAATTTGAGTAAAAATGTAATTTGAGGGTTTTGATTTTGGCTTTTAGTTTTACCAGAAGTAGTATATTAATAATATAGTAATGCTTATTTTAAATCCTATTGAAGAAATTGAAAAATGATGAACCAGTTCCAATTAAGATTACAGCTGTTTAAAAAAAATTAAAAGAAAAGAAAATTAAATTCAATGGTATATTAAAAAATAATCTACCAAGACCAAGTAGGATTAGACCAAGAATACAAAGCTAATATTATATTTGAGAATCTATTTCTGTAACACATCGAACCAACAGACATATTTCATTATCTCAGAAGTTATTCAATGCAATTAAATACACTCCCTGATTAAAAAAAGCAATAAGCAAAAATCTTTCGGAGGTGAAACACAAGGATACTTTTTTCTCATAACAAGGAAGATATATCTTCATACATTATTCTTTTTTATGGTAAAATTTACTTAAAAAGTTAGCACCAGTCATGATTGGTAATATCAGATAAGAAATGAATGTAAGGCGTACGACTCTTACCAAAAAAAAAAAAAAAAAAAGGAAAACAGATTCAGAAATGCAATTGCCAATGTGGAACACCCAGAAAATTAATGAAAGATTTAATAGAATTTAAATGAAAAAATTAAACATAAAAATAAGTTTAAATCATTTCTAAATATCTACATGTGGTCATTTGCTATATCTTTATCCCTGAATTATAGCATTTTATCTTATTTTATTTTTATAATTTTTATTGTTATTTTAGTCACCATACAGTACATCCTTAGTTTTTGATGTAATGTTCCATGATTGTGCTCTCCTTAATACCCATCACTGGCCTATCCCAATCCCCCACCCCCCTCCCCTCTGAAGCCCTCAGTTTGTTTCCCAGAGTCCATAGTCTCTCATGGTTCACTCCCCCTTCTATTTAGCCCCCCTTCATTCTTCTCTTCCTTCTAGTATTTTATTTTTATAGTTCTAATCATTTTTGTTTTCAAGTCAGCTCAGAAAAATCCATGCAAATGCTGTAATCCAAGGCAGTTTATATATATATATATATTTTTTTTTTGAGAGAGAGAGAAAGAGAGTGGGAGGGGCAGAGGGAGAGGGAGAAAGAATCCTAAGCAGACTCCACACCCATCACTAGAGCCCAACAGGGAGCTCGATTTCACGACCCTGAGATCATGACCTGAGAGGAAATCAAGAGTTGTATGCTTAACTGACTGAGCCACCCAGGCACCCAGTTTATGTTCTTAATGAAGCTACCTGGGGTTACCTGTTCATAGGATTGTTCTATTCTCAACAGCAGCTGTATTTGCCTGCATATTCCAAGCTCTTCTTTCTTTTAGTACAAGTAATGCAAATTCATTGAGGACATTTACCCCAAATCTTATATCATTCCTAAAAATTATATGAACACATCTCGAATTGCAAAATCAAACATCCTATTCCCTCATACTCCTGCACCTCTTTTTTCCAGGGTATAAGATGCAGTTTGCCATCCAAATGTTTCCTGACCACTCATGTAATAAACAGTCTAACTAAAACGTGTTCTGGAAATGTAGACCCTCTTCCCTGCTGGTCTGATACAAGCATATCATGAACTAAAATCATAGCATGCTTTCACGAAGGCCACTTTTAAAAATGATGAAATAAAAAAGCCTCCCTTTCACATAGCCTAAACCCCTATTTGGAAAGTTTCAGTGTGGAGTGTAGAGCTTGCTCTTTAAACTGGTATATTCGTGGAGCCATAGGAGAAATTCGTAAATCCCTGACCTAAAACTCATGAGGAGCAACGTTCTGGAAGCTGCAAGTGTGATCGAGAGAAACATGTACAGTCAGCCTGCATCAAAAAGCAGTGATTGACAGCCACACAGGTGAGTGGCCACTCCCGCAGGTGGGCCAGTCTGGCTCCAAGGCAGCCACTGAAATGTCATGGGCCAGTTCAGTGGGTCCCTTCTATGGGTGCTATGTAGACCCCAGTATTTTAGTGGGAGGAAGAAGAAAGCAATTTCAAACAGGTTGCATGAGAAAGGAGGTGTGCCCCACGGGATGTCACTGATGTGAAATTCTTAGCTTCGGATTTATGATGAAAATAAAAAGAGGGCCCGTATAAGCCAGCTTTACCCAGTTTTCCTGAAAAAAACACAGCAGACACAGTGCATGCCATGGAGCCTCTTCAAACTCCCGGCCCTGAGACGTGCAGTTTGCGCACTGTGGGAAGCATCTACTGTCGCGTCATGACCAAGCGCTTAGGGAAGAAACTTGTAGATTAAAAAACAAAACAACAAAGCAAAAATCAGACAAATTCTGAACAAAACTGAAGGAATAAATGAGTATTCACTAAGTATCTGCTGGCTTCCTACATGCCTACTATTGAGCTAGACACAGAATGGATGCCAAGGAAGAGAAAACTCCTCAGCATGCCAGGAACACACTGTTATTTGGGAACACAAGGCATACGTGAAGCAGTGAGGTAAAATGTAAGATGAGCTCTGCAGACACTAATTGAGTCCAGGGGTGGGAGACTTTATGGGATACTGTCTGAGGGAAGAATGCTGGAAGAATAGTTACTTGGAAAGTTTTTCAGGAGTTTACTGTATTGCTTTTAGGAATTTGTCTTCATGCATTGCTCTCTTTGGAGGAAAATTTTTGTTTGTGGCTGTCTAAGAACACATGAGGATATAGTGATAAAATATCATTTTTAAGTTAAATTATCCTAAAATTACTTTGAGTAAAATGTGTGTTCCTATAGAGCAACAGATAACAATTTTACTCAAAAATATATGAAAATGAAATCCTAAAGACAATATTTTAAGTAAAATAACAAAGTATTATGTAAATTTTATTTTTTTTTAAATTTTAGAATACTTTAAGATTTACAGAAAAAAAATTACAGAGATAGTAGAGTTCCCATGCACCCCACATCCAGTTCCTTCTCTTAACATCTCCCCTTAATAAACAGATATTGGTACATTATTATCAAAGTCCATACTTTATTCATTTTTCATTAGTTCTTGTCTAATGTCTTCTTTTTTTTTCTTTCCAGGATCCCATTCAGGGTACCATGTTACATTTCATCATCACATCTCCTTAGGCTCCTCTTAGTTGTGACAATTTCTCTGACTTCCTGTGTTTGATGACCTTGAAGATTTTGAGGAGCTGTTTTGTGCATTACCCACTATTACAATTTGCCTGATGTTTTTCTCATAATTAGACTGAGGTCATGGGTTTGGGCAAACAAGGCCACTGAGATAAAATGCCATCTATGACATCAACAGTTTACATACTGTCTACCCAATTTATGACTACTGATTTTAACCTTGATCACCTGGCTGAGGTAAGCGTGTCAGGTTTCTCCATTGGAAGTTACATTTTCCTCCATTTGCATTCCTTACTCTTTGGAGAGAAGTCACTCTGTGTAGCCCACACTCAGGAAAGGGAAAGTCATGTTCCTTCTGTCTGAGGGGGATAGATCTACATAAATTATTGGGAGTTCTGAACAGGAAATATAACTATTTTGACTCATTTACTTATTGATACAATCATTTATTAATATCAGTATGTACCCATGTGTATTAAATAATTTATTTAAAAAATTTTAATTCAAGTGTAAGAAACATGCAGTGTTATATTAGTTTCAGGAGTACAATACAGTGATTCAACACTTCCATCCATCACCCAGTGCTCGTCATAACAAGTGCCCTCCTGAATCCCCATCACATAGTTCACCCATCCCTCTACCCACTTCTGCTCTGGCAACCACCACTTTGTTCTTTGTTTTTAAATTTTCTTTTTGTTTGTTTGTTTCTCTCTCTTTTTTTCTTCAGTTGGTCATTTATTTTGTTTCTTAAATTATACATAGGAGTAAAATCATATGGTGGGAATGCAAAGTTGCACAGCTCCTCTGGAAAACAGTACAGAAGTTCCTCAAAAAATTAAAAATAGAAATACCATATGATCCAGTAATTCCACTATAGGGTATTTGCCCCCCCCCAAATTGAAAACACTAATTCAAAAAGATATATGCATCTTTATGTTTGCTGCAGCATTATTTACAATAGCAAAGATATGAAAGCAACCCAAATGTCCACCAATAGATTAATGGATAAAAGAAAAGATTGTAATATATATATATATATATATATATATATATATATATATA